>NW_028270147.1:70274467-70580813 GCF_037043375.1 Chiloscyllium plagiosum
GTTAGCACTGCTGCCTCACAGCGCCAGAGACCTGGGTTCAATTCCTGCCTCAGGCGACTGACTGGGTGGAGTTTGCACGTTCTCCCCGTGTCTGTGTGGGTTTCCTCCGGGTGCTCCGGTTTCCTCCCACAGTCCAAAGATGTGCAGGCCAGGTGAATTGGCCATGCTAAATTGCCCGTAGTGTTAGATAAGGGGTAAATGTAGGGGTATGGGTGGGTTGCGCTTCGGCGGGGCGGTGTGGACTTGTTAGGCCGAAGGGCCTGTTTCCACACTGTAAGTAATCTAATCTAATCTAATCAATAAAGATATTCCAATCGTGGAGTATGGGTGGCATCAAATAGAATAGACTTCCATGTGTGTGCTGGAAGTTGCTGAATAATGAAGAATGGTATTGGTTTTACTGATGCTGTGATATGGAGAATGGAACCTACCAATAGGGAAGATTTTGCTTTGCTTTTTTTTTAAAAGATTTGCTCGTTGATTCACCATATTGGAGAACAGGAAGAAGAAATAAACTCAACTGAAACTGGGCTAAATGTTAAGCCTTTTGACAAAGTCCATGTCTCATAGTTTGTTTGGATGGATTCTTGCCACAAGGCCTAATGTATTTTCTGGCATATCTTACCAAACTCACCTCGTTAATTATCTCCACAGCTCGATGGAGTCTCTCACATCCAATTTCCAGCACATCTTACCATGAGCCATTCCCATAAACACCCGCTACCAGTATCTCTTGTACTTGCTACATCTGCAAAGGGCTGCGACATTAACCGCCTCAACTTCTCCACCCCTCTCACCCACTCCAACCTCTCACCCTCGGAACATGCAGCCCTCCACTCCCTCCGTTCCAACCCCAACCTCACTATCAAACTGGCAGACAAGGGAGGCACGGTAGTTGGCGCACCGACCGTTACACCGCTGAGGCTAAACGCCAGCTTGCGGACACCTCCTCCTACTGCCCCCTTGACCATGACCCCACCTCCCATCACCACCCAGACCGTCCATAACCTCATCACCTCAGGGGATCTCCCATCCACTGCCTCCAACCTCATAGTCCCACAACCCCGCACCGCCCGTTTCTACCTCCTGCCCAAAATCCACAAACCTGACTGCCCCGGCCGACCCATTGTCTCAGCCTGCTCCTGCCCCACCGAACTCATCTCCGCATACCTCGACCCGGTCCTGTCCCCCTTAGTCCAAGAACTCCCCATCTACGTTCGGAACACCACCCATGCCCTCCACCTCCTCCATGATTTTCGCTTCCCCGATCCCCAACGCCTCATCTTCACCATGGACATCTAGTCCCTGTACTCCTCCATCCCCCATCACGAAGGACTCAAAGCCCTCCGCTTCTTCCTTTCCCGCCGTACCAACCAGTACCCTTCCACTGACACCCTCCTTCGACTGACTGAACTGGTCCTCACCCTGAACAACTTCTCTTTCCAATCCTCCCACTTCCTCCAAACCAAAGGAGTAGCCATGGGCACCCGCATGGGCCCCAGCTATGCCTGCCTCTTCGTAGAATATGTGGAACAGTCCATCTTCCGCAGTTACACTGGCCCCACCCCCACCTTTTCCTCCGATACATCGATGACTGTATCGGCGCTGCCTCGTGCTCCCACGAGGAGGTTGAACAGTTCATCCACTTTACCAATACCTTCCATCCCGACCTCAAATTCACCTGGACCATCTCAGAATCCTCCCTTCTCTTCCTAGACCTTTCCATTTCTATCTCGGGCGACCGAATCAACACGGACATTTACTATAAACCGACCAACTCCCACAGCTACCTAGACTACACCTCCTCCCACCCTGCCCCCTGTAAAAACACCATCCCATATTCCCAATTCCTTCATCTCCGCCGCATCTGCTCCCAGGAGGACCAGTTCCAATACCGTACAACCCAGATGGCCTCCTTGTTCAAAGACCGCAATTTCCCCCCAGACGTGATCGACGATGCCCTCCACTGCATCTCCTCCACTTCCTGCTCCTCTGCCATTGAGCCCCGACCCTCCAATCGCCGCCAGGACAGAACCCCACTGGTCCTCACCTATCACCCCACCTACCTCCATATACATCGTATCATCCGTCGTCATTTCCGTCACCTCCAAACGGACCCCACCACCAAGCATATATTTCCCTCCCCTCCCCTATCAGCATTCCGAAAAGACCACTCCCTCCGTGACTCCCTCGTCAGGTCCACACCCCCCACCAACCCAACTTCCACTCCCGGCACCTTCCCCTGCAACCATAAGAAATGCAAAACTTACACCCACACCTCCCTCCTTCCCTCCAAGGCCCCAAGGGATCCTTCCATATCTGCCACAAATTCACCTGCACCTCCACACACATCATTTATTGCATCCACTGCACCCGATGTAGCCTCCTCTATATTGGGGAGACAGGCCGGCTACTTGCAGAAAGTTTCAGAGAACACCTCTGGACACCCGGACCAACCAACCCCACCACCCCGTGGCTCAACACTTCAACTCTCCTTCCCACTCCACCAAGGACATGTAGGTCCTTGGAGATCTCCATCACCAGACCATAGCAACACGACGGTTGGAGGAAGAGCGCCTCATCTTCCGCCTAGGAACCCTCCAACCGCAAGGGATGAACTCAGATTTCTCCAGTTTCCTCATTTCCCCTGGACACACTTTCCGGAAGAAGGGCTCATGCCTGAAACGTCGATTCTCCTGCTCCTTGGATGCTGCCTGACGTGCTGCGCTTTTCCAACAACACATTTTCAGCTCAATGTATATCTGAACAAGATAGCTCCTGACGTTTGCCCCAGACATGGCAGCAGTACTCACTCTATGTGCAAGGTCCTGAAGCTCATGCTGGCTGGATTGGTACCAATGCAGGACTCAGTCCTCCCCCAGGACCAGTCATGGAGGCCAGGGCACCAGAGCATGTTAGTCTGGTCCAAGGTTGCCACATGAATTAAAGCAATCTCAACCATCTGGAGGAATGCCCAACATTAGAGACAATGTTAATATCCTTCTCCACTCCACCAGGGTGAGTGCCTTTCTCTCTGACACCTCACACTCTATCTTTGTTATTGTATCCATTTCCTCCCAAGGCTCATACTTTACCACTCTCACTACTGCTTGCAACATCTGCCCTCGATTGCTGTCACCCACTCCAATACCCAGTATCATGCCCCTGGCATTACCTACTCACTCAGGAAACCTCCCCCACCTGCATAAAAGTAATAGCTGTGCCACCCTCTTTTATTGTGCTGCTTCTGTCTCATTCCAAGAGGACAACCTTCCTTAATAGGGCATGAAGAGTCAAGACAGGTTGATGGCTGCCTGACATTTGGCCCTTCGCCCCTTTGAGGACAGGATCCAGACTAACTTCCCTGAGCAGGCCCTGGCCTGGATTAGAGGCTGCCCTTCACTTGTTCTGGGAGCCTTGAGCAAATTCCCCTTGACTTGCTAAGGCTGCTGACAACGATGGTTTTGTTTATGCACTAAACAACAAGGCCACACAGCAAAATTATGAGGCTGGTATCTCTGGCTGAGGTGGCAAAGTGCCGAATAAAAATGCAAAGGCAGTGCAAGGTAGGGGGACTGAGAAAGAGTGAGTGCTATGACAGCAAGAAGAGTCCTGAGAGGTGGCCTGGTCTAGTCCGTGAGCTGGGTGTGTGCTCCAAAACAGTGTCCTTGCAAGAGAAGAGCATTGCAGTGATAGTTGTTGGTGCAATCCGAGATGAAGCATTGAAGTGCAGAAGCTTTCTCTACAGAGAACACATGGTTCTTACGGGCTGGCATATTTCTGATGCCACTGTCTATGGTCGAGAGAGAGTGCCTGGTTCCCATGAGGCAGCCCCTGTGATGTTGGTACCGGGGTCCAAAATGGAAGTATTTGGAGCAAGCTGCAAACTGGATCTATCTGGTAGCCACTCTGGTTTCCATTTGAGCTTTCCTGACATCAAGCGTGACATGTGTGGCATATTTTAGGCTGAATAATACTGCCAAGCAGTGATAATCACCATCAATTTAGCAACAGACCCAAGTAACGTTCTGCTCTGTGTACTTAAGGTCTAAGCAGACATTGTGTGTGACTCGGTAATAAGGGGCTCAGAGTGGGTGGGATATCCCAGTACTGGACTGACTAACGGCAGGAAACCTGCATTTGCTCTTCGAGTACCTGTGTTGCCACTTTCAGGGAAATGTGGACCTGGATGTGTAATTCCTCTAGGTTGATGCTACTAAGGGCTCTGCAATTTACTGCATACTGCCCTCCATCCCCCACCCCCTGCATTAGATCTTCCAAAATGCATCACCTCACATTTGTCCGGCTGAAACTCTATCTGCTATTTCTCCACAAGTCTCCAGCCGATTTATGTCCTGCTGTATCCTCTGGCAATCCTCCTCACTATCCGCAGCTCCCTCAGTCTTTGTGTCATCCGCAAAGTTACTAATCAGACCATCAAATTCTCCTCTAAATAATTCATTGATATATTACAAACAGTAGTGGTCCTAGCACTGATCCATGCGGAGCACCCAGTGGTCACAGATCTCTAGTCAGAAAAAGGTCCTTCCACCACTGCTCGCTATGTCACTATGACTAAGTCTGTTTTGTATCGATCTTACCAGCTCACTGCGGATCCCATGTATCTTCATCTTTTTGTATCAGCCTGCCATGAGGGACTTTATCAAAGGCCTTGCTAAAATCCGTACAGACTACACTGTGCCCTTAGTAATCATCTTTGTCACTTGTTCAAAAAACTCAATCACATTTGTGAGACACGGCCTTCCCTGCACAAAGAAGTCCATATTTTTCCAATTGTGAGTAAATTCTATCCCTAAGAATCTTCTCCAAAAATTTCCTTACCACTGACTTAAGGCTCACAGGCTTGTAATTACCCAGTTTATCCCTATTGCTCTCTTAAACAAAGGAAAAATGTTGGCTATTCTGCAATCCTATGGGACCTTTCCTGTGACTAAAGAGGATACAAAGATTTAATGCAAGGCCCCAGCAATTTCCTTACTTGTGTCCGTCAGCATTCTGGGATAGGTCCCATCAGGTCATGTGGACATGCCTACCTTAATGCTTTCTAAAATAGCCAACACCTTTTTTATATTGACATGCCCCAAAATATCAACACAGCCTTCCCGATACTCCCTGTCAACCGTATGCTTCATCTTGGAAAATACCAATGCAAAATATTCATTGAGGACCTCACCCATTTCTCCAGCTCCACTCAGAAATTCACTCCTTTGTCCTCGAGTGGCCTACATTTGCCCTAGCAACCGTCTTGCTCTTTACAGATATATACGATGCCTCGGGATTTTTCTTAATCCTGTTTGTGAAAGAAATTCCATGGCCCCTTTTCACCCTCCTAATTTCTTGTTTGAGTTCTTTCCTGCTTTCTTTGTATTATTCAAGGGCTTTGTCTGTCTTCAGTTTCCTAAACCTTATGTATGCCTCCTTTTCCTTTTTGACTAAGCTCTCAAATGCTTGCCATCTATACCCTTCATTTTCACTGGAACCTGTTGGTTCTGAATTCTAATTAGCTGGCCTTTAAAAGATTCCCACGTTAAGATGTGGATATTATTTCAAACCGCTGCCCTCAGTTTTCATCCCTCAGTTAGGTATCTAATATTGTGGTACTGAGCCTTCCCCCAGTTTAGTACCCTCACCTGTGGATTGCTCTTATCCTTATTCATAAGTAACTTAAAACTTATAGAATTATAGTCACTGTTCCTGAATTTCACTGAAACTTTGATCACATGGCCATACTTATTTCATAATGTCAGGTCTAGCCTTCCCTAGATGGACTATTTACATATTGTTTCAAAAAGCCGGCCTGGATGCATGTAACAAATCTCACCACCCTCATTCCAAGCCCTTGACACTGAATCTCAGTCAATCGAGGAGAAGTTAAAATCACCCACCCCACCAATCCTATTGTTTCTACATTTTCCCAAAATCTGTCCACGTATCTGTTCCTCTGTCACCCGCTGGCTGTTGGAAGACCTAAGGACCGATGCCATCGAAGTGATTGCAACCTTCCTATTCCCCATGTGGCCTTGGACTGGGCTGGACAAAGTTAAAAATCACACAACACCAAGTTATAATCCAACACAACCACCTGATAAAGAAGCAGCACTTCAAAAGCTAGTGCTTCCAAATTAACCTGTTGGATTATAACCTGGGGTGTTGTGTGATTTTTAACTTTCTCCCTAAGTACAGCTATGATATTTGCCCTTCTCAGTAACACAACTTCCCCAGCTCCTTTATATCACTTGCTTTTCACCAGTTTCTTTTCATCAAATTTCTGCATTCACTCAATACTATTTTCTTTAGTTAACATCTTTTCATGACAGCTTAAACAAACTAACTCAGCTCACTTGATGCTTGACATGAAATTTGTGTTATGAGCCTTATCATTCTCTCACATATCTCCATTGTCTTCTGTTTCTGGCTTCTGATTTCAGTAATGATGACTCATGCTTGTCTGTAAAGTGATGGTACTTTTCCCCTTGAATAGTTGATGTGGTGAACCTAAGTCTTGTTGGAAATACCAAGAGAGCTTAAAAGAAATCATTCTATATTTTCACTTGCATTGAGAGAGATGGGGATTGTGCGATGTTTACAGTTCACAGCCCCTGGCTGCCCCACCCATAGCTTTGCAACAAACTGCAGCTCAACTATTCAGAGCTGTCCTTGGGTAGACTTTGTTTAATTCAAAGACTGGGTAGAATCTTAACAGGCTCTGAATGACATTGGCTATGATGAGAGATTTTGCAAAATCTATCCTGATGTCAAGATCATCTTACCACATCTTGCATGGTTTTCTCTCCATTTGGCACCATACCCTCCCAGCATTCTAACACCACACTTATGTACTTAGAGATTGGCAGCCGCTGTCAAAGTGGCTGTTGTGACCTTTATATGCCAAAATATAGACTGTTGTAAAAAGAGGAATGGTTTACCTTCCTCTGACAGTTCTGTACTATGAAAGAATTCTTAGAATGGAAGCATAGCACAGCATTTCTGAGGGCATGCTGAACAGAATTTTCTCTCAGAAATGCGGAGCTCCCTTTCTTTGAAAAATAAAAAGGCTAGAGAAACAATCTGCATGAGACTGCCAATCCTTGGTAGTCCAGCCCATGTGGTACTTGCCAAGATGACCAATTAAATACCTGATTGAAATCTGATGGAAAGAAAGATCAATCAATCAAGTTGCTTAAAAATACAATTATTGGTTTATTGTCAAAACAAAATTTATTTAGAAAAGATTAAATAATTACGTGCACAGTCAGTAATATAGAAGAATCAGTGTCTTATAACATAAATAATGAAGGTCTTGTGGTGTGTGGTATTGTCCCTACTTCTGGGCCAGAAGGTCCAGGTTGAAGTGCTATTTACTGCAGGAGTGTGTCATAACACCTCTGAACAGGTTAATTAAAAATAATTTCAGTATCTGTAGTCATGGCTGAGTGGTTAAACAATGGATTTGAAATTTTTTTGACTCTTTCCCACTTCAGTTTGAATCCTGTTGACTACATTTCTCATCCTTCCTGATTTTAGCTGCGTCTTTATAATTCCGTCTCTGTGGTGCAGGAATTATAATACAAGTGTTCTTGTTTCAAAATGCTACATAAGCCAAACTTGCTGATCTCAATGTGAGGGTCATTTTTAAAGGTTCTCATGGCATGGTAGAATCCCTACATCTGAGCTGAGAGGCCTGGTTAAAGTTCCACCTACGAGAGAGGTGTGTTGTCAAACTCCTGAGAATATTGATTAAAAATATCTCAATATAAATCTCATTCCTTTTAAAATTGGTCTTCTTTTCTCTTTTACTAAAGAATAGCCAAAATGCACAAAATCTGCAGTAAAAGAGATTGGCTTTCTGAAAAAAAACTTTGATAATAGATTACTACTTTGGATGTTCCGGGTTCTGTTCCTTTGCTATTCAGGCGTGTGTAGTCAAGTTGCTGAACAATGCAGAGTTGTCTTTGAAGTCTTGCAGACCACATTACTCAGAAGATACAATCTTGGGCTGTTCCTTCATTCCCTCAAAAGAACAAATAGGTTTCATCCTGAACTTTAACAAGATGGTTGTGAGGAATGAGAATGATTGGATGAACAGCTTACTCACAGTATGCTTTTCTCAGCAACTCAGATTGTTCATAGCAGGCTCCCCTCCTAGCCGGCTGGATCTTACCAGGCTTTGTTCCAATAGAACCACTCTAAGCCAATCACTGTTCATTACCGCCTCAGTAGGGTCAAGAGCAAAGCAAAGAGTTATAGCCAGTCATTTGATTTCTAGGAAACAGGAGGCAATCTACTGTTGGCTTTGAATTACTCTGTAGATTTTTTTTATTGTGCTCCTGGCTACCAGAGGATTACTAGATTTAAACCCAAGTAAACCTAAACACATAAATAGAAAGTGGGTCACTAACACCAGTGCTTCACCAGAAGCTCACTGATGATGTTATCCAGTATGGTGATGAAATGTCTGAAAATGAACCTTCCAGCTCAGCGAGCAAACTTACATCCAGAACCTCAATCAGAGCTACAAATCTTCTCAAAACTCAATTTAAATGTGAGTTAAGTACTTATGGTAGTCCTACAGTTCTCATAACGAGGAGTGGTATTCAATACAAATGTCAGACATTTGACATTCAGTTTTGGAATTATCTTGCAAATGTTTCACTTTGTTCCTAGTTCTGGAACAACACTGTATATATGGCACATGATTTACACATCTGTGATCCGTGCAGGTTTTACACCATTCCATTCTTTCTGGGTAAATGTTTTATAAACAGCTACCTCATCAATTAGGGTAATCATGAAACTAGATGGAAATGTGTTGCTGGAAAAGCGCAGCAGGTCAGGCAGCATCTAGGGAACAGGAGAATCGACGTTTCGGGCATTAGCCCTTCTTCAGGAATGAGGAAAGTTGGTCCAGCAGGCTAAGATAAAAGATAGGGAGGAGGGACTTGGGGGAGGGGCGTCGGAAATGTGATAGGTGGAAAGAGGTCAAGGTGAGGGTGATAGGTCAGACTGGGGTGGGGGCGGAGAGGTCGGGAAGAAGATTGCAGGTTAGGAAGGCGGTGCTGAATTTGATGGATTTGACTGAGACAGGCTGGGGGGAGGGGAAATGAGGAAACTGGTGAAATCCGAGTTCATCCCTTGTGGTTGGAGGGTTCCTAGCCGGAAGATGAGGCGCTCTTCCTCCAACCGTCGTTTCGCTGTGGTCTGACGATGGAGGAGTCCAAAGACCTGCATATCCTTGGTGGAGTGGGAGGGGGAATTGAAATGTTGAGCTACAGGGTGGTTGGGTTGGATGGCCTCCTTCTTCAAGGACCGCAATTTCCCCCCCCGACGTGGTCAACGATGCCCTCCACCGCATCTCTTCCACTTCCCGATCCTCCGCCCTTGAACCCCGCCCCTCCAACCGCCACCAGGACAGAACCCCACTGGTCCTCACCTACCACCCCACTAACCTCCATGTACAGCGCATCATCCGCCGCCATTTCTGCCACCTCCAAACGGACCCCACCACCAAGGATATATTTCCCTCCCCTCCCCTATCAGCATTCCATAAAGACACTCCCTCCGTGACTCCCTCGTCAGATCCACACCGCCCACCAACCCAACCTCCACTCCCGGCACCTTCCCCTGCAACCGCAGGAGGTGCAAGACTTGCGCCCACACCTCGCCCCTCACCTCCCTCCAAGGCCCCAAAGGAAACTTCCATATCCGCCACAGATTCACCTGTACCTCCACACATATCATCTATTGCATCCTTTGCACCCGATGTGGCCTCCTCTATATTGGGGAGACAGGCCGCCTACTTGCGGAGCGTTTCAGAGAACATCTCTGGGACACCCGGACCAACCAACCCAACCACTCTGTAGCTCAACATTTCCCCTCCCCCCAGCCTGTCTCAGTCAAATCCATCAAATTCAGCACCGCCTTCCTAACCTGCAATCTTCTTCCCGACCTCTCCGCCCCCACCCCAGTCTGACCTATCACCCTCACCTTGACCTCTTTCCACCTATCACATTTCCGACGCCCCTCCCCCAAGTCCCTCCTCCCTATCTTTTATCTTAGCCTGCTGGACCAACTTTCCTCATTCCTGAAGAAGGGCTAATGCCCGAAACGTCCATTCTCCTGTTCCCTAGATGCTGCCTGACCTGCTGCGCTTTTCCAGCAACACATTTCCATCTCTGATCTCCAGCATCTGCAGACCTCACTTTCTCCTAATCATGAAACTACACCCATGCAGTTTATGCTGCAGCCTTCAAATTGCAGTATTATAATACAAGAAGTTATATAAGGAATCTATTAATTCACTATCTAGGTGCCATTCACCAACTTTGCTTTTGTCTAGATTTTTCCCATCCTCTTCTCTTGAAATGGCTTATTCTTGCAGAGTTCCTATCATTCTGCAGTACCATCTTATTTTCCCATTCATTGTGTACAACACTACAGTATAGGTAGTAATGGACCATTGATAATAAGCATTAGCACCAAGACCTCAAGCTAATCCTGAATTTTATATGTGTTACCAAATTACTTTCACCATAAAACAGTCTAGCTGCCATTGCCATGACCCCTCTGTGGCCAAGATAGCCTATTTCCATCTCAACAATGTCACCTGTCTCCACTATGCCTCAGATTATCTGCTGAAAGGCCATTTAGGACTGAGATGAAGAGAGATTTCTTCAGAGTGGTGAACACGTGGAATTCTCTGCCATAGACATTGGTTAAGGGTGAAACATTAAATGTTTTCAAGAAGGAGTTCGATATAATTTTTAGAGTTAAAGGGATGAAGGAGTTTGGGGAGAAAGCGAGAACAGGGTACTGTGTTGGATGATCAGCCATGATCATGTTGAATGGCGGAGCAGACTTGAAGAGCAGAATGGCCTACTCCTGCCTCTATTTTCTATGTTTCTGTGACCTTTGTTACAGATCTCAACCATTTCAGGATTTCTTAGCTAGCCTCGCACTTATACCCTCCAATAATTTGATCTCATATGTGAAACTCTGTCTCTCACATCCTACATTTTACTGAGTGTTGTTGGCCTATTCATTCGTTCCCTCTGCATGCTGACTGTGATAGTATCTGGTAGGTAATACTTTGATTTTAAAATTCTCATCCTTATTTTCAATTCTGTCCATGTCCTTGTCTGTGCCCTACTTCTCATCAGATCTACTTCCAGTAATTCAAAGCTGATGGTAAATTGTTTCCTGTTTTCTCAGCATTGATATCAGTGGCACCTGTGACAGTTTTATTGCCACCCCATCTGCTAACTGGATTCTGAGAATGGGACTTCCCAATTCCTAACCCAAGAGGCACCAGTACATTGTGGAAATTATATTTGTTTGTTAATGTTGGAAAAAGCCTCTTTCCATGTGACATTACCAAGGAGCGACACATTTCAGTAATCTGTGGGACTTGTTTACATACAGGAATTAAACAGAAAATTGCATTAACTAAATTAAACAGATTTTCTAGACCCTAAGAAGTGCCAGTCTGATCAGATGCCATTCCATAAAAGACTGGAACTTATGCTTTTTGTAAAATAACATTGTATGTAATTTTAACTCGTAGGTAAAATATTAACACTAATGACTAAACTATGCCACTAGTAATCTACTGGCTTCTCCCATTATCAGATCTGTCACTTCAATTGCAAGCTAATCATCCAGGCCCTGATTCTACACCATGGGGGTGAAATTCATTCATCCTAGCTTTTGAGTGCAAGGCCCAGAGTTTGCAATATTTGTTGACTCACCTCTGATATTTGCATGTCACACGCTCCAGATAGCTTTTCCTTTGAAAGGTTGCGTGTCTATAAATAGGAAATATCAACAATGTGTTGAAGTCTGCTTGAGAATTGTTTATTGCCTTTCAGGGACAAGGTAAAGGAGGCCAGAGGAAGGAAAAGGGTGCCTTGCCTCAGTGTCGCTTGGTATATGCCACACGGCAAAGGTTGCATGCTGTAGAATTGGCTAAATGATCCAACATCCATTGGATTAGGTTTAAGCTCTGTAGTCCCACTACATCCAACTGTGGATAGTAGTGGACAATTCAATAACAGCAGAAGGAAACCCCACACTCAAGAATGGAAGAATCCAACTTATTGGTGTGGAAGACAAGACTGCAGCATGACATACGATTGAATACAGTGCTGAGAAGATAACAAGAGGAAGGATTGATGCTCAATACTAAGTACAAGTTTTCACAGCCAACATTAGGTCTTGAGGCACATGGAAGTGTGTCATGTATAAAGGTTGATCCACTGAAGACTGGAGGTGATAGGAATTCCTTAGTAGGATCCATTGAAGTGTGGATGTGTGGTGACATGGAAGGTGAAGACCAAGGAAACCCTATTGTAGTTTTGGAATGGAAGAGAAGGAGTAATAGCAAAAGTACAGGAAATGGAACAGACAGGCATTTCAACCACAGAGGAGTGGAAGCCTCAACGGGGAAAGACTGACACACCAGGATTGCTATGGAAAGTAGCAACATCAAGACAGTTGGAACCAGGTTCAGAAATTGGAAGAATTGAATAGAATTCTTACAAGTGTTAGAACCCCTGCTGATTTTTCCTTATTTTATTCTTTTATTAATTTTGGTTGGGAACAGTGAACTGGGACTTGTGGGCTGAAGGTAACACGTGTTCTTTGGATCAATTTGCAGTAAAAGAAATAGAAAGGATCAAAACAAGCTTTGTTTGTTTGTGAGGCTAGGCCTGGAGACTAATTATAGGCTGAGTCTTCATCAAAAGGGTTCCCACAGACTCAGTAGCCCTGGAAATTAAACCAGATAGCAAAAATTGACTACTAACAAGGTCAGAAGGTAGGAATTGGTTCTGGCAGGTCTGAAAGATACTCTATATTCAAGCAAATGGCCGTTGGATGGTAATGTTCAGTCTATCAGGGTGTAGCCAGAATTGAATTTGTTATTTTGAACTGTGTTTTCTGGGGAGATAAGCTTGGTTGCATTAAGGTTTAAAGTACCCTACCTAACCCTCCACACTGATTGCTGGAAACCCAAGGAGTAGAAAGCTGAGTTAGAACTCTTAGTACCTGTACCTGTACCTGAGTGAACTGAAAAGGAACCCTAATCCACTGTTCCAGAAAAGCAACTGAGGTGTCCACATGTATGCCTGTGAAACAATTCGTTGTAAAAAATATTTAAGTAATCTGGCCAGCTTTGTTATTTTCTTTTACTTATCCCTTAGCTTTTTCTTTTTCTGTCTGTCTTTTGTGTGAATAGGGGCTGAAATCATTTGATTTGGGTTTAAAGCATAGACATTTATCAGTTTACCTTGTTTAATTTTTCTTGGCTAAAGTTATTATTATTTAATAAATCACTAAGACTTTTTTTAAGATACAAAATTTATGTCTGGACATTAATTATCAATGTTGTTCAAAAGTCTTGCAAAGAATCATTGGAGTAACTATTGGGGATCTACTGGAGGTGTTTTGTTTTACTGCGTTGCAAATACAGAAGCAAAAAGGCTGATTTGGTTCAGTTGTCTTCATTGTGAGATCTTGGTCAAAGCCTACACTTCAGAAAAGCAGACATAGAAGCGGAGCACTTGAGAAGAATGAATCCAAGCTGGCAGTAGAGTAGCAGCGCAGTGTGTGGGCTTCTGCCCAGAGCTCATCTTCTTTTACTTTTTTTCTTTCACTGCTGTTTTCTTCCTGTAGTTTACTTACCTTCTGTGGGCAGTGAGTTATGCAGTGTGGAGGAGATTGAGCTGGCGTAGTGGTGAGAGAGGTCCACCCAGCATCTGCGGTAGTGTCGAGAACAGGCAGCTCGAGGAGGCAGCGAGAACAGGCAGCCTGAGGCAACGGCTAGAACAGGCAGCCTGAGGTGGTGTCAAGAACAGACAGATTGAGGTGGTGGTGAGAACAGGGAGCCTGAGGTAGTGTGGAGAACAGGCAGGTCGAGCAGGCAGTGAGAACAGGCAGCCTGAGGTGGTGTCAACAAAAGACAGATTGAGATGATATTGAGAATAGGCAGCTTGAGGTAGTGTGGAGAACAGGCAGCTCTAGGGGGGCAGTGAGTACAGGCACTTCAAGGGGGTGGCAAGTACGGGCAGCTCATGGGGTGGTGAGTACAGGCAGCTCATGGAGGCAGTGAGTACAGGCGGTTTGAGTGGGGTGGTGTTGAGGGTCAGTGAGCACAGGCAGCTTGAGGGGCAGTGAGTACAGGCAGCTTGAAGGGGCTGTCAGTACAGACAGCTTGAGGGGTGGTGAGTACAGGCAGCTGGAGGGCGCAGCAATTACAGGCAGCTCGTGGGAACGGTGAGAACAGGCAGTTTGAGGGGCAGCAAGTACAGGCAGCTCGAGGGGCGGCAAGTACAGGCAGCTTGAGGGGTCAGTGAGAACAGGCAGTTCGAGGGTCAGAAAGCACAGGCAGCTCAAGGGGACGGTCAGTACAGGCAGCTCAAGGGAGCAGCACATAAAGGCAGCTCGAGGGGGCGGTGAGAACAGGCAGCTCGAGGGAACACCATGTACAGGCAGCTCAAAGGGACGGTGAGTTAAGGCAGCTCAAGGGAGCAGCAAGTACAGGCAGCTCGAGGGGTGGCAAGTACAGGCAGCTCAAGGCGGAGGTGAGAATAGGCAGCTCGAGGGGCAGCAAGTACAGGCAGCTTGAGGGGGCATTGAGAACAGGCAGCTCGAGGGAGCAGCAAGTACAGGCAGCTCAAAGGGTCGGTGAGAACAGGCAGTTCAAGGGGCAGCAAACACAGGCAGCTCAAGGAGGACAGTGAGTACAGGCAGCTCAAGGGAGCAGCAAGTACAGGCAGCTCAAGGGGGAGGTGAGTACTGGCAGCTCAAGGGAGCGGCAAGTACAGGTAGCTCAAGGGGACAGTGAGTACAGACAGCTCAAGGGAGCAGCAAGTACAGGTAGCTCGAGGGGATGATGAAAACAGGCAGCTCAAGGGAGTAGCAAGTACAGGCAGCTCAAGGGGATGGTGAGTACAGGCAACTCAAGGGAGCAGCAAGTACAGGCAGCTCGAGGGAGCAGCAAGTACAGGCCTCTCGAGGAGTGGCAAGTACAGGCAGCTCCAGGGGACGGTGAGAACGGACAGCTCAAGGGAAGCAAGTATAGGCAGTTCGAAGGGCAGTAAGCGCAGGCAGCTCAAGGGGATGGTGAGTACAGGCAGATCAAGGAAGCAGCAAGTACAGGCAGCATAAGGGGGTGGTGAGAACAGGCAGCTCGAGGGAGCAGCAAGTACAGGCAATTCGAGGGGCAGTAAGTACAGGCAGCTCGAGGGGACAGTGAGAACAGGAAGCTCAAGAGAGCAACATGTACAGGGAGCTCAAGAGGGCGGTGAGTACAGGCAGCTCAAGGAAGCAGCAAGTACAGCCGGTTCGGGGGGGGGGGGGGGAGTACAGGCAGCTCAAGGGGACGGTGGGTACAGGCAGCTCAAGGGAGCAGCAAGTACAGGGAGCAGAAAGTACAGGCAGCTCGAGGGGCGGCAAGTACAGGCAACTCAAGGGGACGGTGAGTACAGGCAGCTCAAGGGAGCAGCAAGTACAGGCAGCTCAAGAGAGCAGCAAGTACAGGCAGTTCGAGGGGGCTGTGAGTACAGGCAGCTTGAGGGAGGAGCAAGTACAGGCAGCTCGAGGGGGAGGCAAGAACAGGCAGCTCCAGGGATGGTCAGAACAGGCAGCTCGAGGAGGCAGCAAGTACAGGCAGCTCAAGGGGATGGTGAGAACAGACAGCTCGAGGGGGCAGCAAGTACAGGCAGCTCAAGTGGGCGGTGAGTATAGGAAGCTCATGGGGTTGGTAAGAACAGGCAGTTCAAGGGTCAGAAAGCACAGACAGCTCGAGGGGGCGGTGAGAACAGGCAGCTTAAGAGAGCAGCAAGTACAGGCAGCTCAATGGGACGGTGAATGTAGGCAGCTCGAGGGGCGGCAAGTACAGGCAGCTTGAGGGGGCGGTGAGAACAGGCAGCTCGAGGGAGCAGCAAGTACAGGCAGCTCAGGGGGGGGGGCGATGTGTACAGGTAGCTCGAGGGAGTGGCAAGTACAGGCAGCTCAAGAGAGTGGTGAGAACAGGCAGCCTGAGGTCTCCCAGCATCTCTGGCGATGCCAAGTAGGGGGGAGATTGAGCGCATTGCAGTAGAGGAGCCCAGCACAGAGGAGATCAAACCCTTGTGGGGATTGCAAGGCCAGCTTGGCTAAGCACTTAAGCAGGACTGTAATGATTAGATTAGATTCCCTACAGTGTGGAAACAGGCCCTTCAACCCAACAAGTCCATACCAACCCTCCAAAGAGTAACCCACCCAGTCCCATTTCCCTCTGACTAATGCAGCTAACACTACGGGCAATTTAGCATGGCCAATTCACCTGACCTGCACATCTTTGGATTGTGGGAGGAAACTGGAGCACCCAGAGGAAACCCACACAGACAGTTGCCCGAGGTTGGAATCAAACCTGGGACCCTGGTGCTGTGAGGCAGCAGTGCTAACCACTGAGCCATCGTGCCATCCAATTTCTTTTTTTCTACTTTGTACCCAATATTTTGTACCTATGTACCATTGTACCTAAGATGGCGCCAGGAACGGATTCTTTGTACACTTTTCACTGTGCTCCTGTATCCCTGTACTTGAGTTAAGGTGAGAATAAACCTAATTCCAATTCTACTTCTAATTCGAGAACTGGTACAATGGATGTTCCATCCATTGCACAAAAAGATAAGATTAGCTCGAATCCACATAGGTTCCCTTAAGTCTTTTCCATAAGCAAGTGAGTGGAATCGGAAAAGACATTTCTCAATGTGAGGACAGGTTGAGCCTGGCAGAGGAGGGAAGTGATCACTGGGATCTGTCTGGGCCTCCATTCAAAGAAGAGGAGGAGAATCCTCAGAGTGCCCCCTGATTGTTGGAGGTGTTGAAAGGTTGAACATTAATAATGAAAAGAAGATTGGTAAGGCCAGGGAACTCTTAAGGTGTTGAATGAGATTACAGACATGGATAAAAAGCAGGAGAAAAAGCTAGATAGAATGAAATAATTTCCTTGCAGATAATATTAATTACTATAGTTCAATGAACAGAGTTCTACCTTTCAGAGACTAAATGCCAATGCTCAGATACCTCCTCCTACCTGCAATGACCCACGACTGAATAATCAACCATTGTTTCCAAAGCTGATATCATCTCCCTTAGAGGTCTTCCCTCCATAGTCTTCATCTTACCGTCATAACCCCAACTTTTCTTGCAGTTCTAAGATTCACAAACCATGTTGCACCGATGAATCAAACATTTCAGTCACTGAACTGATTGTTCTGCTAATGCCATGAGTCAGTTTGTTGTATTTTAGACAACCTGTTCCTTAATACGGTTGTGTTTTCAAAGAACACTATTGCCATTATACAGAATAGTTAATATTACAGAAGGTTCTATGGCAAAACATATTGCACTCAGTAAAGACTAGTTCAATTGACGTTCATACAAAGTTCAAAAGTCCTGTTAGGACCTTATGCAAAAATATTGCTGAAGGACAAAATAAATCTATAGACTTCCCCTGTGTCTATCAGTCCTTCCATTATCTCCTTGAATATTGTGCTCTTCAGTCTGATCCCATTCCCACTGAGATTCACTTGCACAACATTATAACTCCCTTTATTCAGTTCCATTGCCGTTTCTCCTTCTACACCTTACCTGATGATCCCATGGTCTTTCTCACCATTAATATTCAAATGCAACCCTTTCTTGTCCTTATGACTGTTTCTCTCTTCTCTGCATCCCAGTTGCTCCCACCATCAAATGCCCCCCACAGACACACCCTTTACGTTGCATTCCTTCACTTTCCAACCAGCCCACTATTTTGTCCACTCTTTCTGTTAGTTCCCTTTTATGTTAAGGCACTGTTGCCTGCCCTGGTTAGGTTTGCTGGAGACAGCCAGTGTGGCTGCAGTCTGCCTTTGGCCCTGACAGTACTAATATTTAACAACATGAAGACAGATTGCAAATCATTGAGATTTTTCATGAGCTGGTTGACGAGGACCTTCACCCCTCGTACTGTGTTTGTGCAAATGTGAAAGTCATAGTCTTACCAGACCATTGATTTCTCTCTCACTAGACAGCGATGACTTTTGGTGCTTTAACTTGAGGGGCATCGCACTAGATGTGAGGAGAGAAGTTGAGAAGGAGACTCCTTCATGGTAATGTCAGCCAGTGTGGGAATTGAACTCACCAGCTATCTAGCTAACTGAACTAACCAACCCCAGCACCAAAATAGCTCAGTTTTGAAACAGCCAAGTACCCAAAGAAGTTTGATCTCGCTGGAGCTTGGAGGAAGAAGTCTATCCCAGGTACACAACTTGTGTATGTAGTTGGGTTTGTTTTTCACATTTTTCCCATTTTTGGCTAAAATAATTGTGCCCGTGAACATGAACTGGGGTGTTAATAAATATTCATAACTTGCAAAACAGGCCTCCTGCCCAAACTTTTAGAAGTTCCATATGAATGCAAAAAATTCCATTTCACGCCTTTACCAATTTTAGAACACAGTTTTCATAAACAAACCTGTTGAAGTTGGAATCCATGCAAAGCATGTAATGATGCAAAATACTTCATCCTTTGGCAGATAAGGCCATAAGATATAGCAGCAGAATAAGGCCATTTGGCCCATTGAGACAACTCTGCCATTCGATCGTGACCAATATGTTTCTCAATCCCATTCTCCTGCCTTCTCCCTGTAACCTTTGATCCTCTTACTTAACAAAAAACCCAACTATCTCTGTCTTAAAGATACTCAATAATTTGGCTTGCCCAGCCTTCTGCAAGGTTTTCAGACTACATTTTTGAACTAATTCAGTTGTAGCCTGGTTATGGGTCTTATTTGTTCCCCATTTGTATCTCTTTCTTCAATTGTCACTTTATGAGAATATGGTTAGCTATTTTTACATCCGATACTTCCTGAGCTTTGAAGTTTGGTGTGGACGTGTACTATTGAACCACACCTGTCTAGTACTGATCCATATCTGCTTCTCTGTGGACGTGATATCTGAAAAGGCTTCCTTTCATCAATGAGCAAGCCTGATATTCTGAAATCAACAGATAATTACAGTGTGTGTAAGTTCTGCTGGTGGTTTAGTCACAATTTCTCACCTAAATCTGTTTACCACACCAAAGGGTCAACTGAACTTAAGACAGGAGCCCTGCAGGTGCAATCACTCCAGATCTTAGCAATGGGTCTTTTTACATTCCAGGCCTCATTCTCACCAGCCCCAGCCCTCAGCCCTCAGCTTCCTTCCATGACCCTGGCAGGTAGTAGCAACCAGCCAGTGAACAGGGCAGTGGAAGTTCCCATCATGGACCAGAAGAAATGGTCTTCAACACCTGACCAAACACGTAGGATGGGGATTTGAGATGACTTCACAGTCAAGGGAGGGAGATAAACTCTGAAAGAAGGAGACCCAAGCAAAAAAGTGTTCAGCCTCTTGACATTTCTGTATCTTATTGAAACTGAACTAGCTGTGACTTTGGACCCAGATCAGATTTTGTCATGTAACCCAGAAACCCAATCAGAAACACATGCTGCACCACTGGCTGATCACTCTGCCTTGAAAGAACCAGGCCAGAAGTTACCTTGGCCTGTAACATTGAAATTCACTTCCACTTGGAAGAGTATTGGCACTCCTGATAGTGACGCTGGCTTCAGGAGCCCATCAGCACATTGTAACTGTTGCCATGGATCAGAGTCAGCCGTGGCTGGAAGAGTTTTAGATTAAAGATCTACTCCAAAGACTTGAGTACATTCAGCTGACAGTGCAGTATTAAATGAATAAGGCACACTGTTGCCTGCTGTCTTTTGGGTGCCATACCCTGTTTGCTGTCTTTTGTAGCCTTAAAACATCCAGATTCAGAATTTCCCAGAAATTCAGACAGTACACCTTGGAATCTTACATTTTTCTGATGGGATTTATACGGAGGAGGGGATGAGAGGGAAGGAGAGGAATCGAGAAGAAGTGGGAGGTGAGAGGAGATGTGTTTAAAACTGGAACACGCTTCATCACCAGAGGAGAAAGACACCCATCTACTGGTAGCTTGCTGCAAGTATTATCTAATACCAGTGTTGACTCAGTTAAAAATCACACAACACCAGGTTATAGTCCAACAGGTTTAAATGGAAGCACACTGGCTTTTGGAGCGATGCTCCTTCATCACAACCACCTGATGAAGGCGCGTCGCTCCGAAAGCTAGTATGCTTCCAATTAAACCTGTTGGACTATAATCTGGTGTTGTGTGAATTTTAACTTTGTACACCCCAGTCCAACACCGGCACAAATCATCTGTGTTAACTCAGTTGGCAAAGCTCTCACCTCTCATATACAGAGGAATCTCAATTATCTGAATATCAATTATCCGAAGAAGATCTCAACGACCCACAAAAACGTTACATCAAAGAGGTAAGTGCATTCAATTTACCTGTACTGAAGAACAGCTGGCAAAAACAAACAAACACAAGCAGCTCAAGCATCAGCGACTGGATATTTTTTAGGTTAGGGTTAGTTACACAGCCCTTTGCAAAAGTAAGTGTTTTATTGTACAGGGTATTCCCGTCATTTTACCGGGCCATTCCGTGAAATAAAACAGCCAAGGAAGTAAACGCATGCACGAGGCAGTGCTATCATGACACTGAGTTCCCAGAAACTGACAAATGCTCTTGCAATCGTAGAAGCTGCGCTGGACCTTGTTTAAGGGCCTCCCTTGTTTAAGGTAAAAGCAATTATCCAAATAATCAATTATCCAAATGAAATAGTACTCGCCCACCTCATTCAGATAATCGAGGTTCCTCTGCACTGTAGAAGGTTGTAGGTTTGAATCCTACTCCATGCACACTATCAAGGCTGGTGCTCCTGTGTAGTACTGACAGAGATGCTGGCTTTCAGATAAAATCTCAAACCAAGGGCCTGTATACTCACTCTTCAAAAATTGCTTTCCCAAATAATATTTATCTATTATTTTTTAAAAATTAATTTGCGGATGTGCATGATGTTGACTGGGCCAGCATTTATTGCCCATCTCTAATTGCCCAGAGGGTAATTAAGAGTCAACCACTTTGCTGTGGGTCTGGGGTCACATGAAGGCTTAGCCAAGTTTGGTCTGATGGCTTATTTCTTTCCCGAAAGGACATCAGTGAACTGGATGGGTTTTATATGGTTACCATTAACCTGGCTTTTTGTCCCAGATTTTTATTGAATTCAACTTTCACTCTTGGTCTTAATGGACGTGAACCCAAATTTCTGGTATATTGGCCTGGAATTCTGGATTACTAATCCAGTGATATTACACAATGCCCCTGTATAGCATGAGGAAAAACAATGTATGCTCATTATCATAATGCTGTTGTTGGAAGCTTGCTATGTAAAAAATTGACTCCTGTGGTGAGGTGAAAAAGGCACTATAAAAATGTACATTTACTTCCATGAGATATGAATGAGGTTGTAGCACTTTACCATTGGAACCACTGAAGAACTGCGACTTGGTGTGTAACCAGCTCCACCACTTTGACTGCAGTCTTGATATCCATTGATATGCCTCTGGTTCAATTCTCCATGAGTTCTCCCCAGGCTGATACAGGGGGCTAGGCCAACACAAGTCCATTTACAACAGTATGGGTTTATTTCATGTCGATCAGTCTCTGCAATAATCCCACTATGCAAAGAATTATGCTGATGCCCATTTTAGGATTGTAGTCAGAGTCGCAGTGTAAAACTGCATCGAATGGAAACCGTGTACATTAATACACAGACTGAAAAAAAATGTATAAGCACTTCACTTGTTTCAACTCCACAAAATAGATGACAGCCAATTCCTGGTTGGTTTCTGGAACAATAGCAGACCAATCAGAGGAATCCTGCCTGGTTTAAAATTGTCAATCATCATCTTGGCAACACCTCTACCAATCAGAATCCACTTTTCAACCAACCAGCTCTCTCCTTTTGTGTAGCATAAATAGTGCTTACCCCTTGAATTGATATTTTTTGTGAATTGCCCTGTTGAAAATGCCTGAGATGAAAAGCTTTGATAGAATGTGTCTGTTTTCAGCAAGAGTCAAGTTCATCAGATTTTCTGAGCTTTACTTTCACTTCAGCCATTAGGTATCTGTATGGGTACTGGTTAGGACAGCTACCTGTTGTTATTATAACTCATGACACCTGAGAAAATAGCCATAGAATGAGAAAATTGTTCATTCGTTTGTGTGACAGACTGGTAAAAGTGCATGGTGTGGGATGATCATTTACCAATGCCCTTAACTATTTAAAGTAAGATATTACTATTTGTAAGGAATAAGAACCCTGGAGCAATCTAGTAATGATGTCACGGAGTTACACATCAGTGGGCCTATATACCACAGTGTGGGTGGAGTTCGAACACTATGGAAGAATCAGACTAGAAGAGATACTGCAATGTGAGACTCTGAATGAAGAATCAAGACTTGAACACTTGAAGAAGGGAAATTAATTATTATCTAATATAAGTCAGTGACTGGTATAGGTTTACTATGTGTGATAGTAATTGCTCTGGAAGTATAATAAATAATGTTACTTTTAAGTTTAAGCTGAAGACAGTTTTTGACTTTGCCCTCTCCTAGACCCATCTATGAAGGATCCATACTCATAGTGTGGCATAAGATGTACAGTAATGGGTGGGATCCAAGGTGGAGTGCACAACCTATAAAAGATGGTGGCTGCTTCTGATTTGTTGCCTTGAACATCGTAGGCATACTGAAAATCAATAAACAAACCTGAGGTGGCCAAACAGGTAGATGAGAGTAAACCGGTTGATGTGGTGTATATGGATTTCAACAAGGCATTCGATAAAGTTCCCCACAGTAGGCTATTGTACAAAATACAGAGGAATGGGATTGTAGGAGGTATAGCAGTTTGGATCAGTAATTGGCTTGCTGAAAGAAGACAGAGGGTGGTGGTTGATGGGAAATGTTCATCCTGGAGTCCATTTACTAGTGGTGTACCGCAAGGGTCAGTGTTGGGTCCATTGCTGTTCGTCATTTTCATAAACGACCTGGATGAGGTTGTAGAAGGGTGGGTTAGTAAATTTGCAGATGACACTAAGGGTCGGTGGAGTTGTGGATAGTGACGAAGGATGTTGTAGGTTACAGAGAGACATAGATAAGCTGCAGAGCTGGGCTGAGAGGTGGCAAACAGAGTTTAATGCGGACAAGTGTGAGGTGATTCACTTTGGTCGGAGTAACTGGAATGCAAAGTACTGGGCTAATGGTAAGATCCTTGATAATGTAGAGATTAATAGAGGGATCGAGTTCCGGAACCATGAGGTTATGCTACAGCTGTACAAGACTCTGGTTCGACCGCACTTGGAGTATTGTGTACAGTCTGGTCACCACATTATAAGAAGGATGTGGAAGCTTTAGAAAGGGTGCAGAGGAGATTTACTTGGATGTTGCCTGGTATGGAGGGAAGGTCTTACGTGGAAAGGCTGAGGGACTTGAGGCTGTTTTCGTTGGAGAGAAGAAGGTTGAGAGGTGACTTAATAGAGACATATAAGATAATCAGAGGGTTAGATAGGGTGGACAGGGAGAGCCTTTTTCCAAGAATGGTGACGGCGAGCACGAGGGGACATAGCTTTAAATTGAGGGGTGATAGATGTAGGACAGATGTCAGAGGTAGTTTCTTTACTCAGAGAGTAGTAAGGGTATGGAATGCTTTGCCTGCAATGGTAGTAGATTCGCCAACTTTAAGTACATTTAAGTCGTTATTGGACAAGCATATGGACGTACATGGAATAGTGTAGGTTAGATGGGCTTCAGATTGGTATGACAGGTCGGCGCAACATCGAGGGCCGAAGGGCCTGTACTGCACTATAATGTTCTATGTTCTATGTTCTATAGATGATCTGGAGAATAGAGGAATTCAGAAACCAGATTATCAACACATCATTGCTACAGCTCTAAGAAAATGGCAGCAACTGAAAAAGACACGAGATGCTGCTCAACAGCTTCAGTGAAGAAAAACAGCTGAAAATAAAATCTTTGAACAAGAATCTCCAGTAGAAGAAACCGTCAGAAATAACTACGTCTCAGTGAAAGTAATAGGGGAGTTGAGTCTAAAAAAAACCAGTAAAAAATAAAAGCCCAGTAGCAGCTAAGAGCACAAATCGACATTGAGTCCCCAAGAAAGCAGATTGTTGTCTGGATACCCAAAGTGGATTCATTGCCTCAGAACGAAGAGACAGAAAAAAACTTAGTTTTACTTACAAGAGCAGGGCAAGGAAGCAAGAGTAATATTTCTAGTGGTGATTTTAGCAGCTACTAAACAAGTTTTTCTACAAGTATCTAAAGGAAAATCAAGAATGATCTTCATGAATTAAAGTCCTCCCTCCCCTTCCTCGACCTTTCTATTTCTATCTCAGGCGACCGAATCAACACGGACATCTACTACAAACCGACCGACTCCCATGGCTACCTGGACTACACCTCCTCCCACCCTGCCCCCTGTAAAAACGCCATCCCATTCTCCCAATTCCTTCGTCTCCGCCGCATCTGCTCCCAGGAGGACCAGTTCCAAAAAAGTACAACCCAGATGGCCTCCTTCTTCAAGGACCGCAATTTCCCCCCCGACGTGGTCGACGATGCCCTCCATCGCATCTCCTCCACTTCCCGCTCCTCCGCCCTTGAGCCCCGCTCCTCCAACCGCCACCAGGACAGAACCCCACTGGTCCTCACCTACCACCCCACCAATCTCCATGTACAGCGTATCATCCGCTGTCATTTCCGCCACCTCCAAACGGACCCCACCACCAAGGATATATTTCCCTCCCCTCCCCTATCAGCGTTCCGTAAAGACCACTCCCTTCGTGACTCCCTCGTCAGATCCACACCCCCCACCAACCCAACCTCCACTCCTGGCACCTTCCCCTGCAACCGCAGGAGGTGCAAGACTTGCGCCCACACCTCCCCCCTCACCTCCCTCCAAGGCCCCAAAGGAAACTTCCATATCCGCCACAAGTTCACCTGCACCTCCACACTTATCATCTATTGCATCCGCTGCACCCGATGTGGCCTCCTCTATATTGGGGAGACAGGCTGCCTACTTGCGGAGCATTTCAGGGAACACCTCTGGGACACCCAGACCAACCAACCCAACCACCCTGTGGCTCAACACTTCAACTCCCCCTCCCACCCCACCAAGGATATGCAGGTCTTTGGGCTCCTCCATCGCCAGACCACAACAACACGACGGTTGGAGGAAGAGCGCCTCATCTTCCGCCGAGGAACCCTCCAACCACAGGGGATGAACTCGAATTTCACCAGTTTCCTCATTTCCCCTCCCCCCACCTTGTCTCAGTCAAATCCATCGAACTCAGCACCGCCTTCCTAACCTGCAATCTTCTTCCTGACCTCTCCGCCCCCCACCCCAGTCTGACCTATCACCCTCACCTTGACCTCTTTCCACCTATCGCATTTCCAACGCCCCTCCCCCAAGTCCCTCCTCCCTACCTTTTATCTTAGCCTCCTGGACACACTTTCCTCATTCCTGAAGAAGGGCTTTTGCCCGAAACGTCGATTCTCCTGCTCCTTGGATGCTGCCTGACCTGCTGCGCTTTTCCAGCAACACATTTTCAGCTCTGATCTCCAGCATCTGCAGACCTCACTTTCTCCTATAAAATGTGAATGACAAGAATCAATTATTATAACTCAGAAGTATCAGTTTGATCAATAAGAAAAAGCTGGTTCAGTTAATATTGAAGTTTTACTTCTTTGAATTAGAATTAAATACCTTAGAAGTAAAGAACGTTATTTCAGAGGTATTTTTGTCCAGGCAAAAGAATAATAGCCATCTTTGATCCAGGAATTGAATCATGGAATCTTATTGAGTTTGGCAATTTTGAGAAAGCTGTTACCCACAGTCCTTTGGAAATTCTTCAGCCTCCAAGGAAAGGGAAAATTTTCAGCTTTGTTCACCTTTATGAAGAGACATTATTCCAAAGGAAAACTGAACTTGACGTTGATAAAACGCATTTAGACTGGCAAAGACTCTAAGTGCTTTCCATTTTAGTACTATAACAACAGTCTTTACAACAATAAAAATTCAACAACTTTTGCCAACACAGTACAGCTAGACAACAAAATAAGTGCCGTGCAAGCACATCACATTCCTAATAATGATCTTACAAATCAAGAAGAGGATCAATTACTTCAAATGTATAACAATAATCAAATAATGCATCAAAATTTATCCAAAGCAATCTTTCAACCAGGAAAATATAACTTTTCAGATCTATTTAACAATTTGGCAAAATGACATGGAAACACAATTCCTAAGATTTCAAATAGCTTCAGCATTGGACACTAAATTAAATGCAGAACAGGTTAGCCCAATTCTCTGCTACCTGGAACAACAGCAGATCATGTGTAACCCAGCAACAGATCAACAGGAAGCAAATTACATTGAGAACCTGTTAGCTTTTGAGCAATATTTTACTTCAAGAACAAAAAAGACACCAGTGAGATCATGCTTCAGTAGTAGATACTCATTCTCAGGAAAATCTGTAGCTAGCTTCACTGATATTCTGTCTTGTCTAAACTACGAACCTATGGAAGCTTGCAACAAAAGTTCATTTTCAACACAATTATTATTTGTAATGTAGATAAACCAGTTGCTGATCTCCTTTAATCAAAAGAAGATCTAGAATTTCTGCAAATGCAAGTTATGCTTTTCTACTTGAGACTATTAAGCAATTAACGTTGTGCAACATATACTGAGTGAATTACATCATTGTGTTTTTCCTACAAATGTGTTCTGTGATGTTTCTATTGACAACCAGTAGATGGCATGTTAGGACCAATAAGTCATTTTAAATACTAGATTTCTGAAGCACGTTTCCACTTCGGGCTCAGTCACACAACAGACTGAGTGTGTTTTTGCCCCCTGCACCTGTGAAATATGCAAAAATGTCGGAGGATGATTGAAGGAATGAAATTGCAGCTCTCAGTCTCCATACTGCTGCCCTTACATTTCCTGAAGTGTAAAAATAACTGCCCTGTGCCCGTAACAGCTTTTGTGAAAAGGGAGGAGGGGGAATTCCCAGCCTATAACATTGGACCACTGCAGACACCTCAATTTTCAGCACACAGTGAAACCTGATATTATAGGCTACACCCATTTCCCTGCCAACTGGAAGGTCAGCCATGTTCCTTGGCAGAAGAGAGTGGGGCTTCTTGATTTTCAGATGTCAGGAGCGAGTAGCTGCACTCACTTCTGCTCACATTGTGCAAACACAATACTCGGCTAAGGCTGCAAGGCTGAAATATCCAGGGAGGGGAAAGGCATGCTGCTCCAGCACTGACTGGGCCTCCAGGGAGGAAATCCAGTTATTACTGACTTCTGTTGGCATTTGGTTCCACTGCCCTAGATCACATTCCATTTTCTCTGCTGTGACCTGTTCACATATAATCTGGACAGTGGATATTTGACTGAAAAAAAAATCAAGATCATAACATGGTTATGGATGAGAGAGGTCATGTCCCCTCGATTTTCAACATCCAAGCAGCTTAGACAGATTACATTGCAGTATCTAATCTTACTTTTAAAAAAATCACCGCAACTGCTCCATCTGTGTTGTGCAAAGGACATTCTCACATAAGTTTTTAAAATGACCTTTTTGCTAACTTAAGTATGTGTTCCCTGGCCCTATCCTATTATTCAGTTTATTATATATTTCTGGTTTGCAATGTAAGCCAAACATGGAGTCTGCAGATTATACTTATAATCCTGTCCTTTCCTAGAATTATCTTTCAGCCTGTTGCTGAAGGGACCATGGCTGAGGAACCAAAGTTAGATCATATCTGATTTCCTCCCCAGGGGGACAGGCCTCAGTTGTTGACTCAAAGCTCCTCCATGTAACTACACATGATCAAGGTAACTGATGACCTCACTGCAGACCAGAGTGATTGTAACAGGGTCAGCCACATGGGCCTCATAGAACATGAATTCCCTGATTGATGCTGTTAACTTGGTTCAATCAGGGAGCCCTGGCTGACAGATATCAACAGGAGTGCCCAACATCCTGTTCACTCTGAGAGCTGCCTCTGAGGGAGCTGCACCAGTGTCATATGATGCACATGTAAATAAAGGGTGACTTTGTGGACCCTGTGGACTTACTTCAGTGGCAATGAGAGAAAAACAATACACTTCTGAAGATATTCACTCTCAGGAGTCGTCTTTGAGTTAGGGCAAGCATTTCTGGCACCATGCCATTATTTAGGAAGCTTGACTTGTTTGATCCTGCCATCAAAGACTGAGCCCGGCAATTTTTTTTCCCGGCAAATGATATTGGGGCAACAAATGCAACAAATAATTCTTCCGATAGCTTGTGCACCCGCAGCTTTTTCAGTTATTAGGAGCCTAATATTTCCTGAGGCACCAGATACAATAACCTTTCAAGAGTTAATAGATTTAGTGAAGGAAAATTATGACCCCAACCCTCCTTTAATTCTGAGATGCTATCAGTTTTACTCGGCAATTTGAGACCTCGGGGAATCCACCTCAAGATTTTTTACAAGGCTAAGATGACTCTCAGAGGCATGTGACTTTGCTTTAACTCTCAATAAGATGCTGAGAGACCATTTGGTATGTGTGATTAATGATGTAACCATGGAAACGTGCCTACTAGCTGAAGCCCAACTGGACTTCAAAACAGGCACTCCAACTGGCTTTACCATTGGGAAATGCAGCAGGTGGAGCATATAGGTTACGAAGTATGCCAATGGAAGTGCCAGTCCAACTGAGCTTAGAGGACACCACTTGAGTGAAGGCAACTGCATAGCCTCCCTTAAATACTATCTTGAACAAAGGTGTCTCGGTCAGCCCACAGCAAAACCCCAAATCAAAGCCAAGCCTTGGCCAAATGGTTAACATTTTCTTCAGAATCTGGACCAGCAAGCCAGCATGCAGACTTGAGACAGCAAAAGAGTCCCACTAGACTTAAATTGTGTCAGAGAACTCCTAGCCCAGTATTCAGGAGAGTGTACACCTTGAAACTCCACCTACGGCTGGCTTGGGACAGTTAAATTGCTGAGCAACATCCAAATCAAAACCAATCAAAACAAATGTTTGGTCAAATGGCCACCCAGTTCTAATATAGGTTGATACAAGCATGGTTGTATCAGTGATTGCAGGACAAGTCTTTGACAAAAATTACCTCCAGCAGCTCTTTTTTATTTCAAAATATACTTTATTCATAAAAAATATATGTACAAACAAAATTACTAAAGCGGTTCAGTTCTATGCCGTAGCATACGAAGAAAACAAACATTTGAGTTTGATTCTATATTGGAATGAGTATTACGTAGATTTACAAGGATGATAGCTGAACTTAAGGGGTTAAATTATGAGGAGAGTTTATACACATAAGGCCTGTCTTCTCTGGAGTTTAGATGTTTATGGGGTGATCTGAATGAAATCTTCACGTTAGTAACAGGAAAAGACAAACTGGACATAGATAAACTATTCTTGGAGATTCTAATAATAGGGAGCATAGTTTAAGAATTAGGACTAGACTGTTCAGGAGAGATGTCTATACACAAAGGGTAGTAGATGTTTGGAACTCTCTTCCAGAAATGGCAGTTGAGGCTTCATCAGTTGCTGTTTTAAATCTGAGATAAATAAGTTTTTGTTAAACAAAGATATTGAGGGATATTGGCCAAAGGCAGGTATAGATATTTTTTGGTCAACCAGCTCAGACATTTTGTGATACACCTCTGGAGCAGCTGGGACTTGAACCTGGACCTTTTAGCTCAGGTAGGGAGCACATGACCTTATGGAGGTTAGGTTACAGATCGGCAATGGCCTCTTTAAATGATGGAACAGGCTTGAGGGGCTGAATGGCCAAATCCTGTTCCTATGTTCCACCAGTTGGTCTAAAACTGAATATCATCCAGATCTTGTTGCATTTGAACATGGGCTGCTTCAGGATTTGCAAATGGTGCTGAACATTGTACAATCATCAGTGAACATCTCCACTTCTGACCTTATGATGGAGGGAAGGTCATTGGTTAGGCAGTTGAAATAGTTAGGCCTAGGACATTACCCTGAGGAACTCCTACAGAGATGTCTTGGAGCTGAGATGACTGACCTCCAATAACCACTCAGTCAAATGTGACCTTGATGTAAAGGGCTGTCCCTCTCACCTCACCTCAGGAATTCTGTTCTTTTGTCCATGTTTGAACCAAGGCTGTAATGTGGTCAGAAGCTGAGTGGTCCTGGAGGAACCCAAACTGGGCATCACTGAGCAGGTTATTGCTGAGCAGGTGTGCTAGATAGTATTGTTGATGACACTGTTGATCAATAATAGATTGGGCAACCATTCACATTACTGGATAGATGCCCGAGTTGTAGCTGTACTGAAACAGCTTGGCAAGGAATGCCATAAGTTCTGCAGTGTTAATGCCGGAATGTATTCAGGACCCATATCCTTTGCAGTATCCAGTGCCTCCAACATTTCTGGATATCACGTGGAGTGAATTGAATGACTCAAGACTGGAATCTGTGATGCAAGAGACCTCAGCTGGAGGCCATGATGGATCGCCACTGGGCACTTCCAGCTGAAGATTGCTGCGAATGTTTCAGCCTTTAATTTGGAAATTATGCTATGCTCTCCCATCATTGAGGATGGGAATATTTGTGCAGCCTCCTCCTCCATTGAGTTGTTTAGTTATCCATCACCATTCACTACTGCATGTGACAGAACTGTATAGAGCTTAGATCTGATCTGTCGGTTGTGAAATTGTTTAGTTCTGTGTATCACTTGCTGCTGATGCCACACCAATTGACACACCAGTAGTCCTTTTTTGTCACTTCATCAGTTTGACTCTTCATTTTCAGGTAAGTCATTTTGAATAAAGCAATTTTAGTTCCACTCCTGTGTTGTAATAGTGAAGCTGTAATATTTCAAAACTGAAAAGTTCTCAGCAGTTAGATTTAGTTCACCAGCACAATTTTCATCTTTGTGCATGATCTTCTTGGAGAAATCCCTCAAGGGAGCAATATAACTTCCAACATAATTGACAAAAACCCTGTTGTGTATATTGCAATTGTCCATTTTTTTGTAGTGTTCCTAATACTATCTTTAATTATCTTCGGCTTTCATATAATTGTCACCTTAATATAAAAAGGTATAATTATCAAAATAGTGATTCATTTCTCTATGGACACCTCTATTTAGCTATTTAGGTTTCTCTTTGCCCTGAATTCCTTTTTCCAAGGGATATCACAAGGATTCCTTGTCCTTCAGCTATGATTGAAAAATAATCAATTCCCCATCTATTTCATGCCACTCATCTCCCAACTTACCCTAATCATTCCTCATTAATGAAAATGTAACACATTGCAATTAGGTATTATTATTATTTTATCAACAGTATTAGGTTGCCTGAACAACTGAAATCCAACCCACTATGTTCCCAGCTAAGACTGCCAATTTAACCCATTCCAAGAACTGCCTCTAGGTTTCCTGTTTGAATGTAACTCAATAAGATTATTCATTACTTTTCCGTTGCTGGATGGGAACCTAACCTTCTTAACTTCATTTGCAGTACCATTGGAAGCAGAACATCAATGGAATTTCACAATGTTATTACAGAAGAATTATTACAACTGTCAAAAAAGTTAAAGCTGACCTGCATTGTCTTCCTATATTAAACCTTTTTTAACCAGTGCTGTTTGAAATATGTTTTTAAAATTTCATCACGCTCATCGTCAGCAATCACCTGCTAATGAGAATGCATGTCCACTGAGGAAATTCCATGTCACTGGCTGTGGGTTCTGTGAGTCATTGTGTAGCTGATGAGCTTGATCCGAGAGCCATATTTCCCACTACATATTTGACAGGTGTTTCCAGTAGGTGGGAGTGGTCCTTGGCCTCAAGATCGTTGGAATTCCTTTCTCCGGTTTCTTTTCTGTGTTCCTCTTGCTAATGGGTGTTCTCAAAGAACTATGCCCCTCCATATAGGAATTTCTTCCAAGACAGTTTCTTCTGAGTAAGGCTGTCCCATGCATTGACAGCTGTGTTGCATTTCTTGAAGGATGCCTTCATTGGGTCTTTGAAACACTTCCTTTGTCCTCCTTTTGTTCAAGTGCTTTCCTTGAGCTGGGCAAAGGTGATTTGCTTTGGCTCAGGCATCCTAAGGATGTGGCCAGGCCAGTGGAGTTGCTTTCGGATGACCATAGCCTCAATGCTGGTGCTGGTAGCTGCTTCAAGGACGCTGATGTTAGCCCACCTGTCCTCCCAGCTGATGCAGAGACTCCATCTCAAACAAAGTTGATGGTACTTCTCAAGAGTCTTGAGGTGGTGTCCATACGTAGTCCAAATATTGGAGTCATATAGAAGAACTGGAAGGATGAAGGCCTTCTACAGAAGGATCCTGTTATCAGCAAGAGAGTTGGTCGGTTCATTTGGTTGGACAGTTCTTTTATGAAGCAGAATGACACTGACAGCATCGGTTCAATTCCCACGCCAGCAGAGGTTACCGTGAATGACTCTCCTTCTTAACCACTCCCCTGCCTGAGGCCTTGTGACCCTCAGGTTACACCACCACCATCTCTCCAATATTTTCCCCAATATTTTGATCGTTCTAAACTGTGCCTTAGATGAGGTCAACTGTACTGACAGAGGTTTATCCCTCTCTTTTTCTTTAAACAGGAGGTTTAAAGAAAGGTTTGCAATTCTGTGGTTGTCTGGCACCAGCTCTGTATCTCGGGGTGAATTTGTGCAAGCTCATAGTGCTTGGCACTGCATATGGAAATAAATGTGCTGCTTGTCTATTTAGACATAAATGGATCTGTTGAGGGAGTGTTAATAAGTGCTTTGGGCTGTTGAACACACCTCATAAAATTGTGCAATCAAGTACATTTGCAGAAGGAGTATAATGAAGAATGAAGCTATTCTTCCTCACCTACACAATATACAGTGCAGGAAATATATGGCTGACCGGTTTGTGTCTAGACTACACACAAACAATTTTACACATTTGGAATGGTGGCCTTCTTTTCCCTCTCAAGTATGATTCTTGCCATTGGTACAGACACAGTCATCTGGTATCTCAACCAAAGTGACTCCTCTATATGAATGTTCCAAACTAGTGAGGATCACTAGGTTAACTATCAGCAATGGGCGCAATTATTGCTGAGTCACCCAAAGTCTCACAGGAACCCAGCAAGGGTTCAATTACATCCGGAAATACGAACTCTTAGTCCAGACACAATGAGGCCACTGAGCCTTGAAACTGTGGAAAGAATTTGTTTTGTTTTTGAAAAGTCATCAGTATTTTCAGAGAATTGGCTAACTGGCAGAAGGCATAGAATAAGGATAAAGGGGTCTTTTTCAGGATGACGGCCAGTGACTAGTGATGTTCTGCAGGGATTAGAGTTGGGACTCCAAACTTTCGTGTTATACATTAACAATCTGGATAGAGGGACTGAGGGCATTGCTGCTAAGTTTGCAGATGACACAAAGATAGGTGGAGGGACAGGTAGTGTTGAGGAACCAGAAAGGCTGCAGAAGGACTTGAATAAGCTAGGAGAGTGGGTTAAAAAGTGGCAGATGGAAGACAATGTGAGAAAGTGTGAGGTTATACATTTTGATAGGAAGAATAGATTATTTTCTAAATGGGGAAAAGCTTTGGAAATCTGAAATACAGAGGGACTTGTGAATCCTAGTTTAGGAATCTCTTAAGGTTAACATGCAGGTTCAGTTGGTAGTTAGGAAGACAGATGCAATGTTTGCATTCATTTTGAAAGGGCTAGAATATAAGTGCAGGGATGTATTGATGAGGCTGTACAAAGCTCGAGTCAGACAGCATTTAGAATATTCTGAGCAATTTTGGGGCCCATAACTGAGGAAGGATATGCTGGAGTTGGAGGGAGACCAGAGGAGGTTTTCAAGAATGGTACTGTGGGTGAAAGGCTTTTCATACTGTCATAGAGTTCTTCAGCACAGAGACAGGCCCATTGGCCCAAACTGGTCCATGCTGATCAAAATGTCCGTCCATGTTAACCCCATTTTCCTGCACTTGTCCCATATCATTCTAATCCTTTCCTATCCATGTATTTGTCCAAATGCCTTTTAAATGTTGTTGATGTACCAGTCTCAACCACTTCCTCTAGCATCTCATTCCATATGCGTAGCAACCTCTGTGTAAAAAAGTTGCTCTTCAGGTTCCCTTTTACTCTTTCCCTTGAACCTAAACTGATGTTCTCTAATCCTTGATTCCCCCTACTGTGGGAAAAAGACTGAATGCATTCATCTCTATCCATGCCTCTCATGATCTTATACACCTCTATACATTCTCCCCTCAGTCTCCTACACTCTAAAGAAAAAAGTCCTAGCTTGTCCAACCTCTCCCTATATCTCAGACTGTTGGGTCCAGATGACACCCTTGTAAATTTTTTCTGCACTCTTTCCAGATTAGTAACATCTTTCCTATAGCAAGGTGACCAAAATTGAACTCAATAGTCCAAAAGTGGCCTCACCAACATTCTGTACAACTGTAACATAACTTTCCAACTTCTATACTCAATCACCTGACTGATGAAGGCCTGTGTGCCAAAAGCCTTCTTCATTGCCCTGTCTACCTGTGACTCCACTTTCAGAGAACTGTGAACCTGAACTCCAAGATCCCTCTGTTTCTTAAGACCCTACCATTCACCATGAAATTCATACCTTGATTCAACTTTCCATTTATCTATATTAAACTCCATTTGCTATTTCTCAGCCCATTTCCCCAGCTGATTAAAGTCCTGCTGCAATTTCTGATAACCTTCCTCACTGTCCACGATATTAGTGGAAAGGATTAGAATGATATGGGACAAGTGCAGGAAAATGGGGTTAGCATGGATGGACATTTTAGTGTCATCAGCAAGTTTACCAATTATGCCTTGTACATTCTCATCCAAATCATTAATATAAATAACAAACAGCAATGGGCCGAGCACCAACACCTTAGGCACTCCACTATTCACAGGCCTCCAGTCCAACAAGCACCCTTCCTCTATTACCCTCTGTTTCCTACCGTCAAGTCAATTGTGTATCCCCAGGACTCCATGTGATCTAAACTTCCAGAGCAGCCTACCATGTGGAACCTTATTGAAGGCCTTACTGAAATCCATATAGCCTATACCTACTGCCCTGCCCTCATCAACCTTCCTGGTCACTTCATCAAAGAACTCTAACACACTTGTGAGGCATGATCTCCCACACACAAAGCCATGCTGACTACTTCTAAAAACCATGTCTTTCCAATTGCATGTGTATCTCATCCCTCAGAATCTTCTCAAGTAACTTACCTCCCATGGATGTTAGGTTACTGGTCTATAGTTCCCAGGCTTTTCTTTGCAGCCCTTCTTGAATAGGGGCACAACATTCGCTATCCTCCAGTCTTCTGGGACCTCACCCATGGCTATCGACGATGCAAAAATATCAGCCAGGGTCCCCACAATTTCTTCTCTAGCCTCTAGCAGTGTTCATGGATATATCTTGTCAGGACCAGGAGATTTATCCACCTTCATACATTTTAATACATCCAACACCTTGTCCATAGTGATATGCATTGATATTACCACTAACTTTCCCAAGTTCCCAAGTTTTCATTGAGGAGAAATATCCATGGAGGACCTCACCCATCTCCTGAGGTTCTACACATATGTATCCACTTTGGTCCTTGAAGGGCCCTATTCTCTCTCTCTAGTTATTCTTTTTCCTTTAAAATACACTTTCCCTTCATACACTCATATGAGCTACTTTATGAGGTACTGTCATATGAAGAACAGTTGAGGACTCTGGGTCTATGCTTGATGGAATCTAGTTGGATGAGGGGGGACCTCATTGAAACTTACAGAATACTGAGAGGCCTGAACAGAGTAGATATGGAGAATATGTTTCTCTAGTAGGAGAGACTAGATTTACATTCAGATTTTTTACATTTAGATTTTATTGTCATGTGTACTCAAGTACTAAAGTGCAGGAGTACAGTGTGTAATGTCTCCACATAAGGAACCAATTTAGATACAAGGATCTAGGTACAGAACCTTAAGAACAAGGTAGAAAGAAAGAATAAGGTTAAAAGTAAACGTTACAGTAATGCTTAGTATTAACTAGAAAAATAAAGAAATAAAGCTAAAAGTCAAACATTATAGTCTTTCGAAAGTGCTTAGCCACACTGGGTCCACACTTCCCAGAGCAGTTCAATCTCCTCCTCTTTGCTATGTTTTCCCTACACAGTCCATTCCAGGAGTGCCCATCCCAGGCCTACCATGCTGCGAACAAAGCAACTATCGCTCCTGGCTGCCCAGCATTTACTGCTTGTCCCTAGTTGCCCTTGAGAAGGTGGTGGTGAGCTGCCCTTGTCCTTCTAGATGGAAGTGTTCGTGAGTTTAGAAGGTGCCATCTAAGGATCTTTGGTGAATTTCTGCAGTGCATCTTGTAGATAGTATACACTGCTGTTACTGAGTGTCAATGGTGGAGGGAGTGGATTTTTGTGGTTACAGTGCCATTCAGGTGGTCTGCTTTGTCCTGGATGGTGTCAAATTTCTTAAATGTTATTGGGGCTGCATATGTTCAGGCAAGTGAGGAATATTCCATCACACTCCTGACTTGTGCCTGTAGATGATGGGACAGTCTGAAGGTGACTGACCCGCTTTTATAGGCACTGTGTTTATGTGATAAGTCCAATTGAGTTTCTGGTCAATGGTAACCCCCAAAGATGTTGATAGTGGGACATTCAGCACCATTGAACATCAAGGGGCAAAGGTTAGATTGTCTCTTATTGGTGATGGTCATAGCCTGGCATTTGTGTGATGTGAATATTACTTGCCACTTGTCAGCCCAAGCCTGGATTTTGTCCAAGTTTTGTTGCATTTGAACATTGACTGTTTCAGTATCTGAGGAGTCATGGGGGATACAACCATCGACAAACATCCCCACTTCTGACCTTATGATGGAGGGAAAGTCATTGATGAAGCAGCTGAAGATGGTTGGGTCTAGGATACTACCCTGAGGAATTCCTGCAGAGATATTCTAGAGCTGAGATGACTGACTGCCAACAACCACAATCATCTTCCTATGTGCTAGATTGCAACTAGTGGAGAGATTGCCCCCAGTACTCACTGATTCCATTTTTGCTAGGGCTTCTTGGTGTCACACTCTGTCAAATGCAGCCTTGATTTCAAGCACTGTCACTCTCACCTCACCTCACCTCTGGAATTCGGCTCTTTTGTCCATGTTTGAACGAAGGCTGTAATGAGGTCAGGAGCTGAGTGGCCCTGGCAGAACTCAAACTGGGCATCACTGAGCAGGATGTTGCTGAACAGGTGCTGTTGGATAGCACTGTTGATGATTCCTTCCATCATTTTACTGATGATCAAGAGTAGACTGATGGGGCGGTAATTGGCTGGGTTGGATTTGTCCTGCTTTTTGTGTACAGGACATACCCGGGCAATTTTCCACATTGTCGGGTAGATGCCAGTGTTGTAACTGTACTGGAAGAGCTTGGCTTGGGGAGCAGTATGTTCTGGAGCACAAGTCTCCAGTACTATCCCTAGAATGTAGTCATGCCCCATATCCCTTGCAGTATCTAGAATCTTCAACCATTTTTTAATATCAGATGGGGTGAATTGAATTTTCTGAAGACTGCTATCTGTGATTGCTGCGAATGCTTCAGCTTTATCTTTTGCACTGATGTGTTGTGGTCTTCTATCACTGAGGATGGAAATGTTTGTCAAGTGGCCTCAGTGATATTACAACGAGGCAATCACTTCCCCAGAACTGAGATAAGGCAGAATGTCTTCAGCCAGAGGGTGATGAATCTGTGGAACTCATTATCACATATGGCTATGGAAGCCAAGTCATTGAATGTTTGAAGACCAATTATAGACAGGTACTTATTAGTAAGGGGATGAGGTTATGGACCAAAGGCAGGAGAATGGGGTTGAAAAACATACCATCATGATCGAATAGCACAGCATACTTGATGGCCCAAATGGCCTTATTCTGCTCCTACATCTTATGGCCGGATGGTGCATTGCTGCTATGCATTTTGTAATGGTACATACCATTGTCCGGTGTGTCAATGGTGGAAAGGGTGAATGCAGTAAGTAGTGGATATGGTGCCAATCAAATGGGCTGCTTTTGCCCAGATGGTGTTAAGTTTCTTGAGTGTTGTTGGAGCTGAACCCGTCAAGGTAAGTGGAGAGTATTCCATAACACTCTTGACTTATGAATAGTGGACACACTTTGGAATCAGGAGGTAAGTTACTTGTTGCAGAATTTCTAGCCTCTGACCAACTCTTTTAGACACAAGATTTATACAGCTAGTCCAGTTCAGTTCCTGGTCAATAGTAACCTCCCAGGATGTTGATAGTGAGTGATTCAGTGAAAGTAATGCCATTGAATATCAAGGGGTCATGGTTAGATTCTCTCTGATTTGATATAGTTGTTGACTGACACTTGTGTGACTTGAATGTTACTTATCACTAGTCAGCCAATCCCAGACATTGGTGAAGTCTGCTCCATTCAGCTCATCAAGTGCAGCCCGCCATTCAATGAGAAGGTGGCTGATCTATCATCTCCAACTCCACTTTCCTGCCTGTTCCCCATAGCCCTTGATTCCCTTATTGATTAAAAATCTGCCGATCTCAACCTTGAATATATTTAATGACCCAGCCTCTACAGACTTCTGCAGTAAAGAATTCCACAGATTCACTCCATATGTGTGAGATAGCAATGAGGTGGCAATATCTTGAGAGTTGAGATCCAAAATAGCTGAGTTGGCATTCAATCAGCGTTGCACTGCATTATTCCAGTGACCTCTCATTGCACATGTTTGCCTTCATCAATATGGCAAGCAATGTATTCGTTCCAAATAATGCGCACATATATGTTGCTTACCCGATTTCAGACTCTGGTCAGCACTTACTATGTGCTTCCTTTGAATGGATTAAAAGGCACAATATTCTCCCAGTTCTTCATCCTGCTCTAAATATACCTTTCAGAAAATCTTTCAAAAGAAAACCCTCTGTCATTTGGAATATGCACATACATCCGTTTTAACATGAGAGTTGGTTCGAAAACCAGTTTTAATCTCCTTAAGACATTCAAATCTATCATCACAGTTAGCAATTTTAATTACCCTAGTTTTGTTTAAAAAGGAATTAGATTTTTCATCACTGAGGTTATATCATGATATATTCCACAATTCATTCTTAGAAGGGATTGAGCAATGATTCAAGTTCTTGTAAATTGAACTGCAGGACTTCACTCTAACCTATAATCCCTGAACAAAGAAATTCAAAAGATATAATTTGGCTATTTAAGTAAGATCCCAATGGTAAAAGATACAGGTACAACATTAACAAACTCCAAACCAGTCTAAAGGTTAGAACAATTAATTATTATTCCCATACAGAATAGTAGGTGCAATCATTTGCCAACAAACAGGCAGTTTTTTAAAATGAGTTGAATAAATATCTTGTTTTAAACCAGATTATTAAGATTAAAAGGATAAACCCAATAATTAATTCCTGCACAATCAGATATGGAATAATCAGTTCTGTCTTATTGAAACAGAATGTAATCTATGGAAAGCCAGATTTATATGCTCCAGTTTCTAATGTTAGCTTGATATCTTGGTGTAATTCCCTTGAATCTCTTTAGACATTAGAAGACATTTATCTCCTGTAATTTTTACCTGTTGTTGAATTAATCTGTCAGATACATTGTAATCCATGTTATATGACCCATAAATGGAGCAAGCAAACGTTTTCTGTTTTATATAGAAGTGCCTATATCAAACCATCTGAAAACCCAGATAGAGTTCAGTGTAACAGGATTCTGGTTGCAAAAATCCTATGTGAATTTAGTCTACCTGTGAATGCTGGGATACGGCCTCTGCAGACCCCTGCCCCTGACCCCACTGGTGTTTTGAGGGCTCACGGTAAGAATTCTAGATGAAATTACTGTGTCAGGAAACCACTTTAAATACCTTTCTTTCTAGGAAGAGAAATTACTACTCCAACACATTTCAGGTATGAGGCCATGACTCTGGTCTTAAGTCATGCAACTGGGCTCCAGGTGTATCTTTTGGTCAGAAACAGCTAATGACAGCTAACATCTCTAGAGCAATGCAGCACCAGCTCCTAATGAAGGCCTGGCAGTTACAACTCCCAATTTAGGGAGATCTGATTTTTTTGTTACACTTCACTACACTAGGTAGATGCACCATGCCTACAATTCAATCCCTGAAATGTTGCCTTTTGACAAGGAATTAGCCATGCTCTATGACTTTTCCTGATGAATTTATGGTTAGATTTTGCTGGTATAGCTGACGACCTTAAGGCCAATGAGTTTAGAATGTGTTTTTGAAGCTTTCACATTATGCTCCCTGATAACAATGAAATTCACACAACTGCACTCTCCATGTGATACAAGTAAAACAAGAAAATAATTTTAATCTTGAATTCCCTCTGAGTGGTTTTTGAAGCAGAGAATAAGGATGAGATTTTAAATCAAACAAAATTGACCCATTGCCACAGTTAAATTACAACCATTAGGATTTCCTGTTGCCAGTTCTTTATCCTTACTTACATACCAAAGCTGTGTATTTTAACACGTTGATCAGAATGTTTAATATCCATATGAAGACGTGTCAGAAAGTATTGCAAAGTTTAGTAGCTATATAAACCAAGTGTCAGACTAACCCAAAAAGTCCTGTTATGTCTGCTGCCAGGGTGACAATTTTATTAAAGAAACAAGTTCTGACAGAAACCTAACTTGCCCTCATTATTTCAGAGTGGCTGCTGTGTTAAGCCACAGGATCCTCAAGGGTAAGGTTGCCCCAGTAACTGGACTTAGGAACTGAAAAGAGTGTCAGACAAAAGCAAGAATGCTATTAACATCCTGTGATAAATACATTCCTTAATGACAGGAAAATCAAACACCATCCTGTCCCAGTGCTTATCCAACAGTATTGTTAAAAATCTGCTTTCTGATAAATTGAGCTCTGATCCTCGGTTTGTGTTAGCTTTCTGTAGCTAGGTATTGGAATAATAACAGTGTCTCTTCGTGAGCTAGTGCAATGAGCCAAATGCAACTGTGGTCTATTAAAAATTTAAGGCATTACAAATGGATTGGTTTCCTCCAATTAGTGGTAAACATGTTCTGAGTCAGCCATGGGTTTTCTCACATTGAGCCCTACAGGCAAAAATGTTAACGGTATAGGGTTTAGCTGTGTGGGCTGAATATGGGGGCTGCCCATTTCTATTCCACTTATATGTTCAGCCTTCTGTTTTTTTTATCTAAAAGAAGATGTTACCTTTAGAATCTTATTTTCATTACATTTTTCTCTGTTGATTGAAAGGGCTGACTCCTGCTAGCTGCAGTCCCACAGGTACTGGCAACCTGATCTTTCACAGGCGTGGCTAGTGTTTCGGGATATCACACAGCCTTCAATTCCGCCCTCACACAACGTTCAGACAGTTGATTTTCCCAGATAGGTGACACTGGATAGCGATTAGGAACTCAAAACTGCCAGACTGGGAATCTGTGTCAAATTGCTTTGACTTTCCGTACCTACATTCTGAGTGGGTTGAAATCCTAATTACATGCATATGCTTGGTTTTCAGAAATCTTCTCTGTTTATGGTAAAGTGACAGACATTCAGTGGTTAGGGATCTGTGTATGGTGATCAATAAAATATCATGGACTGATACAGAAAATAATCAAGAATGCAAATGGAATGCTGATCTTTATAAAGGAAGGGTTAGACTAAAAGGAGGTAGACATCATTCTGCATCTGTAAGGAGGCCTTGTTGGACCACTCCTGGAGAACTGTGAGCAGGTTGTGTATCATACCTTAACAAGGATGTGTGGGCCTTGGAAAGAGTACAGTATAGATTTACTTGGGGTAAGGATTTCCCTTTGGAGATGGGAAATCAGAGACAGGTCTGTTTTGTGTCAGAAACCCATCTCTGATGGGAAGCTGTCTGTTTAGATTTTCCTGAGCTGAGCTCTTAATTGAGGTGGGGAATGATTGTTGTTCCATTAAAGTTGGGGAGGGGGGTCAAGAATGGTTACAAAGACTGTCACTGGTTGCATCACTGAGGCTGCTGTTTGTTCCAAGGGGGAGAGTTTGTGCCATAACCTGCCACAGGGATTCCTGACAGCACAGAGGAAAATGAGGCCTGCAACCCATTGAGTCAGGTCCTTTTCCCAAAAGGTGGCAGAAGAAGGTAATTTCATCATGCAGTAGTCACACCTCTCTACTTACTGTTAATTCCTTCTGTCTCAGGATATTGCAGGGACCAGCTGGTCACTCCAGAAACTACATCCTGTGCCTTTTGAGTCTGTGATGCCCCATCAACTGCAATCCTGATGTTCAGCATCTATAAATAGAATATCAGTCATTTGGACAATGCACCAACGCACAGGTTCCTGTGAAATGCAACAAAGGTGTGCATTTGCTGAGGACATAACTGTCTATGACCTTCTGCTTAGAGATTTGCAGTCTCCTTCAGCACTGGTTCTCACCGGGACTTTATCCCATGCTCAGGATAGCATCTTGTCCTTTGTGTCTCTCAGCCACCTTCTTAGCTTTGCTCTGCAGGCTGCTGCTCCAACTCTCCAGCGACATCCAGGGGTTTCTGAGGGTACACCACTCACTTCCAACTGCATCCTTCCTAGTGCTCAAAATAACTAAACAATGCCAGGAGGGTGATGATCCTCTGACAAATTTCTTATTCCTCCCCTTACCTGTAAAGGAACTTTAGCTACAAATCAGGTAAGATCTTTAAACTTTAAACTTAAAACTCTGTCTTGCCTCCCCAACACGAACCTCACCTCCGCGCAGCCACCATAACAGACAGACAGCTGCCATTCTCCAGCTCCCTCTCTAAAAATTGAAAAGCTTCCTGGAAATAGACTTTGAATGAGTAATCGGAATGGGTGGGTTCCAGTGCATACTCCCTTTACCCTCTCATCCTGCCTGAGAAAAATGGGGTGGGCAGTAACAAGGGTGGAACTTTAGCCTACATTGCGGACATTTATCTAACTGGCCCTTTTCTCGTATGGTCAGGTCTGAGGAAGTCCGGTCCCTTTATTCCATGTATTAAATTACAAGGAGTTATTGGACAAACCAGAATTGTATCGTCTGAAATGTAGTAAGTTAGAGGGTGGTGTGATCAAGGGAAAGTGACAGGCTTTCCAGCTCAGCTGGTTGGCAAGTCTTGGGTTATGGAGCATAGTCTAAGGTTTAGATTCCACATTTCAGGAATGACATTAGGAAACAGTTCACAGGGTCGAAGTTTGGAACACTGTTCTGCACACTGCAATTGATGTCAGGTTACTTGTTAATTTTAACTCTTAAGAATAACAACAATCTATCAAAGATGATAAGGGATATGGAACAGAAGCAGGTTTATGGAAATGTCGCAGGTCGGACATGTTTTAATTGACTGAATGTGGAACTGGGTGAAAGGACTAAGTGGCCTACTCCTGTTTCTGTAAATAACTGGGCACACACTGATTTGACTTTTGAAAAGCAGGTGAAAGAGTCAATATTGCAACAGGTTAATGAAGCTAACAGGAACTGGATTGAGGAAGCCATTGCCTTCATTGCACTGCCTGTGGGCCAGCGAGAGTGAGTAATAGAGTCACAGAGATGTACACCATGGAAACAGACCCTTCGGTCCAACCCGTCCAGGCCGACCAGACATCCCAACCCAATCTAGTCCCATCTGCCAGCACCTGACCCATAGCCCTCCAAACCTTTCCTATTCATATAACCATCCAGATGCATTTTAAATTTTGCAATTGTACCAGCCTGAGTTGTATTTGCCAAGCCCAACAAATAATTGAAACCACAGAGTCAGGTGACCATTGCTTGTTTCCTTTGCACCCTCCACACCCAGCTGTATCTAGATTCTTCCTATGATGATCATTTCTCTTCCCCATCCATTGCAATTTGTGAGACTGACTTGACATCCATGCAGTTTTTCTGTTACTTTTAAATCTGCTGCAACATTTTCAAAGAACTCTATTGTTCTCAACCCCTATTGTCTTTCTGAGTACAATATGAAGCCTTACGTTCATTGGATATTTGGAAAATGTGCAATGGATGTCTAGCTTCTCATCATAAAATTAAACATGACAAGACCAAATGTTACATGGGACAAATTTACATGAGAAAGGTGTGCAACCTATATTTCTCTGGTAAGTACTTGGAGAAAATAATCATTCAGGATATATGTCCTTTGTGTTCAGCCTCAACTTTTCATCCATCTTTAATCTCTAGCCATGTACAGTCTATTGCAACACTGAAGGAATCTTTTGTTGTTATGTTTAGGCACAGCAGTTATGCCTAAACCCAGATCTTCAATTCCTCTTTTGATTGCACTTTTAACATGTTAATGTATTTTCTTATAATAACTGCAGTGAGTCCCTTCTTGCTTCCTAAATGCTTACACAGACATTTTTCCTAATCTATTTTATATCATGTTTATGTTCAAAACTTTATTTCAGTGGTATTTTCTTCCATTCGCCTCATCCTACATTTAAAGGTGTTTCAATTGTTTTCCGCTGAGATGTTGTTGAACAATCCTTCATAATTTTTTGACATTAACTCTCTTCTTGTTTGGTAAGATTTAGGCAACATCTAAACTCGGGTGGTCTGCACTGAGTTAAAAATTGTACTCCCGCTTATCCAGCCATCCTTTGAACTATCTGAATTTTGGCCTGATGCCAAACGAAGGAATGTTTCAGAGAGTCGTTGTTTAGACCCAGCGAGCAGATTAACGGAGTGAAGAGAATCTTGGATTTCAAATGATAACATTTTCACATTTAAACCTAAAACCAGAAGTTTCCAACAATGACAAATGTCTTTCGTTCTTTTAATCCTAAGGGGAGATTCAAACGTTTGCTGATAGTTTTCCAGCTCTTCTCTGTGTTTGGACAAAGGTCTAGTTTTATTATTTTTCTGCATCTGCTGTCAACAGCTTTCCCCCAGAGGCCTGTAAAGTCTGCTTGACAATTTTGTTTTTTTGTCAGTCTCTCTAATGTGGATTTATGGCAGCATAAAGCATAGGTGGCTATGGGAGATTATGATCTATACAATAACTTTGAAAAGCATTCTAGCATCATCTCATTTTCGGTGGCACCTTGTTAATCAGGTGTTGTTGCTATCAACCCTTGTTCAGTTTAGAAATGATTTTCAGATCTAATCATCCAAGTATGGTGGAATACATTTAGAAAAGTTATTTAGCTTGATAAGCGCATTTTTCTGTTACATGGGGAATCAAAAACTTTGATCTAACTACTCAGCTCCTTGTTGCCTCCTGAACAGATGTTAAAAAAAAGAACAAACTTGTATTTTCTAGTCTTCTGGAAAAAAAAGGATTTTGTTTCTTTATTCTCCCTTTCCCAATTCTCACAGTACACCCTTGCTATGTATTATGAGCATCTATTTTGACGACCCACATGTTGCAGCAGTGTAACCTTCAGTTTGGGAAGTGGAATTTTTATATGTAACATAACTGAAAACACCTGGTTTGAGAAGATGACAAACAGACATCAAGCAAATCCAACTCAGTGGGTGGCCAACCTGTTTTTTTTTATATGATTCCAGAACCACAGAAATGTGGTCGAATCTCAACTGCCCTCTGGGCATTAAGGAATGGGCAATGAATGTTGACCCAGTCAGCAACACCCTCATCCTGTGACTGAACTTAAAAAAAGGTCAAAGTGGGAAGGAAGAAAATCTCACACAATGAGTTTGCTGTTTGCTGCTGTTCTTCTGTTTGCTGAGCTTCTAAGTGAAGGTAAGAAGCCTCCAAAGGGTCAATAAGAGGTTTAACTGATTCATTTAGTTTCCCTGGAACCAAAGGAAGGTTTGGGGATTGGAAGTAATTAAAACTCTATCTAGAACAACCCAGAGGTGACACTTTACAATGGAGATAGATTGAAGCATGCTTTAATTTTAGTTTGGGTTGGCCCCAATGTGATTTCTCACAAGGCCAGGCAGTTGAGGGTCTGGGTCCAGTGCAGCATTGAGACAGGCAGAAAGAAAATCTGCTTGGAGTTTTCAGCCAGAAGAAGATTATCAGAAACCAGGGATATTTTCTGTTTGATGTTATTGAGGAAGACTGCAGTGAGATCCATGCTCAAACTCCAGAGTCCACGATCTGGAGGGAGGCATTGAAGGAGAGTTGAAAAGTTTGTCAAGTTGGATGCTTGTAGATGAACCTCAACGAAATCTCACAGTTCAGGGAATAGCATAATTACAGAGGCAAAAATTACACTGAACTCCTGTGGGCTGTGGCACACCTTATCCCAGGAGAGATGAAGGGATATTCAAGGTCCTTTATGTTTAGAGGAACTCTTGTTGGAAATGAAAATAGACTGGGAACAGATAAAGTTTTTGGCTTTAAAGAATAAATGGATTCAAAACAACAGTGTTAAGAATACAGCCCAGTTCATCACACAAATCAGTCTTCCATCCATTGACTCCATCTATACTTCCTGCTCCCTTGGGAAAGCAGCCAACATAATTGAAGGCCCTTCCCACCCTGTATATCGTTTCTTCCATCCTCTTCCATCGGGCAGAAGATACAAAAGTTTGAAAACAAGTACCAATAGATTTAATTACAGCTTCTTCCCCGTTGTCATCAGACTCTCATCTATTCGAGTTGATCCTTCTCTGCAGCTGTAACCCTATATTCTGCTTTCTGTTCTATTTCCCTGATGCACATATGTAAGGTCTGATTTGCCTTTTTAGCACGCAGAGCAATACCTGTCACTGTATCTCAGTAAATGTGACAACAATAAATAAAATCAAACATTTAAAAACACTTGCTTTATTTAATTCTTACACAGTGAAAGATTTTCTTTATCATGTTAAATCTTGCAGTCCAGTTAACAATTGGGAGTTTTAATTTCTGTTTAAAAGTTGCAGTTTCCATCAAGATCTTAATACATTCAACATCACAAGACAAGAAGACATACAATTGTACAGCAGGTCATTTGGAAATGCATGAAATGGTTCTTAATCCCTCTCAAATCTTTTACTGTGTCTGTACTTCACCAGTTTTTGCACCATCACGTGGCAATGAATAGAGATTAGTAGGCACAGTATTGTACCCAGCATGGATGCTGTGCCATATCCTGGGGACCCTATACTCTGAAGCAAAGGTCTTTGCCGACTCATTCTGTCCTTGAAGTAAGCTAAAACATCATAATCTTCAGATTTAGTATACAGTTCCCAGTACCTTAAAATACTAAATACCAAGCAACCACACAGGTCAACTTTGGCAACTTCTGCAATTTTCTTTGAAAAGAGAATTGTGATGGTCTTCAGCCAGCATGCTTCACATTTCAAACTATTTTCAACATCCTACTAACCCATTTTTTGAATAACCTTTCACAATAGCTGGTTTGTTGTGAAGAAATCTTGAAATGTTGAGGTCCATTTTGCAAATAAAGAGTAGTTGTTACAACGTTTGCAGAATGGTGCATTATGAATAAGTCTTCCATTTAATCAACCATAGAACAAGGAAAATGTGACATAATTTTATGCAAATCTAAATATTTACAAGACCAATGCTAGGTTAAATAGGTGCATTTATGTGACTTACTTATTTGCTAATGGTATCTCCCACATGAAGAAATGTTAAACACAGTCTCCACCTCCTGTGGGAAACTTAGCTGTTGGATGGAAACACACTTGGTTTAAGAGAAAGTTACTTTTGTAAATATCCGCCTATTAGACAATATATTTTTTTTATTTTGAGCATTCTTAACACTGCTTTTATTTGATATTACTTTTTCCTTGCCCCTTCAGGCTTATTTTTGTCTTGTAAATTCTAAAGATGTGAATCTTGTAGAATCACACTGTAAAATTAATGATAAATTGTAAAAAAATCACATTGTCCACTATTCATATTCTTGTGAAACTAATTTTCCATTTACATAACATTTCAACCAGATATCTGTTGAAGTACTTTAAATCCCAAGACATGGGTGTTTTTTTTAAACTAAAAATGTTTTTTTTTAAACAACATCAGCAGGCTTCAAATTCACAGAATATACAATTGGGATTGCAGCATCTGCGTTTGTTTTAGTGGTAACAATAGGACTTGTTTACATATTGTAAATGTGATTTTCTCCAAAATAAATTTGGTGCAACTGCAGGAATATTATTCAGGCAACCTCCTGCCTGAGCCCAAAAAGAGCAGGCTGATGTTATTGCAGTTGTTGTGATGCCAAATCTTATCATAGTTTAAACAGTGGATCCCTTGACCCTGGAGAAAGTGAGGACTGCAGATGCTGGAGATCAGAGCTTAAAAATGTGTTACTGGAAAAGCGCAGCAGGTCAGGCAGCATCCAAGGAGCAGGAGAATCAACGTTTCGGGCATAAGGCTTATGCCCAAAACATCGATTCTCCTGCTCCTTGGATGCTGCCTGACCTGCTGCGCTTTTCCAGCAACACATTTTTAATCCCTTGAGCCTGCTCCACAATTCAACAAGATCACAAATGATGTGATTACTCCGTATTCCCGCTTCCCCTGAATAATTCCTCACACCCTTGATTATCAAGCATCGAGCTCTACCATAAAAATATTCAAAGACTGCTTCTACTATCTTTTGAAGCAGAGAGTTCCAAAGAGTCATGAGTTACTGTGAGAAAACAAGATCTCTTCATAACCATCTTAAATATTTTGGAATAGACGTCAGACTTTCCTATCCTGATTATGCTATTCTGATCAGGACCACAACATCAGCAGGCTTCAAACTCACAGAATATGCAATGGGGATTGCAGCCTCTGCACGTGTGTTGAGGAGGTGAACCACATTGCATTGCAGAGCATTTCAATAGTATTTGGTATCCAATTCGACTTGATTCTGGAACTCTCACAGGACATGGTTTTGAGGTGGAATGGATAGATTGTGATACACAATACTGCAGTTGCATGGGAAGGTTTGGCTGGGCCAGGGTGACTTTTTCTGACTGTTACTGTTAGATCACAAATGATGATCTAACATCAGCTCACATCAGAAGTTATCATCTCTTTATGAGATCTCTAAGTATATGTGTCAAAAATGAGAAAATCAGAGAATGGTAATTTCTATTACATTGGGTCATTCTGCACTGACCTCTGCCTCATCTACCCCGATCCCCTCTCCAGACAGATACCAAGTTGTTCCGCTATTGGACCACCAACATAATGTGTAATTATCATCATTGTTTTCCTAGTCTGGACTTGGTTTGCTCCTACCTCATCAGTGCTTGTTTCAAGAATCAGATTGCAAAATTATCACAGGATTACTGCTGAAAACTGTAAAATCTTCCATTGAAGGTAGACTGTTCTAAGTTTCACCAGATCATACCATGGTTTCATAAGTCCCATTACTAGATGAAATATATAAAACATCGACAATTGGTCAATTGTCTGATCAGTTCTGTGATTAAAAAGTACATTTACCAATTTTCTTTATCGGTTGAGAGTTGAACTTTTTCAAAACTTTACAAACATCCTTGGAGAAATCAGAATCATTCAAATGCAGCAAAATGAGTTCTTGCGTGTTTTCCAGAAATCTCTGCTGATATGTAAATCTGATCTACAACACAGACCAGGTTGGCTTATCAGTAATGTTTATCAATACATCTCAAATTAGATAAACGTGTGTATCATTTTGTAAATGTTGTATGAGGTAGTGGTTTTAAAAGAGCAAAAATGTTGAATTTGCATTAAACCCCACCTAATCTGATGGTGTCACACAGTCTTTGGTGGACAATCTGGCACAAAGTCCTGATGGGTGCATGTCTGGCTCCTGACAGGCTTGAGTAATTGTGCCTAACTAGTCATTTTAACGTGTACCTATTGCTATCATACAGTAAACTTGTTATGTAAGAGGAGCACATTTTCCCATTAAGAATGCATAGTCAAAATAAATAATATTCTCTACCACTGCTGATTACACTGGCCATTATATTCATCAGGGAAAGGAGATTTGTTATTAGCAGTCTAGCCCTAATGCAAGCTGCCTGTATGGTGACCCAGAGCCCAATATCACATGGTATTCAGTGGTTTTCACAGGTGCTAAAAGACCTTAAGGCCACAACAATGGAGAGAATCCATTCCACACAGGAGAAAAATATTATTGAAGACAAGGAAGTTTATCACTTTAAATATATTGCAGATTTAAGAAGGTACAAACAGTCAGTCAGCAGCTGAAATGTGTAAACTGACCAGCAGTTAACAGCATTATTGGGAACAGCAACAGGGCCAGAACAGCACTCCAAAAAAAACCCTTTACCTTCGACCTGGTAAGAGCTACAGGAAAAAAAAAACAGCATGGGCTGGAAAGAGCATGAAATCTAGCTACACCGGGTAGTGGTCAGAGGATGAGATTTTGGGAGTGAGCAGTGACCCTAGGAGTGAATTTAGAAATCCTTGTCATAACGGAAGATTAATTTTGCGAAACAGTGCAAAAGAGCAGGCTGAAAGGAAAAAAGGGAAAGCGAGTAATTACACTTCAAAATGAACATCATTACCATTGTCGGTATTCTCTGTGAGGTTTATGATGAGGTTTGAGGAACCTGATAGAACAAGGATCTTCCCAGCCTGTGAACACTGTGGTCATTAGCGAGAAAGTTGGGAGAGTCACATGAGCTGGCCAGTGAGGAGCTTCCTGCCATCAAGAACAAAGAATCCATTTTCTAACCAACTGTCGAACAGTGAGGCGAGACTCTCATTAATGAGTGGCCAAAGGGCTGCACACAATGGCTCAGTGTTTAGCTCTGCTCCTCACAGCCTGAGGGACCTGGGTTCAATTCCAGCCAGGGTGACTGTGTGGAGTTTACATGTTCTCACCTTGTCTGTGTGGGTTTCCTCTGGGTGCTCTGGTTTCTTCCCAAAGTCCAAAGGTGTGCAGGTTAATAGCCCTGTTAAATTACCCTGTGGTGCCGAGGGATGTGCAGGCTAAGTGGATTGGCCATGGGAAATGTGGGGATACAAGGATAGGGTGGAGTCTGGACGGGATGCACTTTGAAGTGTCAGTATTAACATGATGGGCCAAATGGCCTCTAGCTGCCAATTTGAATGTATTAGCATTTTCATTCTTACCTCATCTCACATTATGGATATGCAGTTTTCCTTTTTACAGCCTCTGGATAGAAACTGGTCACAATTCCTAAACACAAGTAAAACTGTAGCCCACAGCTTGCTCACCGACATCTCAGGACTACAACTGCATACAGCCCCCATTCAGCAGGACCTCCATGATGCATTGGCAAAGCAAGCTGTCAGTTACCCTCACCAATCATAATGAAGCCTCATGCTATACCTTGACACTGTGTGTCATGAAGGCATCACAAGGATATCAATGTCAAGCCTCAGTAGGGAGCTCTGAGTATGGAACTATTGCAAATGTACTTAGCACAACAGTTGCCTTCATATTATGGAGATATTGACCTCAACTAGGAGTTCAATTCTGATAGTTCCCCTACCTCCCCGAAATGGCATTCTTGCATTTCACTAATTATGTCCTTGCATATTTGCAGTTCAATTTGTGAATGTGACAGCTTTGTAATGTTGGCTACATTGATAGTGATGGAACTTGTTTCAGAAATGTCAAGCTCAGGTAGTGTTTAAGTCACCACTGATGACGTTTGGTTAGCTGACATGGTGGCAATTAGTGCAAACAAGACAATGGCCAGGATTGTTTGAGATTATAATTTATCATGTATATTCTTGGGCAATGAATGAGCTGCCAGTGAAGAGCAATTTGATCCCAGATGGATGACATTACTGAATCAATAGATGCGTGATTAACACAATTATTCCCAGCATGGACTCAGATTCAAACAATACTATCCACCCCCAAAACAAAGAAGTAACTTAGTCCACCCACACTGCTTAAATGACAGCTATTTTGTGTCATTACTGCGCTGTTGATTTTGCATCATAGCTGGCAAGGTTTCAAGTGAGTGATTGACGGTCTCCACACGACGATTATTCGCCATCCTTCATATTCCCTTTTGTGTTCCTATCTCTGTTTCAGCCTCCCTCCATTTACATTTATCCTCCTAAGTAACCATTGATATCCTCAATTTTCCACCAGAGTTTATGGATTAGAGCATTGCTATACCCTATTGAACATACTGCCATCCCAAGTAGAGACCGGTGATAGTAACTTGTGAAAACCCCACTTCCCAGAACTCTCCATCCCCTCCTGTGCTGTATGAAATCTGACCCTTCTATTTTGAATTGTCCCTTTTCACTATAGTCATTCCCTCAGTGATCCAGTCCAAACTTTGAAGTTCCCACTTTCCCCAGGATTTCCCTGAAAGCTAGTGCTTCCAAATAAATCTGTTGGAGTATAACCTGGTGTTGTGTGATCTTTAACTTTGTACACCCCAGGATTCCATGTCCTTCCCCTGTGAAACCCCTGACATTAATGTGCAAACCCCAAGACTATCCATTCCCCATCCCCTGGACTGATCTGAGCATGGTCTAGCCCAAGAATAATGTCTCAACTGTAGTCCCTGGTCTCATTGCATTTGAGCTGCATGACTGACTATGGCCCAATATCTTGATTGCACAATCAATGGCTCCAGGACTCAGATAGGACTAATTGCCTGGCTGACTATGGCCAACATTACTGTAATTGAACATACCCCTGACTGACTGTGGAGGTAACCTCTGCAAAGGACTGCTCCCCTTTGCCTTTCAGGCAGGGTCATTTGGTGAATCACATGCAGTGTGGTTACCACGTAGGCTGCTGGCACATGCTGGAGGTGTGATATTGATGAAGCACAGTGAAATGTGCTGACTTGTCCACCCCCTTAACTGTTCAGTTCTCTGAACCATACCAAGCTGCCTGCCTCTCCCCTGCACAAGAAGACAATGTAAACCACAGAGGCTGAAAATCTCCAAGTAAGCTCAAAGTAAGTGGAATCCCAAAAGTCAGCTAAAAGCCATGAGATATTTATATGCATGAGATGCATACGTGTGCTGCGTACAAAGTAACCTGGCAGAAGCTTGTAAGTCGTAGGTGTCCTTGAGCAACAAAGTGAAGTGCTGAAGTGCAATCAGAGTTGGATCGAGAGCAGAAATGATGATGTAATGAGGCTGGTGGCTTGCTGATGTTATTCTTTATGTACGGGGAGTGGAGAAGGATGTTGCCCATGGAGCAGATAGTATTGTTGCGGTGAAGGCAGAATTGAATTGGGACAAGCAATTGGCGAGCTGCCACAGCCAGGTTGCAACTCTGACTGTATTCTGGGAATTGTCACTTTCTAGTTTCTTCGGGAAGGGAAAGAGAATTAGAAATGGCACATAAATAAGGTGAGTGGGGCTAATATGAGAAACTTATGCATGGAAATAAAGTTGTCCCTACTTAATAGTCAGATTCTGAAGTTGCAGTTTAAGGCTTGAGGGGAAAATTAGGCAAAATTTATCAACACTAAGATGTTTTTCATTCTCACCATATTTTCCCAACTCTCTTGCCATTGCCCACATCGCTCGAGTGAGTGGAAAATTTCACTCTCTGTATCAATTAGTTTGGCAATGCGATTCCAGCAATGGATCTGGGCCAATCCACCTTCACTACTAATGGGTAAGATAGCAGGTATATCCAGGTTTATCAGTTACATATCCAAAGGAACACTGTCCAAGGGCATATAATCAATTGAGTCCAATGTTTTACAATTTGAACAAAGGCACAGCTAATGTTTGGTGGGATTTTAAAAGAATTATTCAAGAATAATTGAGTTTGCCAGTGAAACAGCACTCTTTCCTGTAGGTTCCAAGCCCACACACAGCTTTCAAAACATGTAGACAAACCCAAAGAGAATGCCATTTGTTTTTGCAGCTGGCAGACTAAAGTGATTGTCCACTGCAGTAAGTTAGATACAATTTGATATTTTAGTGAAGTTTGGCAATGGAGCTTAGGTACTTAATCAATATCCTTAAACAAAGAGTAACTGGCATCTCAATAGTTAAAGAACTAGTGCTCCATGATGAATGCTAAAACAGGCGTGGTGTGTCTTTACTCATCGGGGGTGTGTTCATATGACCATTTTTCACAGTGCAAAAACTTTCAAACTAACTTATTCTGTTGACTTTGGCATATTTTGAACTATCCCCTTATGGAATGACATCCTACAGTCTGATGGTATCAGTAGAATAATTTAAAGTGCACTGTTTGGATTAAGAGCATATTACTTTTGGAACTTGCACTGAACTAACTTTTCTAATATAAGAGATATTTGTTGAAACTTTTAAAGGTAAGGAAAAATAATATTCTGTCGTTGTTATGTATTGAGTTTGCGATACATTTGATTACAGCTTTGGTGGAATGTGAAATGTATTTTTATGGAACATTAATGATCCCTTCCTTGCAGCAAGTTGAGAAACAGCTGAATGCTGTATGTATTTTATATACACAAAATGTTGAGCCATTACTTATGACAATCGTTTTTCAAATATCGCAAAGCAATGTCCCACAAATGTGGCTGTTAACTGTAATTCTAGAACTTGTATCTGAGTTATACACAAATTCTAACTTTGTTTGAAGCAGAGCTCAGCTATAGACGTGACTAATTAATTTGAATTGAAGGCAAATTCTTCTATTTTTATGAGAACATATAGTTGAAAAACTCATTGTATTAGCAAGTGTAGAAAACTATAATCTTTAGGAAATAAGTCTCTGTATGTCAAGGACTATAACCCGATATACAACGTGGCTACGTTGGAGGAAGTCCAAGCTAACACCACTTTGTTGCGAAGAACTGATTATAAACAGCTCAATCGAGACAGATTGCATTAAATACAAATAATGGATTGTTTCTGCTGCAGTGCGAAATGCAAATTAATTCCCACATTAAGGTTGAAGAAACCCACTCAAATCTTAGATACAAATTTCAGAGTTTCTAAACCCACACTGCATCACATATGGTGTTTGCATCTAGGCTGAATGTTTCTGGTTGTGTTTATCTGTGAGAGGGCTGAGAACTGGACTGCAGGAAATATAAGCGTCTTTTTATTTCAATGCTGAGAAGCGAGCATCTGTTAGCTGATTTCATGTGTTTATGATGTAAAATCCACTTTCCACAAACTGGCATCAAGTCATTGATTCTGGAATCGTGGAGGCTGTATTTTAATAAAAAGGAATATCATAGAAGTAACTTTATTTGACTGTGAATAAAGAAAAGGCGTTCTCCATTTTTAACAAAAGTTATCAGGTATGGAATAGAACAGAAAATGCTTGAAATACTTAGCAGATCAGACAGCATCTGAGGTGAGAGAAACTGAGTTAAATATTTCAGATCAATGACCTTTCATCAGAATGTCATCAATCTGAAATGTCAATTTTATTTCGCTGTCCACTGATGGTATAGGGTCTTCTGAACATTTCCAGCATGTTTAGTTTTTACTTCAGATTTCCAACATCATTTGTTATTGTTTAGGGGGAAATACATTTATTGTTGAGCCCTCCCCACCAAGCCCCACAAACAAAGCAATACTGAAAAAAGGGAGAAATGGCTTACTTCAACTTTCATTTTCAGTCTCAGAGAGAGTTTCTACAAAGCTGCAGCTCACTTCAGCTGTGTCAGTAACAGAGCATCAGATTGAGACTCCAGAGCGATCACAGAGATCCACAGCCAGACAAGATGCCGGTTAAGAAGCAATCAAACCATAGCAGTAACTAATGAACACTTGCTTTTTCACAGTCAATGTAGGACTCAATCCTATTTGCTGACTTATGGATTTCCCAAGGAGCATTCATATACCTCTTGTGTAGGAGCCTGGGATGATGGTCTGATGTTGCAAACTACAACTTTCCTCAAGTACTACCATCCCTAGCAATGTGAACAGTGAAAATTAATATTATCTTCTATTTGCATGCCCAGCAAATAATTCAATTGCAATCAATATAGATAGTTTGCCGTGCTCACAATATATAGGAGCTAACTAATATTAGGAATAGGGGTAGGCCATTCAGTTCCTCAAGCATGTTTTATAGTTCAATTAGTTCTTTGTTAAACTATATCCGAAGATCATTCATCCACCTTTGATGCACATCTCTTTCCAACTTTACCAAACTAATAATTCAATTTCAATTTTAAAGTTTTCAAATGATCGAGACCTTTGAGAAAGTTTCAGATTTCCATGACCCTTATGCCATCACAGGAAAATAAATACAAGATCAGTGTCGTACCAGCTAAAAATTAAACATCAATATTTATTTATTGAACTTAATACAAGAAGCATGAGTTGAGGTAATATGAATTTATGTAATATTGTCCATATAGCACTCACCATCTGAATGTCATGGAGATGGAGTGCTAAGTACGTTCACTCGACTGAAACCAGGAATCAGGGGAGGCTCAGAATCTACAAGAATGGAAGGGGATCTGATCGAAATGGAGAGTTTTAACAGAGTTAGATAAACTTTAGCAGGGAAGATGTTTCCGCTGGGTAAATAGTCTAGAATGGGATAGGCCATTTTGGACTGAGATGAAGGAACATTTCTTCACTCAGAGGGTGGTCAACCTGTGTCATTTGTCAATATAGAAGGCTGTGGAGGTCATCTCACTGAGCATATTAAAGAAGGAGATTGTTAAATTCTTAGGTATTAATGGCATCGAGGGATATGGAGAGAAAGCAGGAATATGGCATTGAGTTAGAGCATAAGCCATGATCATATTGTTATGGACCAGGTCAGACCCCTTCAACACATTTCAAGAAGGTAGCCCAGACCCTGATGTTTCTAGTTGTTTTGAGCAGGTGTTAGTTGGATATTCCAGGAGTGATGCAGCTGGTCAAAACCCCTTATGTTTTAAGAACAGAATTCATTTACAGGTTACCGAATGAAACACAATACAGAATAACAACCTATCTGAAAACCTAACCGATTGTCCCAACTTAATGATGCTGTTCCAAATTCCTGCAACAATCCTCATAAACACCCCTTGGCAAAAAATGTAAAATAAAACACAGGGTCTCACAGGGGAGAGAGAGATGGCAGAGAGATTCAGCATGGAACACCTTCTTCCATGTAGCTGTTACTTTTGGATTCTCAGCTAACACCTGACCAGCAGCTCTGAGTGGCTTGACTGCTAAAACCAAAACCAAACCAGAGAAAACTGAGCTTGGCGAAGTGGCCACTCCCCTTTCATTGTATAAGTGCTTTTTAAAACTTAAAATCTTCTTCAAGTAGATAAACGCAGACAAAACAGAACCTCTGTCTTTACGATAGCTCTGAAAAAAACCCAAGGACAACCTAACCTTGTTAAAGGAGCAGCATCATCACAATATTGAATGGTGGAGCAGTCTCAAAAGATCGAATTGTCTACCCTTGTTCCTAATTTCTATGTTTCAGTTTTGACTTCAGCTACTGATCACTACTAATACCAAAATAATCAGAAAGCAGGAGTTGTCTTGTTCATTTCAAAAATATTTTTTCCAAACTTGCTCTTCTAGCTCCTTGCTTGGCAAGTGAATATTGACCTTCGGTCTGATGACTCTGAACTGCTCCCACTGGTGGATCGCTATAATTGGCAAAGATCCAGTCCTCTTAACTTTCCATAAAAGTAATAAAGATGTAGATTACACTAAAATGAATGCAATGTTATCACCATGAAGCACAATATGGTGTCTTTGTAACATACAGACGGGAAATACACTAGGGCTGTTGGTTTGTTTTCTTAGCGGCAGTCTCCTGTGCACTCCAACATATTGTGCACAATTTTACAACCCGCCATCTCCATTGAACACAAGACTGAAGGAGAACCAACTAATTAGTGAACAGATCAAGTTTTTACTGCAAATAAGACAAGCATCGGATCCATTTAACCCTTGAATAAAAAAAAACAGAATCATAGCAGGCCAGTAAGTCTGCACTTTCATCGCAGCCCATGAGCTGAAAGAATAACAAGAGCAGAGATTGTTCAGTTCAGTAATTAGCTAGTTTATGCAAAGTGGAAAGGTTCCATGTTGCCCCCGGTCTTGCTCAGATAGCTGATCTCAGAGTGGGCAGCTAGAAGGATGTTATTACCACAGCAGCCTCGAAACTGGGGAAAGAAAAATCATCCTTCGCTGGGAATTTGTCCCACAGAGATGTTGTGGAGCAGCTCGAAGCAGCTGTGAATAGCCTGCTCACATTGACAGCCTGGCTAGCTTGTCAGGCATGTCTATCCAGAGGAATGGGTTATCACACTGTAAACCAAACACAGAATCAATGTCAGGCGAAGGCAGAGGAAAAGGCAATCTTTGGAGACAAAATAAAGCTTTTTTTTGTGCACAATATGTTTACACGTTATGGCACATTATGTCCAGAATGTATTGCTTTAAATGAAATTAGTGACAGCCCTTATTATTATCATTCCCTGTTAAATCTGTTAAATGGCATCATGGGGTGTCAGATTTCTTTCAGTAATTCACTTGTGGAATACTCCTAATAATGCATTAAAATAAGAGCTGATAGATCCAAGTCCCTCATTATTACTTATTTTTATAATCCCACCAACTAGGGATGAAGAAAAGAGCACTGAAGAAGTCAACGCAAATCTAGGCAATTGTATTTTAAAAGAAAAACTTCAAACTGATGCAAATAGTGTTTGTAAGAAGAAAAGTTTTGTGTCTACAGAGATTTTGAGTTTTATTACTGAAATGTACTGGTCTCACTTTTTTTAAGGAGAGAGGTTGTGAACAGGATTTTGCCTGTGAGTTTCTGAACTCCGTAGTCAGGCTGAAGTCTGGGTCAGAAACCTGTATTACGTGGGATACAGGCACTTGTTTGATTTTCCCTGGGTCTTCTAATTGATGGCTAGGCTGCAGGTTTGCAACCCTGTTTTTGAACTCCCAAAACGAGATGGCCAATCAAAGGCCTTTAGCTGCAAAACAACATAGAGTCATAGAGATGTACGACATGGAAACAGACGCTTCAGTCCAACTCGTCCACACCGACCAAATATTCAGCATTACTCTAGCCCCATTTGACAGCATTTGGTCCATATTCCTCTCAACCCTTCCCATTCATATATCCAATCTTTTAAATATTGTAATTGTAATCACCACCATCACTTCCTCTGGCAGCTCATTCCATACACGTATCACCCTCTGCGTGAAAAAGTTGCCCCTTCGGTCCCTTTTCAATCTTTCCCCTCTCACCCTAAACCTCTGCCCTCTAGTTTTCGATTTCCCTACCTTGGGGAAAAGATTTTCACTATTCATCCTATCTACACCCCTCATGATTTTATAAACCTGTATAAGGTCACCCCTCAGCCTCCGACATTCTAGGGAAAATAGCCGCAGTGTATTCAGCGTCTCTTTTTAGCTCAAACCCTCCAACCATGGCAACATCATCGTAAATCTTTTATGAACCCTGGAGTTTCACAACATCAGATGAAATAGAAGGTAAGTAAGGAATAGGGTTCTTCTCAACTCTAAAACAGAGGGTATGCTTTTCAGCCAGGTCACCACTGTGGGAGATTGATGGGAGTTCACTCCTGTACAGGGCACCACCCAGGCAGACAAGGCCTCAAGATCTGTCCTGGGCATTCCCATATCTGGACAGGCAGCCCTATTGTCACTACCCACCCCCACCATGTTGCCCTCTGCAAAAATGGCCCAAGGTGAGCTGGAGTCAGTGAACCAATCCTGGACCCAGTGAGGCCGCAAAATCAAACCATGTGATCTCATTCAACTATAAAAGCAAACATTCCTGGAAAATATTGGTCTGCATCTGGAAACAAACAATGATTTACAGTTTTGGGTGTAACCCTTTTTCTCTGGGATAAAACTGGGATCTTAATGGAAAATATTCCATAAGTGAACCATTCAACCTAATTTATGTTAAGCATTGCTTTTAATTTTTTTAAAAAATTGCCCAGTTTATGAGCAACAATTTAATAAGGATTTTGTTTTGAAGAGGTCTCCAAGAGGTATCCATTACTGTTTACAGTAAAGGCACTAAACTCTTGGCATTTCATCTGTGATATCTTTGGAGACAGATGGTTTGAATTCCCTACTGGTTAGAAAAGCCCCAGAGTAGCGCAGTAGAAAATGCCTTCTGGAATAAAAGTCAGCAGGATTCAAATTATAACATTCCAGTTTGCATCTCCTTCCTTTATCGTCTGTTCTGTCTGACTGCTGTAATGACAGCTTGATAGTATGCTGCAGTCTCATAACAAAGTGGATAGACTGTGCCATTTTGGCTAAGTGACAAAAATGGTTCAGGGCTGAGATATTCTGCAGTGGGGGACAAGGGAGACAAGGCATTTAAATCTTTCTCCATACTTTTCTGGTTAGAGGAATTTGGTGAACTATAATCCCACTACAACACTGTAAAAAGAATAGCAGCACACAGTGTTAGCTCTCACATTATAATTATCTTGATAAAGTGTCTTTTATGCTACAGATTCAATTCCACTTCCATATTATTCCCAACTGTTGTTCGATCTGCAAAATTCATCTGTCTTTGCTAATTAGCTCTCCAATCCTGTTTCTGTATATGGTAAACAAAACTTTGAAGGAACATTTCATTAATTTAATTGTGGTACTGCAGATTATTTTCTTAATTTATGATTATAAATCAGGAATATTCCAGGTTTGATCCCTGGTCTGTGCTGCATTACCCACATTTCAAACCTATCTGCCAGGCCATGACCGATGAGCTGAGGAGTTACATCCCCAAGGCATTTACCAGCTGATGAGTCACAGTCTTTACTTCTCCACTAAACAGATGGCAAGGTCATTTCCCAAAACTGTCAATGGTCCCTTTTAGAATTTGTTTGTAGGATCCCAATGATGCCACAAGGACCAGAATGAAGAGTCAGGGCAATGAATTTCATGCCGGCTGGCAGTCAAAAAAGACCTAAAAAAGTAAGTTGCCAAGTATTTTTTTCTCTCTTCCGTCAGTGTTGGGATGAGTACCTGCTATGGCTCCACACAATAAGGCTTTGGCCTCTTCTGCCATGATCTCACCCCTTCTGACCATAGGGGAAGCCTGCCAACTGACCTCAGGGTGAAAGTGAGGACTGCAGATGCTGGAGATCAGAGAGGTGCTGGAAAAGCACAGCAGGTCAGGCAGTATCCGAGGAACAGGAAAATCGATGTTTCAGGCAAAAGCCCTTCATCAGGAATGAGGCAGGGAGCCTCCGGGGTGGAGAGATATGTCGGGGGGGGGGGGGGGGGGGGGGGTGAAGCTGGGGAGAAGGTAGCTAACCTCAGGGATCTACTTGCTTGGCAGATGATCCACCATGTAGGATTGCACAACTTCCAGTCTGAGATAGTTGCAAGGTTGGTTGGTGACTTTTAAATGAGACCCAGAAAAGGCAAATTTTGAATTGACATTGAAACTGCCCCATCCCTCCATCTCAGATTTCAATAGAGTGCTATTGCTGGCCTTCTGTGACCTATTGATATGGTTTCTGTTCCAGTGACTCCTTATGAATCTAAATCTGTTTGAGATTTTCCAGGTGGTGGTATCCAGGGGACCTAATAAAACCTTCCTCAACTTGAACTAACTACCCATTAACTCGATTCTCTGTCTTTTATATCGGTGGGTTATTTTTCGGAGGGTCAGCATGGACTTGTTGGGCCAAATGGCCTGTTTCCACACTTTAGGGATTCTATGATGACCTCTATGATATCCTAAACAATCGGTGAGCAAGGTCAATAATTTTCCAGGAATTTGTGGGACATTATGGAAAGCCATCTGGAAGTCCGTCTAAATTCCATCCACAGACATTCCTCAATTTATGATTTCAGTTACTGCTCCAAAATGTAGAAATGACATGTTTCTTTGAATCAGTTCAATTTACAGGAAGTGCTCAATCTCTCTCCCTTCAATTATACTTTTTCGATAATTTCCCCACACCAGATTTTGGATTAATAGATTCTCAGCTGTGGATGTATCATGGCCTCAAGTCCTAGCTTTACTCATGCATTTCTTGAATAATGGGGTAACATTTGCAATTTTCCAATTCTAAAGGAGAATTTTTGACACCAGATCCCTCAGAGGATTATGGCTGAAACACCTACAAATTCCTTCTCTATTTCCTTTAAAACCATCAGATAGAAGTAATCAGTTCCTGGGGATTTGTCAGTGCTGCTATTTTCTTCATGCTGTTTTCTTCATGCTGTTTTCTTACCTATATTAACATGACTGAGTTCCAGTTCATGATTCATTAACAATGCCCTGGAATATCAGGAATATTTTCACTTCTGTTACCATGAAGACTTGAAACAAAGCAATTGTTCAGGAAGTTTTTCATAACCCTATCCTCGGCTGCAGTAAAACTCCCATTCTATCTTAAAGCCCTCCATTCTCCTAAATAACTTTTCTCATCCAATGCAAATTCAATTGAGGAATTTACATGCCTTCATGTGGGTTACATTTGAGAGAAAAGAAGATCTTCTAGCATCCATTTGCAATTTTGGACAGAATATGGGATAAAGCTTGTTTGATAAAGTATCTTTCTTTCAACTCAACACTTGAACCTTCATCTGACAATATTAAACTGACAATAATCGTTGCTCTTTTGAACTTGTCTTTCTTCTAAACCTCAAACACACTTTTCTATACACTCTTCCTCCTTTTTGGATTCCACCATTGTTTCATTAACAAGACTCACTGCATCATCTCCTAAACAATTTTAAACACACCAACGCTCCCTTTTTATCGAGTACTGCGGTATGTCAATATTTGATGGCAAAAATGCAAACACTCTAATGACGCCCTGAGATTTTATAAAATACTATCAGACAAATCTGCTGTATGTTCAGAGAGCATGGTCAGTCTGTCCTGCTGTAATTTTGGATGTTAGGACAGACATAGCAAAAACTAAACAGTTAATTAGAGGAAACACATTTAAGTATGAAGTATCTGAAGCAAAGTCAAATAATCAGAAACAGATCTAATTAGATTTGAAGTTAATTTCATATTAGCTGTAATTTCAGTGCTGAATACGGCTCATTAAACAAAGTGATTGGGCTCATTTATGGGCTCATTATTGTAGGAACAGATTACAAAAGGAATGTTGAAGACTATAAGCACACAGTCGGCAGATGGGTTTAAGCAAAACAATCCTTGCTTAACAGTCCGTGTTTATCGCATGTTTGTCAAGTTGATACTGCACATTAAGAATTCCGATACATTGAGGCCATGAAGCAACCACAGCTGAATTACTCTCCTTCCTTCAGCTTCAAAACAATTCTAAATTCTTTCAACTTCCTGTGCTTAAAAAAGTTGCCTCTTTATTGGGTAATCCATGTTCGCAGCTGCACCACTGTAAACCATCCACATTTTGATGGCTTTAGCCCAAAGTCAGTGTTTCCACTACTGGAGTTTAAAATCATCATGGAGTCTGATCCAAGCTGTTATGATCTCACAACCTTCAATAAACAATTCTGCCCCCCTTTAGTACATGGTTTAAATACTCACTGCTCACAATTTGAGTTGGTTAACAAGGTAAACTGAAGTGTGGATATGCTTTTGGATGTGTCTGTTGTGACTGTAGAAAGTGGTATAGTTCAGGAGTTAAATCCATATCAGCCAAAAACAATTTATCAGCTTTGAAGCTATAGGAAAAGCTGCAAGTTATATTAAAATTCAGCTGTGTAGAATTTGCAATCGTTGTCCACAGCTGGTACACATTTGTTGGTTCTATTGATTTTATACCTGACTCCACTGTCAGAAGTGAAGAAGATCACCCATCTATCAATCTTCTTGACCTCTCCATGGTAACTCAAAGACAAAGAGAAATTCCAGGTATATTCGCCTGTCAATGTTTGTTGAGATTTTGCTTGTTATGTTGACTGGCAAGGGAATTATTTGCAGCAATCATGTTTTTTGATGTGTGTCAGAATAGGTGGACAATAATGTTTTGGTGAGGTTTGGGCATTTCTGGGAAAACCAGTACATGTTGCCCATCCCTAAATACCCTTGAGAAAGTGGTGATCTCCTATCTTACTGAATCATTACGTTCATCTGGTGTAGGTAACCAACTGTGCTGTTTGGCAAAGAATTCAAGGGTTTCATGTCAGTGGCTATGATGGAATGGTGAATTTATCTAAGTCAGGATGGTTTATAAGTTTATGGGTGGTCCCATGCATTTGCTGGCTATGTCCTTCTAGGCAATAGAAGTCACTGGCTTGGAAGATGCTGTCAAAGGAACTTTGCATTGTACAATGCATCTTGTATACTATACACATTGCTGCCACTTTGTGTCAATGGTAGAAGGAATGAATGTTTAATTTGGTGGTATCTTTTTTGTTGTCTGGATGGTGTGGAGCTTTTTGAGTGTTGTTGGAGTTACACTTATCCAGGCATCTGGGGAGTATTCCATCACACTCCTGACTTGTAGCTGATGGGCAAAATTAGGGGAATTCAGGGAACTTGCCACATAATTCAAATCTCTTACTAGCTTTTGTGGTCACAAACAATACTTATATGTCTGGTCCAGTTCAGTTTCTGGTCAATAGTAACCTCCAGGATATTAATAGCATCAGTTTGGGCAGCCAGCAATCTGCACAAGTCAGTGGGAGCAGTTGGTGCAACTGATAGACCCACATTCAAGGTGAAACATGTGGGACTGATAGGTACTTGTGAGACCGATAGACACCACACTCGGGGTGAAACACATGGGACCAACAGGTACCACACTCCGGGTACAACACGTGGGACTGATAGATACCACACTCAGGGTGAAACAGAGCAACACCTGCACCAGCCCTAATCTGTCACAGAGCTGATCCTGCTTGGAAAGTGATACTTTGGGCAGCAGAGTGGCTCAGTGGTCAGCACTGCTCCCTCACAACGCCATAGGCCCGGGTTCAAATCCTGCTTTGGGCAGTTGTCTCTTTGGAGTTTGTACGTTCTCCCCGTGTCTGTGTGGGCTTCCTCCGAGTGCTCTGGTTTCCTCCCACAATCCAAAAGTGTGCTGTTCAGGTGAATTGGCCATACTAATTAAATAGGAGAAAGTGAGGACTGCAGATGCTGGAGATCAGAACTGAAAATGTGTTGCTGGAAAAGCGCAGCAGGTCAGGCAGCATCCAGGAATTCCTGAAGAAGGGCTCAGGCCCAAAATGTCGATTCTCCTGCTCCTTGGATGCTGCTGACCTGCTGCGCTTTTCCAGCAACACATTTTCAGCTCATACTAATTAGATGTTAGTCAGGGTAAATATAGCGTACGGTCTGGGTGGGTTACACTTTGGAGGGTTGGTGTGGACATGTTGGGCTGAAGGGCCTGTTCCCATTCTGTACAGAATTGAATCTAATCTATGGTCCCTATCTCTCATTTGGACATTCAGTGGGAGAGGAGAAAATAAGAGTCCCTCCAGATACATACACACATTCACTCTTTTCATTAAGAAACACTCTATTCCTTTCAACTATTGTCCATTTATCCTGTCTGTCATCCTGGCTTTAGCAACAGTGCCTTTTGTCACCTAAATCCATTACATTGGCAAGTTGGGCTGCACATCCTCTCATTCCCTTCATACTCCTGCAATTAAGGGCTTGAGACCTTTTCTGAAGTATTAATGGTGCTTTATAAATTTGTATTGTCATTTTTGTTTGCATGCATTCTTCAGTACAAATGAAAGAATTTGCTATCCCCTATATTATAAAACCTAAATCCAACTGCTGATATTTGGGCTTTCTTAGGGGCTGTGTCAGGCTTTCTTCATTGAAGCAATTAGTCAGTTTTCCCTGGTGTTTAAATTAGTATCCTTTCCTAGGCATATTGAACTTTGTTCCTCAGTAACTCCCCCCTTTCCCTTCCTCTTATAGTTCAAAGGCAGCTTTAGATTGGCTAAAACCTGCTGCTGAAGTTGTCCGCTTATCTTTTGCAACTTTTTGAAGGTCAGCAGCATTGACTTTTATTTAATATACTTAATAATTGAAAAGCAGTTACCGAAATACTAACCTTGGGCAGAATGCTTTCAGCCTGATGGAAATAGGTTTAGCATCTGTGGTTGGTAAATCCAGGACTGGATTAGAATTCAGGCCGGGTGACCACAGAAGGCCTGAGGACAAGGCCCAAAGACCAGAATATGACCTGATTTTCCCCTGAGGTAGAGCAGGGTGGAGGAATGGAGTGGAGCAGGCTGGAAGCCAGAGCAGCGTGACCCCAATGTAAATAAACCATCACCGCTTCATATGTGCAGATATACAGAGGTGAATGCACAATGAAAACCTCTAAATAAAACATATATCTTTCAATCAGCCTATCTGAAGTTTGAAATACTTTCAAAGGAAAACAAGTTACAATTAATTAGCATGTATGAAAATTTTTAATGTACAGAACAATTATACAGATCAGTACTTGCCAAATAGAACCAGCAAGACACCTGCAAAAAAAATTAAAACATTTTCTTTTGATATTCTTGAACAGTAAAGTCACAGGTCACGCCCTCCAATGATAAACAACAAGCTTTCTCACGTTCCCTACATCGATTAGGGCAGACAGCTTTCCTTCAAACATTGTTGTCCACAGCTCATTTGTGATGTTTTTCAGATGCAAAGTTGACCTTTCTCCTAAGGAATTTGTTATCATTAGTCTCAAAAAAGAGCTGCAATATTGCTCTTACATTAGGGAAAACCAACCGAATCTCATCTTGGATGCTGACTGGATGTAGGTCCAAGTGGCATAAGTGCCCTTTATCTGAATAATTTTCTTTGATGTAAGCTTCGAAGTGCTTTATTTTTACAACTCAGTTAACAACAACATTCTGGATCAATGGTGCTGGAAGAGCACAGCAGTTCAGGCAGCATCCGACGAGCAGCAAAATCGACGTTTCGGGCAAAAGCCCTTCATCAGGAATAAAGGCAGAGAGCCTGAAGTGTGGAAAGATAAGCTAGAGGAGGGTGGGGGTGGGGAGAAAGTAGCATAGAGTACAATGGGTGAGTGGGAGAGGAGATGAAGGTGATAGGTCAGGGAGGAGAGGGTGGAGTGGATATGTGGAAAAGGAGCTAGGCAGGTCGGACAAGTACAGACAGGTCAAGGGGACAGTGTGGAGCTGGAAGTTTGAAACTAGGATGAGGTGGGGGAAGGGGAAATGAGGAAGCTGTTGAAGTCCACATTGATGCCCTGGGGTTGAAGTGTTCCAAGGCGGAAGATGAGGCGTTCTTCCTCCAAGCGTCTGGTGGTGAGGGAGCGGCGGTGAAGGAGGCCCAGGACCTCCATGTCCTCAGCAGAGTGGGAGGGGGAGTTGAAATGTTGGGCCACGGGGCGGTTTGGTTGATTGGTGCGGGTGTCTCGGAGATATTCCCTAAAGCGCTCTGCTAGGAGGCGTCCAGTCTCCCCAATGTAGAGGAGACTGCATCGGGAGCAACGGATACAATAAATGATATTAGTGGATGTGCAGGTAAAACTTTGATGGATGTGGAAGGCTCCTTTAGGGCCTTGGATAGAGGTGAGGGAGGAGGTGTGGGCACAGGTTTTACAGTTCCTGCGGTGGCAGGGGAAAGTGCCAGGATGGGAGGGTGGGTCGTAGGGGGGCTTGGACCTGACCAGGTAGTCACAGAGGGAACGGTCTTTGCGGAAGGCAGAAAGGGGTGGGGAGGGAAATATATCCCTGGTGGTGGGGTCTTTTTGGAGGTGGCGGAAATGTCGGCGGATGATTTGGTTTATGCGGAGGTTTGTAGGGTGGAAGGTGAGCACCAGGGGCATTCTGTCCTTGTTACGGTTGGAGGGGTGCGTTCTGAGGGCGGAGGTGCGGGATGTGGACGAGATGCGTTGAAGGGCATCTTTAACCATGTGGGAAGGGAAATTGCGGTCTCTAAAGTAGGAGGCCATCTGGTGTGTTCTATGGTGGAACTGGTCCTCCTGGGAGCACATACGGCGGAGGCGGAGGAATTGGGAATACGGGATGGCATTTTTGCAAGAGATAGGGTGGGAAGAGGTGTACAACATTGTCAGGGTAACCTTTTTACCAAGAACTTTTACAAGTCCCTGCAGCTATTTATCCAAGACATCTAAATTAACCAAAAACAATTTTTTTTGGCATCATGGGAACAGGAGCAGGCCATTCAGCCCATCAAAGCTGCCCTGCAGTTCTAAATCATAGCTGATTACCTCCTCAATGCTACTTTCTCACGTTGTTCCCACATCCCTTAATATCACTAGTCTCCAGAAACCTGTCAGTTTTTTTTCTTGAACCTGCTCAATGATTGAGCCTCTATAGTTTCCTAGAGTAAAGAATCCTAAAGACTCAACATCCTCAAAGTGAAGCAATTTCACCTCATCCCAGTCTTAAATAATCTGCCTCTTATTCTGAGATTATGGGTTTTTTATTTTCATATATGCTGAGATTTCTTTTAAGGTGGTTTCAGCATCCATCATAGGAACAAAGGATTTCACTTGGAAGTTGTCTCTTGGAGATGGCATTTGGTGCATCACCATCAATGACTTCTTTTTTCCCAATTCTTTTCCGTTTATTCACACTCTTGTAGTTTACATCAGTTGGGTTTTCTTTTGCTTTGAGTTCAATCTTCTACATTTACAATTTGAAGAAAAAACATAATCCACATACTTCAATGTTACATACATTTCCCTGGTGTCAATAGAAATGAGGGCTTTTCACACATCATTAGATTTTATTTTGAAAATAATTTTGTTTTGAAGGAAATTGCTTAGGTATCAAAACTACATTTGCATTTATTATTGTCTTGAAAGAGCGATATAAGGCACTTTTATTTAGCAATAGAAGCATCCAACTGGATCATGTGACTGTGAGGTCAAGAGAAAAGGGCAGAATCGCAGAGGTGTTTTCAACTCCATTTGTAATGTTGCAGTTCCTCAGTTTGAGACACAGGAGCCTGTGAGTCCAAACGCTGCACTTCTTCAATGGAGCCTCGGAATAGATTTGTTGGGCTGAAGGGCCTGTTTCCATGCTGTAGGGATTTTATTCTATAAAATCAAAGCTTTCTGATATGTCCAAGTAGGACTGTTCTATATAACAATTGTGTAGTCATATAGGAGTATTATTGTCATATCAGAATGAAAAAATTCTATTTCAGTAAGTTTTTTCCCTGTCTTCTTTAGTTTTCAATCAGTTATGTGAAACTTTAAATTTTAGTGGTCATTTTCCTCATAGTTAGAGGGTCCCTCACAATGTGGTGCCCTGAACTGTATCTTACTTAGCTTATGCCTCAGTATGGTATTGCTGCTTTCCAAGGCAGGCTGGCTGGAAAACTAGGGTTCATAAATTAAAATAAAACAATCTCTAGCTCTCACTATTCACAGACCCTTACTTATTGTCACCCCACACACTCTGCATGCTCCCTCAAAAACAACTCATGTCTCCTAATGCCCTCCAATCTATTACCAGTGGCTCCTCATACCCCCATGCCACATTATGCCCTTCTATCCATCCTCCATAATCCATCAGTCTCCAAATCACTATGCACCTCTCTCAATCCCCTACGGTCCCTCATAACCCATATGCCAACTTAATGCCAACTCATGCTAACCCATAGTTCCATCCACAACGCTCTCTCTTTCATCTACTATATTAACCTAACTAGTACCCATGCACACAACAAAAGAAAAGTAAAATATTATCTCTTTAAACAGATCATTTATCACAGACAATACTCAAGTAAGAACTCTTATTCATTAAATATGTTTCAACGATTCTTGTCAGGTTTGACACTTATAGAATAATAGAGTCAAACTACACGGAAACAGACCCTTCAGTTCAACGAGTCTGCACTAACCAGACACTTTCATCTGACTTAGTCCCATTTGCCAGCATATGGTTCATATCCCTCTAAACCCTTCCTATTCATATACCCATCCAGATGTCTTTTAAATGTTGTAATTCCACCACTAATTCTGGCAGCTCATTCCATACACACACTGACCACAGCATGAAAAAGTTGCCCTTTTAAATCTTTTCCCTCTCATGTTAAACCTATGCCCACTAGTTTTGGACTCTCCAAACCTAGGAGAAAAACCTTTGCTATTCCCCTCATCCATGGCCGTCATGAATTTGTAATTCTCCTAAAGGTCACCCTTCAGCCTCCGATGCTCCAAAGAAAGAGGCCCCAACCTCTTTAGCCTCTCCCTATAGTTCCAGTCCTGGCAACGTCCTTGCAAATCTTCTTTGCACCCTCTCAAGTTTAACATCATCATTCCTATAGAACGATGACCAGAATTGTATGCAGTACTCCAAAAGTGGCCTCACCAATTTCCTATACAGCCGTAACATGACATCCCAAATCCTATACTCAATGTTCTAACCAATGAAGGTACATATGCCAAAAGCCTTCTTCAGCACCCTGTCTACCTGTGACTTCATGTTCATGGAAATATGTACCCCGAAGACTCTTTGTTCAGCAACACTCCCCAGGGCCTAAAATTAACTGTATTAATCCTGCCCTGTGTTATGGACTAGGCCAGACCACTCAAAATATTCTTAAGCGGGCAGCCCAGACCATAATTTTGCAATTTGTTTTGGGTAAGTGTACAGTGAAAATTATCCAATGTAAGTTAGCTAGGTTGACTACCAGGTTTTAAAACTGATAAAAATTTATTCACAAAATTTTGGAATGCAACACAAAGAATAGAATAAAGAACACCTATAGAACTCACTTGACTTAATTATGCTGTTCTGAATATACACAACAATCCCAATAAGCAAACCCCTTTAAACACAGTAAAAATGAAGCAAAGGCTTACAAGTTGAAGTTAGAAGGGCAGAAGGAGAGAGAGCCTAGCAGCTTGTTTCCACACAGCTCCACAGGTGAACCCCTAACTAAAGTTATGAACTGAACTGCTCAGCTAGAGAAATGGCCCTTGACTTATACAGGTTACTTCAAAAAACATAAAAGCTTTGGCGTAAAGTCTCACCTAACTACATATGAACAAAAAGGCCTCTCAAGACTCTTTTATCTTTGTACCAAACCCAGCCGTTTTGGAGCCCAGAGTGTTTCGCAATCGCTCTGAAGAAAACCAAGGATACAGTATCTTTGAGAAAAGGAACAGTTTTAGAAAAAAGGACCAGCTTTGTGACACCTGGTTTGCCTTACTAAAATACAACATCCTCCATTTATCTAAATTAACTCCATCTGCCACTCCTTAGTCTATTGGTCCAACTGATCAAGGTCCTATTGTACTCCAGGATAATCTTCTTTACTGTCCATGGTACCACCTCTTTTGGTGTCATCTGCAAACTCACTAACCAACCTATATTCACAAATAAATCTTTATATAAGTTATGAAAAGCAGTGGACCCAATACTGATCTTTGTAATAAACCACTTGTCACAGGCATCCAGTCCAAAAACAATTATCTACCACCATCCAATTGCCTAGCTCCCCCTGGATCTCATGTGATTTAATCTTACTAACTAACTTACTCACCACCATGCAGAACCTCATCAAACACTTTGTGAAGTCCACAAAGACAATGTGCTCCGCTCTGTCTTTATCAATCTTCTTCAAAACATTCAATTTTGTTAATGAGACACGATTTCCCACACACACAGCCATGTTGACTATCCCTAATCAGTCCTTGTCTTTCTAAATACATGTAAATCCTGTCCCTCAAAATCCCCTCCAACAACTTAATCATCCACTCACATCAGGCTCACTGGTCTACAGTTCCCTAGCTTTTCTTTACAGCCTTTCTAACATAATGGTACTACATTGGCCAATCTCCAGTCTTCTGGCACCTCAGCCATGGCTGTCAATGATACAAATATCTCAGAAGGGGCCCAGCAATCTCTTCCCTAGCTTCCCATGAAGTTCTGGGGAACATCTGATCAGGTCATGGTGATTTATCTACCTTTATTCATTTTAAGACTCCCAGCACCTTCTTTTTGATAATACAAACTCTTCAAGATGTTAATATTTATTTTCCCAAGATCCCTATCTTCCAAATGCTTCTCCGCGATAAATACTGACGCAAAATGTTCATTTAATAGCTCACCCTTCTCATGTAGTTCCACACACAGACGGCCTCTTTGACAGCTAGACAATTCCAAAGGGTTTATGCAGCTTTAGACACAACCTTCTGTATTAATAACAATCCAAAAATATACCTGATGGCCAATCCACCCCCAACTCCCCAGGTATCTGATCCCCTTAAAGGTGTCCCAGGATTGTGCCCCTACTGGTACATTACCTCTCCAAACAGATATCCTGCCTATCCAAACAAGTCCATAAAGTTCAAATCTGATCTTAGCTAGACCAGAGTGCACCAGATGCCAAAATCCCTCTGCAATGATGGTAGCTGGTTAGTTCAATGGCCAGCTGCCTTCCTAAAAGCCTCATGCTGGTATGAGAATGGGAGGTGTCCCATTGGATATGGACTTTGTAATTTCAGGCCACTTCTGCACTAACTGCCGTGGCAAGAACTTGGGCCAGGAAGTGTACATGGGTTTACACGCGATCATGTTTATGCTGTTCACCCCACCCCCACCAAGAGTTTCTCAATTCTCTTGGCAGATGGTCCCACGGGTGTCTTCCTGTCCTTGAGGAATATCACCTCACCTTGAACTCTCAAATCTCTTAGCAGAATCTCCCAGTATGAATAAAAAACATAGAAAGTACCCTTTCCAAGTTTTCCCTCCATTGGTTGCTGCAGCCTCAAAAGTCCTAGCATTGCTGAGTGTTTGTGACCCATGCCAACTTCTATTTGATTAAACATCCCTCCTTAGACAGAATGGATGTAACCCTCCACTTGCCTTAGGTGATAGGTTACAGTGCTCACTGATCTGGGATGCTAATGCTGTGGCTTAGTTTAAAAAAAAAACAAAGGACATTGCATGATTTAATTAATTGGGTTACCAGCCCAAAATAGTCACCACCACTCTGACATGGTCCATAGGAAACAGGTTCCTTCCAGTAATTCACTGGGGCAGCAGCTGGGAGTAGAAAACTCCAGTTTATAGAGAAAAGGAAGTAGACTGATTTTACTTGTACCATGTCAGAGGACAAAAAGACTTTCATTCAGTCTGCAATCTGAGTTCAATTCCCGGCCAACTGGAGATAAAAGGCCCATGGAATAAACCACTACAGCATAAATATTGAATCTATTTACAAATTAATGGACGGATGTGCAGGCAGATTATTCCCGCAGGTTAAGAAAGGAAATAGTTTGCTCACTGAACTACTGATTTTCTGTACAAAAGACAATTCACATGCACCCTTCCGATCTGGCAGCATTTACGGTCATAGTGACACTGTTCAGGTTGATGACCTTTCCTCAGCAGTAATACTGTTGCTCTCTGCGTAGAGGTTATCTGACCTGCTGAGAATATTTTTATTTTATTCAGACTGGTCAGGAGGGCCACTCAGTGGCAAATGAAGTTGAATTCAGATAAATGTGAAGTGATGCACTTGGTCAGGACAGACAGGACAAGGCAATATATGATAGGGCACTGGGAAGCACTGAGGATCAGAGGCACCTTGGTGTGTTTGCCCACCAGTCCCTTCAGATAGTGGGACAGATGGGTGAAAAGCTTAGAAAGTCGTATGGCACAATGGCCTTTACTAACTGAGGTACAGCAGCTGAGAACAGGAAAATGATGCTGGAACTGTAGACAATGTTGGTTAGGATTCAGCTACAGCATTGTGCACTGTTCTGGAATCCACATTATAGGAGGGATGTGAAAGCGCTGCAGAGGGTGCAGGGGAGGGTGCGGGATGTTACCTGGGCTGGAGAGTTTTAATTATGGACAGGCTGGGATTATGTTCTTTGGAGCAGATGAGATTGAGGGAACATGACTGGGAGGGTGGCGGGAATCTGGAACTCTCTGCCTGTAAAGATGGTAGAGGCAGAAACCCTCATAACATTTAGGAAGTCCTTAGATGGGCACGTGCAATGCCAAGGTGTACAAGGCTATGGCCAATTGGTGGAAAATGGAATTTCAATAGTTAGATTGTTGTTTGTGCCTGGCATGGATGTGATGAGCCAAAGGGCCTTTTTCTGTTTCCCAGAATATCTATGATTCTATATTTCTATTTCAGATTTTCAGCATGCCAAGTATTGTTTCTATACACTTCTCTATCCACTCTCTCTGCTCATTTCCTTTCCTGATAGTAATGATTCCATGTTTGCATGTCATCTACTGGGTGTAAGCAAAGTCAACAGGGAGAACTAGCCATTTGGATACAGAACTGGCTCAAAGATAGAAGACGGAGGGTCGTGGTGGAGGGTTGTTTTTCAGACTGGAGGTATGTGACCAGTGGAGTGCCGCAAGGATTGATGCTGGGTCAACTATTTTTTGTCATTTATATAAATGATTTGGATATGAGCATAAGAGGTATAGTTAGTAAGTTTACGAATGACACCAAAATTGTGGACAGCGAAAAAGGTTACCTCAGATTACAATGGGAACTTGATCAGATGGGCTAATGGGCTGAGAAGTGGCAGATGGAGTTTAATTTAGATAAATGCAAGGTGCTGCATTTTGGGAAAGCAAATCTTAGCAGGACTTATACACTTAATGGTAAGGTCTGAGGGAGTGTTGCTGGACAAAGAGACCTTGGAGTGCAGGTTCATAGCTCCTTGAAAGTGGAGTCGCAGGTAGATAGGATAGTGAAGAAGGCGTTTGGTATCATTTTCTTTATTGGTCAGAGTATTGACTATAGAATTTGGGAGGTCATGTTGTGGCTGTACAGGACATTGGTTAGGCCACTTTTGGAATATTGCTTGCAATTCTGGTCTCCTATTGGAAGGATGTTGTGAAACTTTTGAAAGGGTTCAGAAAAGATTTACAAGGATGTTTCCAGGGCTGGAGGATTTGAGCTATAGGGAGAGGTTGAATAGGCTAGGGCTGTTTTCCCTGGCGCATTGGAGGCTGAGGTGTGACCTTATAGAGGTTTACAAAATCATGAGGGGCATGAATAGGATAAACAGACAAAGTCTCTTCCCTGGGATCGAGGAGTCCAGAACTAGAGGGCATAATTTTAGGGTGAGAGGGGAAAGATATAAAAGAGAACAAAGGGACAACATTTTCACACAGAGGGTGGTACGTGTATGGAATGAGCTGCTAGAGGATGTAGTGGAGGCTGGTACAATTGCAACATTTAAGAGGCATTTGGATGGGTATATGAATAGGAAGAGTTTGGAGGGATATGGGCCGGGGGCTGGCAGGTGGGACTAGATTGGGTTGGGATATCTGGTCGGCATGGACTGGTTGGACCGAAGGGTCTGTTTCCATGCTGTACATCTCTATGACTCTATGACTCTAAAGCAGTTGAATTTCATATGTTGACCATGAATATCAGTGGGACCATGGAAGAGAGAGGAGATAGCAAACATTACAGTAAGTTTACATAGTCTTCATCTTGATCTACCTCTGTGTGGTGGGCTTTTACTTATTTTTATCTGATGTAGCAATACTTACGATAGTTCCTTTACACATATATTACAGTCACAGGCATTTGCATCATAAACTTGCATCATAAATATATCCTTCATTCTAGCTGTGAGACATATTACAACTTTATTCTTTTTTAAAAAGAAAAACAAACAAATCCAAAATAGATGTACATAATTGTACATAGGCATGTGTGTCAATTCAAGAACTATACAAACCAATAATGACAGGTTTAACAAGGTTAGCAATTCAAATATCAATGTCATGCTTTGGAGGTTTGACAATTCCTCTTGATCCAATGATCATATATCTGTCTGAAGAGGTACACGTTGTTCTCAGTTGCTCTTGCTTGAACTAGCTCTTGCATTGCTGCTACTCAATATTGGCACACAGTTATTGGAGTTTCCTTCTCACTTTCTTACCTTGACCTGACCTGGTCTCTGTTCCTTTGCAATGTACCACCATGATCAGCAATAATGTTATATGATCTTGGCTGGCTGCATATTCTAGAAATATTTGCTTGTATCCAAATATTTGTGACTGGATTCCTGACTCTCTCTCTCTCTCTCTCTCTCTCTCTCTGTGCCCAGTGTACAGTTGTGGCAGTTTTAAAGAATACTCAAAGACCAGCTTAAGGTTTAAATTCACTTGAGGATCGTCAGACTTCAACTCAGTTCATGCAGACAGAACCCTCAAGAAACTTTTGACAAGTTTGTCACAACATGTCACAGTTAAGGGCATGGATGTAATTTCTCTGACAAAGAATTCTGAGAGAAACTAATCAAATTAGTAGTCACCTCAACACCAGTGAAAGCTTATAGGAAGGATCTCCTTGGCAAAGGAAAGGCCCTACCATTAACACGTTGCTTGAAGATGGACACCAGCATGAAATGACAATGGCAAGCCAATGATAATTACTTGCTTTAGGGGCAGCCAACGCTATTGCTGCAGTCAGAAAAGTTCAACTAAAATAAGATAATCTGTAACAGATGCAGTTTGTAGTGGAATAGACCATATGTGACTCACTTGAATCAGCTGGGTAGTGGGGTGATGGTAACTTTCAGTCACATGTGGTCTGTTCCACTATAGTGGGTGTGGTTTGAATCTCAGTCTTATACCAAGATCTGTGCCCTGTCACTGCTGGACCGTTACTATTTATGAGGTAGAAGATTGTGGGATGCCAAGTTGACCTTGCATATTGGCACAACATTATGATTATGTCTATGCACAGAATTAGTGATCCATTATCTGCTGTGAGGCAGTCTGTACCATGGAATGCCACTTGCTGAGGTACACCTTTCAGGACGCAGAGTGATAATATATTGGCACTAGCTCTGGTCTCAATTTTAGCTTTTAACCTGTCATTTGCCTTTTCAGGACAGATAATGGGAATGATCGGAAAAGCTTCAGGTGCCACAGATGGGAAGACATTGACAGTTCTTAGAATGGGTTCCATGGTTGGGAGGTTTACCTTGATGTAAATCCTGTACTCTTTCTCTGACCCTCACTACAATCTGATGCAGCAATGACACATTAAGTCTATTTAAAATGAGAATTGGAGGAAGTGTAGCATAACCTGTTAATAGGGACAGAATAAGACACCCTATTAATTGGAAAAGTGTCAGAAGCTATTAATGGGTAAAGTGTAGGGTACCCTGTTAATTAGGACAGTATTAGATGCTGACAAGGTAAAGGGCCCTGATATGTTTGGAGCATTATTTATTATGTAATTTCAAGGTAAAGCTTCACATCAAATGCTTCTCTATAACTTTCATTTACTGAAAACTCAAAGGGAGAAATATCAGTTAATTAGATTATGTCTGTACCTGTACTCATCGGAGCAGCATGGAGAAAGGTTCTAATTCTGATTTTTAAAAATTCCTACACAGGTTGTGGGCATTGCTGGCTAGGCAGCATTTATTGCCCAGAGGGCAGTTAAGTATCAACCACATTGCTGTGGGTCTGGAGTCACATGTAGGCCAGACCAGGTAAGGATGGCAGTTTCCTTCCCTGAAGAGCATCGGTGAGCCAGATGAGTTTTTCCAGACAGTTGACAGTGGATTCTTAATTCTAGATTTTTATTGAATTCAATCTCAACCATCTGCAGTGGCAGGATTCAAACCTGGGTCCCTCAGGCATCACTGGGGTCTCCAGATAATACCACTCAGCCACTACCTCCCATTAATGTAAGAAGTTCAGTTACAGGCTTTTATCAATGGAGATAGGTCAATTATTAAGCCCTGCTTGAAGAGGATTGCTGATTTCTTCTCTGCCTAATATTGAAAGTCCCTGCTTTCCTGTTACCTCTAAAGCTCCCAAATGAACAAGCATGGCCAGTCTCAGCCAAGGTCACTACATCAAACTGCTCTCAATTTTAACAAGATTTTATCTCTGGTTGGAGGTGCTCCTGGCACTCTGACTACATGAACTTATTTATAACAATTGGCTCCTCTAAAATGAACTACCTTTGCTTGCAGTTTCACTCTACAAGTTGTGGTATATGTAGCAACACAGCATTCAAGAGAGTTCAAGAATACACATTTAGAGACAAACCCAGTCTCCCTTGTGTATCATTATAATTTATCATGTTGTAAATACTCACAACATGGTTCCCTCTGACAGTGGACTACATTAACAATTTGTTTTATCTGTTGTTTTAGATTATCAAGTGTTTGTGGTACTGTGTATTGATTTAATTAATGAATTTTGTGCCATTTCTAATTTCATACTTGTAACTTTATGGAAATGTTGCTAATTGCTTTCACCCACCACATTGTGTACTGCTCTTTGTGAAATTTGGAGAGTGCGATGAGATGGGTCATTGAATACATGAAATGCTCCACTTGAGAACAGAACTCCCACAGTCCACCGCAATATCAGCATAGTATGAATGCAATTTTCACCTTCAGATCAAGGGGCCAACAAAACTAATGTGTGATTGTGAGCTGAGATAGCTTGCATGCCTGTAAACAGGCCGAGAAACTGACAGGAAGCACTGAAAGGCCATGAAGTTCTCTGCCCATCTGCATCCATTTCTAATGAGGAACTCGGTGCATTTGTAAATTCAGGAAGAGTATTCTTCCATCTGATTTGAATAGATGGCTGCGGTTTAAACCCTGAAAGTCCAGTGACACCTTGTTCAACAGGCCATTCCAAGTGTGTGAACCTGGAGAGATTCTGGCCAATTGTGATACAGTTGCCAACCCAGCCAAAATTACTCCAATCTACTTTTACTTCTCAGCCTGGTTCACTGAAAACAGTGATTGAGAATGACAAACCTGACAGAAATGATTTGGATATGAACATAGGAGGTATGGTTAGTAAGTTTGCAGATGTCACCAAAATTGGAAATCTAGTGGACTGCAAAGAAGGTTACCTCCGATTACAACAGGATCTTGATCAGTTGAATCAATGGGTCAAGGTGTGGCAGATGGAGTTTAATTTAGATCAATGCGAGCTGCTGCAATTTGGGAAGGGAAATTAGGGCAGGACTTGTATACTTAAATAGTAAGGTCTTGGGAAGTGTTGCTGAACAAAGAGACCTTGGAGTGAAGGTTCATAGTTCCTTGAAAGTGGAGTCACAGGTAGACAGGATAGTGAAGAAGGCGTTTGGTAAGCTTACCTTTATTGGTCAGTGCATTGAGTATAAGAGTTGGGAGGTCATGTTGTAGCTGTACAGGACATTAGTTAGGCCACTTTTGAAATAGTGCATGCAATTCTGTTCTCCCCTGCTATAGGAAGTATGAATTGAATTTATTGTCACATGTACCAAGGCACAGTGAAAAGCTTTGTCTTGTGAGCAATACAGGCAGATCACAGAGTTAAGTAGCATAGATAGTAAATAATAGGTAAAAAGCACAAAAACAAAAACACAGGTTTGAGTCCATTCAGTATTCTAACAGTAGGGTAAAACTGTTGCAAAACTGTCTGGAAAGTGTGTTCAGGCTTTTGTACTTTCTCCTTGATGGTAGAGGTTGTGGAAAAACATTGCCAGGGTAGGTGGATCTTTGAGAATGCTGACAGCCTTTCCTTGACAGCAGGCCTGGTAGATGGATTCTAGAGATGGGAGGTTAGCCTTTGTGATTGTCCGGGCCGAGTTCACCAATGTCTGTAACCGTCTCCGATCTTGAATGGTACAGTTGATGGCGCACCTATAAAAGTTGGCAAGGGTATTTGTCTTCATGGCAAATTTCCTCAGCTGCCTGGAGGAAGAAGAGATGTTTTTGGGCCTTTGTAACCAATGTGTCCACATGAAGAGTCCAAGAAAGCTTGTTGTGGATGACTACTCCCAGGAGCTTGACATTCTCCACTCATTCCACCTCTGTGCAGGGGGCTTGAGTAACATCCCACAGAAAGTCAATAATGAGTTCCTTGGTTTTGCTGGCATTGAGAGCTAGGTTGTTCTCAATGCACCATTTTTCCAGGTCTTTCACCCTGCCGTCTGTATTGTCACCATCTGAGATTCGACCAACTATGGTGGTGTCATCAGTGATCTTGTAAATTACATTAGTCTGGTGTTTGACGATGCAGTCGTGGGTACACAGTGAGTACGCACACCTGGGGGGCTCCAGTGTTGAGTGTTATTGACAATGAAATATTGTCCCCAATCTTCAGTGACTGTGGCCTGTGGGTCAGGGAACTGAGGATCCAGTTGCAGAGAGTCGGGCTTAGTCCGAGATCACTAAGTTTAGTAATCAGTCTTGAGTAGATATGTAGTGAAACTTGAAAGGGTTCAGAAAAGACTTACAAGGATGTTGCCAGGTTTGGAAGGTTTGAACAACAGGGAGAGGCTGAATAGTCTGTGACTATTTCCCTGGAGGGTCCGAAGCTGAGTGATGACCTTACAGATATTTATAAAATTATGAGGGTCATGAATAGGGTGAACAGACAACGTTTTTCTGGTGTGGGTGAGTCAAAAACTAGAGGACATTGGTTTAAGGTGAGAGGGGAAGGTTTAAAAGAGATCTAAGGGGCAACTTTTTCACGCAGAGGATGGTGTGTGTGTGAAATGAGCTGCCAGAGGAAGTGATGGATGCTAGTACAATTACAGGCATCTGAATGTGTATATGAATAGTAAGGGTTTAGAGGGATACAGACCAAATGATGGCAAATGGGACTAGATTCATTTAGGATGTCTGGTTGGCATGGCCGAGTAGGACAGAAGGGTCTGTTTCTGTATATCTCCATGATTCTATTTCTAACATTCCTCTGGCCCCTGGATCATTCTAAAACAGAGGCATTGAAACTAATCACTGAACTGTACATGGCCAAGATTAAGTGCTGCATGCACTCAGTGGGGAGGCTGGGATACTCAGGGGTGACTGGCTCTCCCATAGAGAGAAAGCTCACTAGATCAGGCTCCCAATCAGCCAGCTGGGAGCTAACCTGATGAATCACAAGCATTGATCCTGAAGTTCCATCCAGCTGGAAGCTACCAACCAACCAGAAAATTGTTGTCAGCTTCTTAGACCCTAGAGATGGTCACAGATTCTTGTGGGGGTCAAGGAGAGGAGAAGATAAAGGAGGACAGAGGTAAGAGGAAGAAGTCCACTTCAATGGTCACCTCTTGACCCTCTCACCCCTGGCCCTGACTGGGCCATATTGATGTACCCCTTGCCCCCATAATGCTGCAGACAAGTAGCCCTGATTTCCCAATCAGGAAAGCAGCCATCTTTCTCACACTCCTGCAAGATAAGTAATTAGGCCAGTGATGATTTGAAGCCCTTTGATAGTCATTACTTGACCATCAAGGGCCTTAATTGACGGTGAGTTGAGAAAGTCACCCATGGAACAGCACTCAATTACTGAGCTGGTGAGATGAGGAGCAAATACCTCTCCAGGGCTAACTTGCTCAATTTTCTACCCTTCTCGACATTTTTCTCACCACTTTAAGGGAGGGGGAAACTCTAGTTAATCAGTTAAATTAACACAGACCAACGGTCAAACTTAGGTCCTGACCATGTCTGAGTACCCCACGGTTCAGTGCATTGAGCTAACAAGAGAATATCTTTTCTCAGTAATTTATCAGATAAATTCTATAATTGAAAAATGAGTTAATACCTGATTAAGTAAGCCTTAGTGATAATGCTATAACAGTAAAATGTAATCCCAGTAGGATTCTTCCTTTTCCTTTCCTGTCTCAGAGTAAAGTATCAGCTTGAGATTGTACAGTTCTATGATAAGTGGTGATTTTTTAATCTCTACACTTGAATATATTCTTTTCAAAATAAAAGCTTCATATTTTCTGCTTTCATATTAGATGGTTAATTTGGATATCTCCTATTGTTTATTAAACATAGTATTGGCTGTTGGACTACTGAGCATTGTAGATCAGGGAAGTGCCACATTTGATCATTCCTAGACCTTACTGGGGAAATGATTGGTTGTACAATTGGTCTCAGAATTCCCAAACCAGGAATAAATAATCCAATGGGTGCCCATGAAAAGGTGAGGATGAGGAAGGGGTAGATAATGTCAATTGTTTTATGAGCTCTTAGTGCAGAAATTGATATGTATTACTTACAAATCATTTGTATTAGATGATTAAAGTATGCCCTTCTCAAGACCATTTTTTGAATCAACAGTGATGCCCAGTACCCATGAAGAAATATAAACAAAGGAAGTTAATTAGGAATTAGCCCAAAGAAGGGAAATATGCAAGCAATGTTCAACATTGAAAAAAAATCAACCAACAGTCCCACTCTTTGATCACTCACCGCCAACACCCATCAGTATATCCCTGTGTATGATTACAGCCATCTAGTAGTTGTGCAATCAATAAACTGGGGGTTGTCAGTTCAATGCCTACATTGGCAAGTTTGGAAATGAATTCAGTCAGCACCAACCACCATAAAAGGTTCCATTGGTTACTTATATCCCTGATGTGATGGAAGCCTGTACCAAAGCTAGTCCAGCAACGCACAATTGACTCTTAACATCATCTGAAGAAGTATATCAAGCCACATTTGTAAAATATTCACACTAAGATGGTGGCCCTTAACACGCTTTTCAGAGCAGTTCAGGTTGAGTAATGAAGGTGGCCATACCTGAACCATGTTATTCCACAAACAAGTTAAAAATGTAACAAAGGAGGATGGAGACTCAGCTGAATTACAGCAATTACTGAACTGTAGTAACTCATTGTCCATAAAGAATTTTGAGACATGCTGAGGTCATGAAAGGCATTACGTAATTCCAAGTCTGAATTTGCATGGTCAAATAGATGAACAACATTCACTGTCAAAATGTACTTGTCAATATGCTCATCTGCACACGGTCTGAATGAGCTTACACCACATGTGGACCAATCCCACAATGGGAAGAAGGAGAAGAAAATTGGACAAAGTGATAACAGCTTGAAAAACATTTTCACAGATTGTAAAGTAGTTCCCTTGTGAATATTTTGGACAGACAAATCATTTGTATTAGATGATTCCAGTAATGTTTAGGGACCAGCCATTTGACAAATAATTCTGAGTAAAGTACAACATTTCCCATGTCCCATCTTATAAAAAGAATACTGCATGTATAAACAAATGTTCTCTCTGGAGGAGTATCTCAACTTAGTCAGCATGTTACAGCTTCCAAGGCTTAAAATAAGTTCAATAAGTCATCATCAAATAGTAATATGTACAATAGTTTTACTCAATTTTCAATGAAAATGTTAGTACATTTTGACTGGCTGTGTTTTTGGTTTGATTTTATTTGGTTTTCAGTGTGCATTTATTTTGTCCGTTAAGCTTGAATTTCTCTCAAATGAAGTCCTGAAGTTCAGTTCAACACTCTGCTGGGCTACTTGCGACATGACTATTGTAGATTCCTGGGCTAAAACAAAATCAAGCAGGTCTCCAGCTCCTAAATGATATCAACATCTGGCAACTGCTGTGAAGTGTGCATGTGTGGATATTGTATGATCACAGGCTTCATCTTACTTGTGTTTGTCTGGTTAGTAATCATTGACTGTTAAAGAGGAATCTGAACACCTCATTTTAACCAATAGAACCTGACAACAGGGTTTCACCATTTTTTAAAGCATAAACATTATATAAAATAATTGAATAAATCAAGCACTATAGCTTAAAATGGTTTATACAATATTTGTTATGCATTCAAGCTTATTTCCTAATTCCTTCAAAAATTTTCTTTTTAAGACACATCAATTTTACAGTTATTTACATCTGTAGGGACCATCTATAACTATGCCATAATCCTCTGGAGAATTCTTGTCAGTTCCAGTTATTCTCAGAGGCAAAACTTTAATGTACTACCTTTTTGACTATGGATGTGTCAGCTTTCAGTTCTGGTACTGTACTGATATTTCCCAGCTCAGTTGGCTGATTCATTTTTTTTTCTCACAAACCAGTATGGAGGTCCACTTTATTTTCCTCCACTAACTTCAAACTATACTATCTTCCAACTCAGTTCCTTCACAAAATTCAAATTGAAATTAAGCCTCATCAGCTTTCCACATGGTCAATTATGAAATTCAGGCTTTACTCTGCTTACAGTGCAGGCCTAACTAACATTTACTTTGGTTACATTATTTCAGTGAAATGCAAATCATGTGACATCCAAGATGGATTTAATTCTCTCTGCGAAAACACTCAGACAAATTGATATCTAAGAACTACTCAAAGCTCGAGCAATTTCCGTATTGATCCTTATATTGATCAAAGTGATACTTGTTCTTTTTAAATTTATCTTTGATCTGATGAGATAAATGGATTCTGTAAGTTTTATCTCTATCTCCCATAACAAAAACATCTCTCAGAAATCCATTTCCTGCAAGCACTGTGGACATCCTATCTCCCTCTGTTTTGCCAAACAGCCTGTCTGCTGTATTCTTATTTTTTCTAGCTGCTAACTTCTTGCATTAATATGACCTTGATCATTTAAGTGTAATAGGCTCCCAGCATTCTTTAGTTACATTTATCCCATTTTCTCCATTTAAAAGTTAGATTTCTGAAACCAGGAGCTATATTCCAAAGCATTTGAACCATGAACTAGATTTTCTGAACCCAGGTTTTCTCAGACTCAGTATGTAAACAGACACATATGAAAAGTGGCATTCTAAGAAATACTAGATGGTGGTTGGTATCTGGAAACTGGAATCTATGAACAGAGTCTCAGCTTTTATATACAAGGATGATTCTGTCAGGGAGGAATTTCCACAATAGGAAAACTGGAACACGTGTGACTAGTTAACCAGAAGATAGACAGCAGAATTCACATAAACTACACCTGGTACTTTATAATGGCAGTGAAATGTAGATGTGTATTTATAGAGGAAAGTCTGAGTGTATAGTTAAACCCTACCATCAGCTGTAAGGAAGATAGGTTTGTTAGATCCATAAGCATCAAGTTCATTTTTCAACCATCACAAGTTGACAAACTGTGTGCAGAGAAGAGTTTAAAAGTAATTGAATAGGGATGAGAAGATGGTATAATTATGTATAAGTAAAGAATGTTAAACTAAGCACAAAGAGGCATGTTAATAGGTGAACTTGGGAAATTATATGGGATAATCATTTAAATCAGCAGAAAGGTCTAAACACAAAAAGATTGCAAGAAAATATAACCAGGTAATGAGCGAAAATTAAAGTGGAGGCCTTCAGGGAGGACAATTTGTAGAAAGCAGTAAATTAGAACAATTAAAGTCACAGGACAGATTATCATTCAACACAGAATTAGAAAGGAGAAACTGAGCATCAACACACAAGGTTGGAATTCCTCCTTTTTGGAATCTGAGGGAAGTAGAAAGGTGAATATCAAAGATGTGTGATTTTTACTTATTACTCAGGCTGATTAATTGATAAGTTTATTAACAGAAGTGACTTCCGTGAAAATGTTGTTTTCTTATGATGAATTCTTTTTGGTTATTAAGTGATTTTGAGCTTTAAACCTTTATACAGTTATTTATTTAGTTATTCAAATGTAATAATTTTGTGGTATTGACACCTACATTCCTTTGCAAACTCTAATAGAACTTGAAAACTCAATTATGTATTCATATATTATGCAATTACTTGCAGGTAGCAGTGTGATAAGACTCACTAGAGATCTGGGATAAGAAACTGCAACTTATTTTGTGACTATTCTGGCTATGAGTGCCATTATAGCTCCATTTGTCGAGTGTGCATGCACGTTTGGGCAAATTGTGCCTGATGGGATGATAGTAAATGTGTAAGCATATGAGTGAATGTTCTGTGGAACACACCACAGAACACACCAGATGGCCTCCTTCTTTACAGACTGAAATTTCCCCTCCCTAGTGATTGAAGATGTCCTCCAACACATCTCATCCACGTCCCGCACCTCTGCCCTCGCACCCCAACCCTCCAACAACAACAAGGACAGAACCCCCCGGTCCTCACCTTCCACCCCACCAGCCCCCACATAAATCGCATTATCCGCCAACATTTCCACCACCAACAAACAGACCCCACCACCAGGGATATATTTCCCTCCTCACCCCTATCCACATTCCGCAAATAATGTTCCCTCTGTGACCACCTGGTCAGGTCCATGCCCCCCCAACAACCCACCGTCCCCTCCTGGCACCTTCCCCTGCCACTGCAGGAATTGCAAAACCTGCGCCCACACCTCTTCCCTCACCTCTGCCCAAGACTCCAAAGGAGCCTTCCACATCCATCAAAGTTTCACCTGTACTTCCACACATGTCATTTATTGTATCTGTTGCTCCTGATGTGGTCTCCTTTACATTGGGGAAACTGGACGCTTTCTTGCAGAGCGCTTCAGGGAACATCTCCTGGACACCCACACCAATCAAACCCACCGCCCTGTGGCTGAACATTTCAACTCCCCCTCCCACTCTGCCAAGGACATGCAGGTCCTGGGCCTCCTCCATCACCACTCCCTCACCACCCAATACTGGAGGAAGAACACCTTATCTTCTGCCCTGGAACCCTTCAACCCCAGGGCATCAATGTGGACCTCACCAGTTTCCTCATTTCCCCTCCCCCCACCTTACTCCAGTTCCAACCTTCCAGCTCCAAATATGTGTAGAGTCAAAGTAATAATGAGATGAAATCAACTGCAAATCATGTTTAAGTGATATGATGATCACTTTAAAATGCAATGGTGCAGAGGTTCTTTCTCCTGTTGAAGTTGTGTTCCTCTGAGTAAAGGAGACAGTGAGGTCTGCAGATGCTGGAGATCAGAGTTGAGAGTGTGTCGCTGGAAAAGCACAGCAGGTCAGGCAGAATCAGAGGAGCAGGAAAATCCATGTTTCAGGCCGGAGCATTTCATCAGGAATGAGGCTGGGACCCTCAGGGGTGGAGAGATAAATGACCTGTTCCACCTGTCAATCTTCCTTCCCACCTAAGGCACTCTCATCTGCCTTCCCCTGGCCACACACCCCTCCCATTTATCTCTCCACCCCTGAGGGTCCCAGCCTCATTCCTGATGAAGTGCTCCGGCCTGAAACATGGATTTTCCTGGTCCTCGGATGCTGCCTGATCTGCTGTGCTTTTCCAGCGACACACTCTCAACTCTGATCTCCAGCATTTGTAGACCTCACTGTCTCCTTTACTCAGAGGAACACCACTTCAACAGGAGAAAGAACCTCTGCACCATTGCATTTTAAAGTGATCATCATATCACTTAAACATGATTTGCAGTTGATTTCATCTCATTATTACTTTGACTCTACACATATTTGGTGCTTTATGTAATTGACTAAAATTCCAAAAGTCTACACTATGTCGTGTGGAAGGTGCTGAAGAATTTTTTTAGTTGGGAGCTTCCTCTGAAATTAATGTAGCAAATTAGCATTCCTTATGGAAAACAGCATGACTTAGTATGTGCAGAGGTCACACAGAGCAGGACTCTGTGTTGAAAGAGGATGGAGGATGAGGTGTAGGAAGCTCTTTGCGAGACACCACATTGATAAAAGCTAAGGTAGTGATTCACCAGCTCCAATGTTATTTCAGACATTTGTGCTTCAATCAGGACACTGTCATTGTGATCTCTCTCTCTCATTGCAATCACAACAGCAATCACAAAGCTTGGCAAGGACCAATGTCATCGATGAATGTGATCATTACAGTTGCTTTGTCCTGGGTAGTGTTGAGCTTCCTGAGTGTTAATGGAAATGCACTCATTCAGGTAGTTAGAGAGTATTCCATCACAATCCTGACTTGTGCTTTGTAGATGATGGATGGGCTTTGGGAATTCGGGAGGTGAGTTATTAGCCTCAGATCCAATTCTTGTCGCCATATTTACAAGGTTGCTCAAGTTCAGGTTCAGTTCCACTGTAACTACCAGAGTGTTGCCTATAGGAGATTCTGTGATGGTAGTGTCATTGACTGTTAAAGGGAGATTTTGGGATTCCCATTATCCTCCTGCAGCAACTTCACTGCCTGGCCAGGTTTCACTATGAAATGAGAAAGTCACAAGGTAAAGTTGTGGCATGAAGATGAGGATGGGGATGAGGAATGTAATATTGCAGACTTATCCTCTGCAGCGTGCAAAATAGAACAGTGTAGCATAAGGCAAAGGTGAAACATGAAAGGGGATTAGGGATGAGCTGACCATCATCTGCAATTTTTTTCAACTTTTTCTCAGCCACAGTATATTAGCCTCCATTAATGTAGCACCTGACCATCCCTCCAGCTAGCTCTTGCTGCCTCCAGTTTGGCAAGAGAGAGGGAAGTATGTTAATGAGGGTGGTGCAATCTGTTTTCTTGGTATGGCTTTCATGTTTGAATGGAAGTTGGTATGCTCGGGCTGTGAAACATGTAGTCGCACTAGCCATGGTGAGGTATATTACCATGATCAGGAAAAATGAATGATGGAGTATAAATTCAAAATGGACACTTTTTTACTTTAGAAACATGGAGTTGAGAGGTCAAGTGACCTTTTTCTTCCATGACAATATCCATGAAACCACATGTTCTGGAGCGAATCTTGGTGTCTAGACAAATCATCAAAATGCAAATAGCCTAGCAGGTTTATCTTTGAGAAGCCATTAACATACAACAGATCCTTCCTGTCCTTAATAGCTGTTCCTTTCCAAATAAAGAAACCATTTTGAAAGTACTGCCAGATGTTCTGACTTTGAATTTGAATTCCATGGATTGAGTGATTAAAAACCATATTCTATCACAATGGTGTGTGATTGAGTGAAACTCTGACCTCATTGACAATGGCCTAGTCATCAGAAATCATTTGTGATGACAATGGACAAGAATGCTTACAACCATGCTCATGGTACATTTGTAAACAGCAAGAGAAAAAGACCAGTGAATGAAAAAGACCTGACCAAAGAGCAATCAATAGGCAAGGAATTAAGGTTGGCCTTTACATCTCTACTTGAGGAACAAAAGCAGGTTTTTGCTATTGGGTTTGATTGCACCACAACAGGAGGTGAACAAAAGTAACTCTGACTACAAGCAAGAGACAACAATAAATTCTTCTTCTTAAACCTCCAGCCTCTATTCCTAAGTGAACCAAAAAGGAATCACAGGCCTGCAACCTTTCAAGACTTCATTTCTGGGAAAGGCAATTATGACAAAATGTTTAAGACCTGACTGTAGACCACATTTTGCAATCTAATATCTTCTTGAGATAATGTGCATCTGAGTGTCAATGGGTGTGGTTGTCGATGTGTTGAATCTGTAGATGGTTATGGTGTTGTAGTGGTAATTTTATTGCTGGAACAGCACAGCAGGTCAGGCAGCATCCAGGGAACAGGAGATTCGACGTTTCGGGCACAGGCCCTTCTCCAGGCCTGTGCCCGAAACGCCGAATCTCCTGTTCCCTGGATGCTGCCTGACCTGCTGTGCTGTTCCAGCAATAAAGTTTCAACTTTGATCTCCAGCATCTGCAGTCCTCACTTTCTCCTTGTAGTGGTAATATCAAATTGGACTAACAGCCCAGGCTAATGCTCTGGAATCATAGGCTGCTGTTCTTTCTCTGCACTTTCTCTGTAACTGTAACACTATGTTCTGCTTTCTGCTTTATTAACCTGATGTACTTCCATAAAGTATGATTTGTCCAGATAGTATACAAAGCAATACCATTCACTGTATCTCAGTCAAGGGGACAATAATAAATCAAATCACATGAAGTCAAATCTAGAATATAAAGCATTTCAATAATGATGAAAACTATCAATACTTGTCATAAAACCCCATCTACTTCTCTAATGTTCTTCAGGGAAAGAAATCTCCTATCCTTACTTAGTCTGGCCCACATGTAATCCAGCCTTGTTAACCAGTCAGTTCAATGGCAATTAGGAATGGGGAAATATCCCATGAAATAAGTAAACATTTTTCGTTTTTTTTGAAACTTGAGAAAATCTTTCATTTGTCCACCTTGACGCCTCCAGCACTTGGTATAAAAAAGTGTTAAAACAATTTTCTGTTAAAACATATCTGTCTTCAGATATTTAAGAGGTAGAGAAAGGGGGAAGATGACTGTTTATATCTCCCCAGCCTGTAACAGTATGAATGTGGCGTATGAGCCCTGATTGTTAGTAAGTGAGTGATGGGGTGTAGTAAAACTATACCAATTGAAGATATATTCACTGACCATGGGCACTTATGTCAGGAGATTGAATTCCTTGCAGCACTGCATCCAGGTCCTCGTGGCTTGACTCCCAGTGTTTAAGTCAACAGCTTTCTGGTCCCATTGTCTGCTGATCATGTGTCTGCAGGGCTTCCTGACCCCGTAAGGTACAAGACATCTCTCCTGCTTTCCATCTCCTCCACCAAAACCTTGAATCATTTTTATCCTCTAAGTCCCATTGTCATTCACTTCTAAAGCTCTTTGAATTGTTACAGTTGAGAATCCGATAAGGAAAATTCAACTTTGAACAGCTAGGGAATTCTGCACATGAAAAGAAAACTCTAAATACCTATCAAGCTAAGGATTCAATCACCATTGAAATGAGTGAAGATTAGGAATCTATGTGCTCTATACCTCCAAAATAAATTCTCTCGCTCAGCTGTGTTAGTGAACTGAACAAATTATTTTCTGTTCCGTTGTAAAACAGATTATATCATAGCAAATTGTGAAGGAACAATTTAAAACCAATTATATATCGTTATGTAAAATCTAAAACCGATTGGGAGTGTTTAGAACATGCTTGTGTATTTGTGTAAGTCAACCTTGTGGAAGTTAAGGTGAGAGAGGAAAGATTTAAAAGGATCTGAGGGGTGACTTTTTCAAGCAGAGGGTAGTATGTGAAAGGAATGAGCTGCCAGAGAAAATAGTGGAGACAGGTACAATTACAACATTAAGATTTATTTGGATGAGTATATGAATAGGAAGGGTTAAGAGGGACATAGACCAAATGTTCACAAATGGGACTAGGTCAGATTGGGATGTCTGGTCAATGCAGACAAGTTGGACTGAAGGGTCTGTTTCTGTGCTGTATAACTCTGTGACTCTATATCAGGATGTTACATTTCACTTGTAACTTTGTGTTAATAGACTGTCAATCATTGGGAAACATTTTTCTTGTATGGGTTTACAGATGAACAAAATTATAAGTTGAAGGACAGACTGAGATTTACTGTCTGATGTCTTTAGATACTAGACAAAGATTGTAAAATGTAACACCTCGGCCAAGATTGGGTGTTTCACGATCTGGGTACAAGGGCAGACATCTTCAAGGGTGACTACTGCAGCCAGTGAGAGTTTATCTGCCACTTCAGAGTTAACCAGTCACATCCTTGGTGAACACAAACCTCCATAGTGAAGTCCAGCTCTGCCAAAAGCTGCTGACCAATCAGCGGCCAACATCTTCTATGTCATCGAGATCGCTGCTGGAGACCCAGATGTTAGGGGATTAAAAAGTGAGTAGTTATTTTCTTCTGGGCCTTGGAGGATGGGAGCTAAGGGGAGATGTGTGCACAGAACTTGAATACAGGGAAAAGGAGTGGACATCTCTTTGCCTTCTCCCCATGCCTGATCTCTATTAGCTATATATAGGGGCATTATCTCCCCACAGATAACAACCAGTAAGAAGATTGGCCTGGCTTTCCCGTTGGGAAAACAACCTCTTCTCTCATCTGTCCCCAAAGATGGGTAATCAGGCTGGTGGGGAGCTGAGCCCTTAAGTGTTCTTTAATTGAGCACTCAAGGGCCTTAATGGCAAGTTGAGAAGGTCACCCTGGGATTTCTCATTTAGAACTTAATTGGTGAGGTAGCAAGAAGGCAGTCAGTATTTCCCCAGGACCAACCCACTCAGTTATTGTCTTTCTCCCCACTTTCTCCTCACCATCTTCAGGGAAGAGAATATCATATCATTTGTGTGCAAGGCACTTGATCTTCAGCCCTTACTTAATGTGCATATTGTTCCACAAAATAAAAAGGCAATTTTGGTAGCACAGGAAGCGACAGTAACAATGAAGAGAAAAGCCATCAAAACAAATCTGAACTAACTCCATGTTTAAGTCCTAATCCTTGTCCAAAGCTTTGTTAATGATAGGTTTAAGTAAGTTGTAGCAATCTTAGATCAATTATAGTCCAGGATAATTACAGAATAAAGCTCCCTCTTCTGTCCAAATAATCCATCTTAAAATAATAGGCTCAACAGAACACCCTTCTGCTTTATTTTATCATTTCCCACAATTCCCATGAGCATCCCCGTGGTTGAGTGACATTACTAAATTAGGTGTAGTTTTGTGCATTGAGCCCATTCCAACTGCATTCAGTTTGTTCGCATTGGGTTACAATGGAATCATAGAATAGAATCCCCACAGTGTGCAAGGAGACCATTAGGCCCAAAAGTCTACACTGACCCTCGGAACAGCATCCCATCCATTTACCCTATCCCTGTAACTCTGCATTTCCCATGGCTAAACCACCTAGCTTGCACATCCCTGGACACTGTGGGCAATTTAGCATGGCTAGTCCACCCAACCTGCCCGTTTTGGACTGTGGGAGAAAGGGGGACCATACAGAGGAAACCCACACAGACAGTCACCCCCACATAGACACAGGGACAACTCCACACAGACAGTCACCCAAGGGTGGAATCAAACCCATATCCCTGGTGCTGTGAGGCAGCAGTGCTAACCACTGTGTCTGCCCAAATGTTGATCAGAACAAAATAAGAAAAACTAGCAAGTCCCCAGCCTGGGCTCAATTCGAACAGAGATTTCAAAGTGAGAGTAAACTTTTGAAGTTTTTGTACTGATTGCTGGGTGTCTCCTCACTTATGTAAACTGGAGTCACCGTGAATTAAAGACTGGTTTCTAGGCCATCCATGTATACAACACTGCAAAGAAAAACCACAAAGGGAAAAAGAAAGATTGCTAATACTTTCATGAACAAGACCTAATTTTTTGGGGGGACATATTTAGAGGATAGCTGACATTTAAGTGCTGAAAATTCACACCTTTCCATATATATGACTGCAGGTTCCCTCAGTGAAACATTGATGAAGCACACCGTTACATGTGTTGAATGTTTGAACTGAATTAGCTTTATTGTCACATGAACTGAAATGAGTACAGTGGAAAGTTTACAGTCGCCGCATTACATTGCCATCTGAGGTACAAAAGTACCCAGGTACAGATACTTAGGAATTCTTAGAAAACAAAAAAAAAGAAGAGGGTGGTGTGTGGATGGAATGAGCAGCCAGAGGAAGTGGTGGAGGCTAGTACAATTACAACGTTTAAAAGGCATCTGGATGGGTGTATGAATAAGAAGGGTTTGGAGGGATATGGGCCAAGTATGGGCAAATGGGACTAGATTAATTCAGGATATCGGATCAGCATGGATGAGTTGGACTGAAGAATTTGTTTCCGTGCTGTACAACTCAATGACTCTATAAATAAACAGTCCAGCATTACAGGTCATAGGAATAAATTAGAAAAATGAAGAAGTAAAATGTTCAAAATATCAGACTTTCCAACCCAGTCCATACTGACAACTAGCATTAGGGGAACCATCCACTGCCTTCTGCCACCTCCACCGGACCCACCAACGTAGGTATCATAGAGTCATAGAGATGTACAGCATGGAAACAGACCCTTGGGTCCAACCCGTCCATGCCGACCAGATATCCCAACCCAATTTAGTCCCACCTGCCAGCACCCGGCCCATATCCCTCCAAACCCTTCCTATTCATATACCCATCCAAATGCCTTTTAAATGTTGCAATTGTACCAGCCTCTGCCATATCCTCTGGCAGCTCATTCCATACACGTACCACACACTGCGTGAAAAAGTTGCCCCTTAGGTCTCTTTTATATCTTTCCCCTCTCCCCTAAACCTATGCCCTCTAGTTCTGGACTAAGATTTTGCCTATTTACCCTATCCATGCCCCTCATAATTTTGTAGATCACTATAAGGTCATCCCTCAGCCTCTGACACTCCAGGGAAAACAGTCCCAGCCTGTTCAGCCTCTCCGCGTCACCTCACTTAAGGCGCCATTCCCCCCGCTTCCCCGGGCCCACTTCACAGATGCTGCTGAGAACCCCCCCACTCTCTTCCCCCCCCCCACACCCCCCCTCCCCCACCAAGGATTGCTGGCTCCGCTACCAGGCCAAGCCACCCTGGGCCACGAGTCCTGCTTCAGCGGCAGATGGCACCTTGCTAGTGCCGCCATTTTGCAGAGTCTGCTGCCATTAGCACCACTGTCCCGATCGCTGATGGAGCTTTGCTGCTGCTGCCCCAAATGTCCTTGTTGCTGCTGTCTCCTATCGCCGGGGGAGCTGCCACATCCAGCACTCCGCATGCGGCCCACTCTTGCTGCTGCTGCCAACCCATCATAGAAGAGAAGAAATGAAGTAAAGGAAAATAAAACACAAGAGCAGGAGCAAAAGTAAAACAAAGGAGGAAAGCAGATGGGAGTGAGTAGGCCCTGGGTAGGAGTCTGCATACAATCCTGTTACTGCACCACCATCAATTTAACAAAAAGCAGAACAGTTTCTGCAAACCTACAAGTTGTTGTCTGATTCATTATTTTATAATAATGAGCACTGAGGTAAACTGCATTAAGGTGGTTTGTACTGGCACAACAACCATTGTGTCATCAAGAATATCATATATCTGATCATGCTGCAAACATTTTTCAGCTGCCTTGCTGCCTAATCAGCATGAAGTTAGCCACAAACATCCTCTAATTTAGATGGTGCTATTTTTATTTCTGTGGACCATCCATAGTTTCAAACTCTTGCATAATGCACTTTGGTCCATCTCCACTATTAAGTTTGGTGTATGTTTCAAGGATCTCAATTGTATTTTGAATTGTTGGCACTCATTACCAGTTTTAAAGCTACCTTCACATTTGTAAACTAGAGTCACAGTGAATTATGCACTGGTCTCTAAGCCACTCTGTTTAGCAATCCTGCAAAAACAAATTGAGGTTTAAATAAAAATTGCTAATGTACATGTATTTCAAATGAATCTGTCATGACACACCTCCCAGACAGCTGGGACTTGAGCCCTGTCTTCAAGGCAGATACACTACCACTGTACCATACAAGTTCAGTGTAAATATTCCTGTGGGAAATTTAGCATAGAATGGGAAAATGATATAGGATATTATGACGGGAAAAATGCACGAATCCACACCAGCATAAAAGCATCTCATGTTTTAATCCACCTATTCAGACAGGTTATGTCACATCTGTCATGGAAGGGACTTGAACCAGGATATTTTGACCTAGAGGCAAGGACAGTACCCTCAGTTATGTGCCATAGTTATGTGACTTCTAGCTGCAATGTAGGTGCCATTTGTGCAACTTGAAATGGGTGGATTGAGTGCTGTTGTAGTGCAGTGGTTATGTCTCTACCTCTGATTTAGGAGGCCTGACTTCAAACCCCACATGCCCCAGAGGTATGACATAACATTTCTGAACAGGTTGATTAAAAATAACTGAAATGTATGGACTTGCAGAGCTGTAAAAGAGTCAGCTATTGAATGAAGTCTGCAGTTTTTAATTACTAGGAGAGTTAAATTGGATGTGCATTTTCCATGCCTTGCTGCGGGATCGGTGCTTGGGCCTGAGTGACTAACAATCTATAATTACGTTAAGAATATTGTTAATAATACACATAACTACTGTTTGCTTTTCACACTTATTGAAAATGTACAGTTCTGAGGAAAAGGATCACTAGATCCAAAAGGATAACTCTGAATTCTCTCCACAGATGCTGAGCTTTACCAACAATTTCTATTTTTGTCTCAGACTTTCAGCATCTGCACCATTGGCTTTTAGCAAGGAAAGCATATCCAGCATGGGAAAAGCCGTGCTCTAACTGCAAGAAACTGAATCACTTCACACACACAGGAGCTCAGCAAAAAGCAAAACAACAAGTCTATATAGATGGCTGCCAGAGAAACGTCAGCTGATTTTAATTTTTTTTTATTATTCCAATGAATCAGTCTACACCAGAAAGGCAGACTGATGTTGTCAGGTCAAAAGGTGATAAATGGTTTGACAATGACTGCAGAAGGAGCTCATCAAGTGATCAGCAGTTTTCGATAGAAACTGGCTTAGCAGCATAGTAGCAGTGAAAAGATCTGAGTATCTAAAGGATCTCAATAAAGTTTGAAAATAAATCTCACTACCCCAAGCCAAGAATTGAGGTAATTTTGCCATGTCCTGCTAAGGCAAAGGTCATTCCTGCCCTCAGGATTGTTCCTGGTAAATGAAGGACGTTCCTGCCCTGAGAATTGTTCTTGGTAAGTGAAACTGTATGAAAGCAACGTCTGGACACCTTTTGGGAATTAAAGATGGTGGCACATCCCATTTGGTATTTCCACTGGGTTGGAAGAGTATCAATACCAACAAGGTAGCCAGTGATCTTTCTGGAGTGGAAGCTATTGTGGGTGTCCTGCTAGACAAAGAATGAGAAGACCCAGTAGAAGAAGCCCTCTCAGACCACAATCCGAACCTAGTTTAACTGCTAGAGAAAATGAACTAGCTAAACCTGAAACTGAGCAAGAGAAAGATGTGACTGAAGATGGCTGAAGTCAAGTACATCAGACATGTACAACAATCATTGGATCCTGCCTTTCCAACTGAAAATTCTTCACTGGCCCAGAGCAGCAAGCTGAACATTGGCACTGGGCAGACAATACAGCCATCTGACTCTTGCTGTTTGCTGCAGAGAACATTGTCAATCCCATCATTATATTGTGCAGTTCTACCACTGCATTCGTCCTGACTTACCCCCACCCCTGAATGGCTTCCTGGACCACAATGCTATGGTCAGTCAGTTCAGGCAAACTGCAGCCCTTGGTCTCCTCCAAGCTAGCTGAGAAAATTTCAATACTGTAAGACAATTGCAAAGGCTGAGACTCCTAATTTCCTGCCCTCTGGGTCCTCTTGTGTGTCTCACTTGTACTTGCCTTTGATCACGCCAGTATCCAGAAGTTCCCACATTCTGCAATCACAGAGAATCTCTAATATTGTTAATTAATTGGGAGAGATTAGGAGAACGTTGGAGAAATGCAGTTGTGTCCTTTAGTGTACCAGCTGACTTGCCGGTATGATATAAGCTCTACCTTTGCGTGCAAAGTTATTGAAATCGATCTGTGATAGCCATTAAACACCTCACTTGGAACAGTGTATGCTTGTGACCACAGGACCAATGGAAAGGACGGAGTCAGGAATTGCAACACTCTGGGATTCTGGTGCTCACTGAATCTGCAGAACATCTGCTAGTTATCAACCAACACACTGCTCTGCCAAAAAGGGAAGTTTAAGACTTCTTGGCTGCATCAACACTCAAAGCCCTGGCACCCTGATTTGACTATGTCATTGTTCCTTCTGGAGATTTAAAGATCTCCTCCATTACCAAAACAATGACTAGTGCAAACAGACCACCAGCTCATTTTTTAAAAGATTATTCATTCACAGGGTAAGGGTGCAGTTGGCTAGATCAGTATTTATTGCACATCCCTAATTGCCCAGAGGGCAATTTAACACATTGCTGTGGGTCTGGAATCACATGTAGGCCAGATCAGGTAAGGACGGCAATTTTCTTCCCAAGAGGCTATTAGTGAACCAAATGAGATTTTCCCAGTAAATTGAAGTTAGACTCTTAATTTCAGATTTTTTTTAAAGTAGACTTCAAATTCCACCAATGCAGGATTTGAACCTGGGTCCCTTGGATATTATCTAGCTCTCTGGATTAATAGTCTAATGATCATACCATTAGGCCATCACCTCATCTGTATCTAGTAAGTGCTACCAGAAGTAGCTGAAGATGAAGAAGCAGTTCAGAGACAATCTCAACATTGAGCAGCTTCAAGAGCCCAGCAGACAAGCAAACTTCCAACAATGTCTCCACCAAAATCTCCAAAGAAATTTGTTTTAATGGAGTGGAGGAAATCTGAAAAGAGCTGAAGGCAGCTATCTTCTCACATTGTGAAGAAACCATTGGCTAAAAGTTTGGAAAACAGCAACACAGGTTCAACGAGAATGACCACTTCATCCAAGAACTCCTCAACCAGAAGAGGAAAATTCTCTGTACCTGGAAATATGGCATCACTAGCAAGGCAAAGAGAAGAACTGATCAAACAGCTAAGGCAGAATTACAAAAAAGAACAAGGAAATAAAAAACTAACGGTGGACTGAGAAAGCCAAGGTGCTGAAACTCCATCTGTCAAGCACAACACCCTGGGTTTCTTCATTGCCACCAAGGCAATATATGGACCAAACAGCTTGGCCTCAAACTCGTGCAGTGTATGGATAGAACCCTTTTGAGTGACAGAGAAGTCATCAGCCTCCAATGGAGAAAATGCATCAAAGAACTCCTAAAATCCAGTACAATCATCGAGAACATGTTTGACAAAATTTGTCAATTCTCCATCAAAGATGATCTTGGACTCCCACCTGGTGTGGCAGATGCTGAAACCTCCATTAGAGACATGACAAATGGAAAGGTTGTAGGAGTTCCAGCAGAGATTTGTGGGATCAGAGCTGTCACCTGCCATCTCCATCATCAACAGTTCCAGAAAATCTGGGACAAAGAAGAAATTCCTAGAGATCTCGGGGATGCTGCTATCAACATCATCTTCATGAAAGGAGTCAAAATGGACTGTGGAAACTACTGAGAATCTCCCTAAACTTCATTGTGGGGAAGATCATTGCCCGGATCTTGCTAGGTGCCTCTTCTCAGTCTCGGGAAATCTTTCCTGAAAGTCAGTGTGGCTTCCAACTAAACTGTGGAACTTTTAGACATGATTTCCACTGCTCAGCAACTCCAAGAGAAATGCCAGGAGCAACATCAATTTCTCCACAAAGGCTTCATCGAGTTGACCAAGACTTTTTACTCAGTCAATCAGAAAGTGCTATAGAAGATTCAGTCAAAGGCTGGCGTTCCAGTGAAAACATCAACTTCCATTGCCTTCTCCACAACAAGATGTCAGCAATGGTCTTCGCCAAGAGTAATATGACAGACACCTTTGATGTCAAGACAGGGATCAAGCAGGAAAATGTTATTGCATCTCACACCCTCCCCCACTACCTGTTCTCCATGTTCACCATCACCATTCTTCATCTTGTGAAGAACAAGTTTCCCGGTGGTAGATAAAAACTTTTCAATCTCAATGAATTGAAATCCAAGAGGAAACCTACACTGGCGTTACTGTAGAACTTCAGCATGCAGATCACATTGTCATCTCTGCTCTGTCAGAAGAGAAGCTTCAAGCCTCACTAAATATCTATGTGGAAACATATTGAAGATTTGGTCTCAGTTTCAATGTGAAGAAGACTCAAATCCTTTATCAACCCATCCCAGGTCAAGTTCCAGTTCATCCTCCATTCAGATCAATGGAGAAATCCTCCCAAAAGTGGATGTTTTCCCTATTTGATGAGGTACCTCATCTAAGGCTGACATCCATACAAATATTCAACATCGCATCCAATCTGCATACATCAGCTTCAGACGACAAGGCATAGGAGTTATTGACAATCATGACACGTGTGCTGATACCAAGATCCTTGTGATAAACAATCACCCTTTCAACTCTTCTATATGGCTCCAAAACCTGGTCTAGGTAGATGTCACCTGAAGAACCTGTCATCAATGCTTTTTGAGCTAGATTCTCTGCATCAGCTGGGAGGATAGGTGTACTACCATCAACATCCTTGAAGCAGCTAACAGCACTAACCAAGATCATCTGAAACCAACTCTGCTGGACTGGCCAAATGTTTAGGAAGCCTGAGGTATGACTGACAAATCAAATCTCCTTCACCCAGCTAATGGAAGGAGCTTGAACAAGAGGAGGATAAAAGAAGTTTTTCAAATACTCCTTGAAGACTTCCTCCCAGAGCTGTCAAAGCATGGGAGACCCTGATTTCAATGTGGAGGAAACTCCTGCATAAAGAGATACAATTCTTTTGAGAACATCCTTTGGGATGAGGAAGTATGCAAAAGGAGCCGGAGACAGGAATGCCAACAGTCTCAAGACCAAGGACCACTTCTGGGTCCCAGAAGCATTTGCCAAAGGTGTGGTGGGAGATGTGGCACTAGGATCAGATTCATCAGCCATACAAGGAGCCACAGCACACAGTCAGTGACACTGGAGTATCCTAGGGCAACAATCATAATTGTTAACAAGTGATTGCCAATGACGATGATGACATCTGTACACAAAGGTACTTCGATCATTTTATGACAGCCATTAAACGCAACACTTGGAACAGTGCAAGCTCATGAGCACAAGACCAATGGTTACTCATGGAGTTGGTTAACAGTTAGTAGGTTTAGTACTGTCAATAACACAAAGAATGTGTTGTTACAGAGTCACTGCTCTATGTCCCTGACCAAGAGGTTAGTCCTTTGATCAAAGGCACTGCTAGTCAACATGGTATTTAATTTTAGTTAATTATTTGTTTCCAGTGACAGGTTTGACAAAAAACAGTCATAGTTCAACTTATTTCCTTTCCTCAATGTTTCTGAGCCTCTGATAGGAACCGTTTTTTGGACAGCAGACCCAAGCAGCCTTTCTTAATTTGTGAATCTTAAAAAAAAAAGAATGATCCCAGATGATTTAACCACTGGGGGCCTCCCAGCTCTTACTTCACATGAGGTCAGTACGTGCACTTTCCAGTGTTGGTCAACAGATAGTGATCCAAGTGAAAAAGAGATAGCAGAGCAAGAGATGTTGAAGAACCAAGGGGCATGAATGATCCATCATTTCATATTTTTATGACTGAGATTAATATTTTTTTTGGTTTCTCAGATAATTAAGGGATAGGGAAGAGGGCAGAACGTTGGAGCTGAGGTAGAAGGCCAGCCATGGTTAGGTTATGGTCCTAATTCTTTTGGAGTGTGATGTTTAAAAAATGTAATATTTATATGTAAGTAGGCATGGAAATGAACATAGTCTTATTTAAGTTGGTTTGCAATTTTTTTTTCCCTGGACCCATAACTCCCACTGTCAATAGAGCTAAAATCCAGAATATAGGATATCACCAAAATACCAGGAGAGAAGATGAGATGAATCAAACATAAGACATTGAGTCTGTAAATTGGGGATGAAACCAAGACTGATGACACTTAAAAAAAAAGGACAGTTTTGAGTTCCTGGGAAAAGAATACATCTGAGTAGGAGATGGTACATCACCTTACTTTCAATACAACAAGGAAGGAACAAGGAGGAAATGTGCAAATTTGAGAGAAACAATGAGCATAAGTTTTATCAATAAAATAGACTGACATACAAAACACCACCCACAGTAAGCCTGTTGTAGTTTCCTGCATTTTCATATATATCTGAAATGTATGAGCCCTTGCTGCTGGAGTAGAGGCCGCAAGGCCTCAAACGTCCACCAGATGGCGCTTCCACACTTAACCACTAGCCTCTGACCAATCAGAGATTCCACAGAGGCCAGGTGACCTGCCCATTCCATATTGACTACTTAAGAGGTTTTGCCCACCTAGCTGCCATTTTAAGGCTGGCAAGTTCAGGGAGGGGTCCAAAGTCCACAAGGTAGGCCTGCTCTACACCCCTTGCAGCAAAGAGGGTGCTGGGATACTTCCCTTGTGGCCCCCTTTCTTGATTTAAATATCCACTTACCAAGGCTCACCCCCCCACTGCTTGCTTGGATACTCCCTCCCCTGAAGGCCTTTTGCCCAACCCCAAAGATCTGCCCTCATGCCCCACTGTCCTGTTCTGAGCATGGGCCTCCTGGAGTTAACTTTGCCCTGGGTTCCCAGCACGTGAGTCCAGGGAGTGTGGTTCCACCTGTCGCCCATGTTCCCTGTGGAAGTCAGGCAGCAGATTTGAGGTGAGACTTCCTCTTGAAAGTGTGCTGCAGGTCCTCCCTCTAATGGCTCCATCTATGTTTTTGCTGGTGAGCCAGAAGCCCCATCATACAAAAGATCTTGTGAATTATTTCTGTTGTAGTTTCCGGAGACGTAATCCCTACCATTCACATGGTGCATGCAGCGTTAAAACAGTCATTTCCTTCAGTGAGTTTTGCCTTTGAACCTTTAGCCATGCCAAACTGCCACAAGGTACAGCGGAAACATTAACACTAGAATGAAGACTACACTGACATGAAACACATTGTTGATGGATTGACATGCAAGCAATTTTTTCCTCCATATCAGATCAAGTCTTCATCAGTGCTGTGCCTCCTATCACTCTGTCATTGGCAAGACAACAGTTCCTGGATAACCGCCATATACTGTGTATGCTGGACATCTGCAATGGAAACAGAAAGTGCTGGGAATACTCAGCAGGTCCAGCAGGCTCTGTGAGGCAGGAACAAAGGACAGAAACTTCCCAGCCACTGAACAATGTGGGTATCAGCAGGGAAGTTGGGAAAATAGGGGTAGTATTGGCAGTAAGGAGATTCCCAATGTCAGGAGCAAAACACTCAATTAGCAAGTTTACAATGGGGATGAAAATGGTTATCACCAGCATTCATTACCCATCCTTAATTACCCAGAAGGCATTGAGACTCCACCACATTGTGGGTCTAGAGTCACATGTATGCCAGACCAAATAAAGGTAGTAGTTTCCTTCCCTTAAGGGTATCACTGAATCAGATGGACTTTTCAACATTTGACAATAGTTTCAAAGTCACCACTAGACTTTTTTAATTCCAAGTTTTTATTGAACTCAAATCCCACTATCTGTTATGAGTGGGATTTGAACCAAAGTCCCACAGAATATTATCTGGGTCTCACAGATTACAAGGTCTAGCAATAACACCACTAGGCCATCACATCCCAATTAGCCTACCTTCATGCTGCAGGACCAACCACAACAGCTCCCCAGTCATTGTTCCCGTTCCTCCTGCCATGATAGCTCCACCAATCATAGATTCTGTTACTCATGGAACAGCCAGGACATAAGATAGGGAAGCTGTGATTGGAGGGGCTGCAAGGAGAAAAAGTTGCTGATTGGAGGAACATAAACTCGCAGACTCTGTCTCTCCTGTGTACGGGGGCAACGTTTCTGCCATTGGTCGTGCATGTGATTTATATTTTGCAGACACTTTAAGATCTTTCTGGGACAAATATTCCCACTGTCCCTTTGTGTTTCAAGCACTTCTTTGAATATTTAGGAAATGGATTTTGTTGTCATCACACCCCAAAGCTGCTCAACAAATCCAAAGCAAGCTGTATTGTGTCTTAGGGCATTAACTATTTAGAAATGTATAGTGCTATGTGCAAATTTCAATGTACAGTACCTATATTCAGGCAGAACACATTGGGAGGAAGGGATTTCATTTGATGTTTTGCAAAACATGTCTTTATTTAGTCATAGAATCGTAGTCATAGTCATGTAATGATGCTGCTCTTTTAATAAGGTTATGTTGTCCTTAGGTTTTGCTTTTCCCAGAGCGGTTGTAAAAGCAGTGATTCCAAAAAGTCTGGCTTGGATAGGCCTTAGGGCCAATTTGATTATAACTAACAGATACTGCCTCAGGCAAAGCTTTCAAGTTTAAAAAAAACACTTGCTCAATGAGAAGGGAGTGGCCAGTTCTCCCAGCTCAATTTCTCTCTGATTTGGTTTTTTAAAGCAATCTGGCTGTTCAGAGCTGCTGGACAGTTGTTAGTTTCAAATCCAAAAAAAGCTACATGGACAAGGATGTTCCATGCTGCCAGCTCTCTCTGTCCTGTAAGACCCTGTATTTGATTTTACCTTTTTTATCAAGGGTTGTTTATGGGGATTGTTGCAGGTATTTGGAACAGCATCATTAAATTAGTATTGTCTGTTGGGCTTTCAGATTAGTTAAGTTAATCTATATCTGTTCTCTTTGTGTTTCATTCAGTAATCTTGTAAATAAATTCTGTTTTTTTTAAAAAAAATAGTGGTTGGGCCAGCTGTATCACTGCTGTAATATCCACTCTACACCTGCTTAAAGCAACTAGAAAAGTTAGGGTCCAGGTCACTTTCTTGAAATGTTTTGAGGGGGGTCTGGCCTGGTCCATAACATATGGCACAGAAAAGGCTCTTCAGTCACTTAAGTCTGTGTCAATCAAAAACAACCACTACTCTTCTCCCATTTTCCAGCACTTGTCCTATAGCCTTTATTGTCCTGTCATCACAAGGGCACAACTAAATATGTCTTAAATATTATGAGGGTTTCTGCCTCTACTACCCTTACAGGCAGGGAGTACCTGATTCCCTCCACTCTCTGGATGAAGAAGCTTTTCTTCATATCCCCTCTAAACCTTTTGCCCCTTACCTTAAATCGAAATCTCCTGGTTATTGATCCCTCTTCCAACTAGGAAATATCTTCCTATTTACCCTGTCAATGCCCCTGTTGGTTTTATACATCTCAGTCATGCCCCCTCTCAATCTCCTCTGCTGTAAGGAAAGCAACTCGAGTCTGTCCAATCTCTCTTCATAACTAAAACTCTCCAGCCCAGGCAGCATCCTGGTAAATCTCCCCTGCACCCTGTCTAGTGCTGTCGCATCCCTCCAATAATGTGGATTCCTGAACTATACACAACACTGTAGCTGTGGCCTAAGCAACATTTATACAGTTTCAGTATAACCTCCTTGATTTTAAAATCTACGTCTCAACTAATAAAGACAAATAACCCACATGTCTTCATAACGACATTATCTACTTGTCCTGATATCTTAAGAGACTAGTGGGCATGCACACCAAGGTCCCTCTGATCCTCAGAATGTCACAGAGTCCTCCTTTCACCATATATTCCCTAGCCTTGTTTGACCTGCCAAGTATATAATCTCACACTTATCCAGATTGAATTCTATTTGCCATTAATCAGCCTATCTGACCAGTCTGTCTATATCCTCATGTAATCGAAGGTCACCCTCCTCACTATTTACCACCCCATCAATTTTCGTATCATCCATGAACTTACTGATCAACCCTCTAAATCGTCTATATATGCCACAAACAGCAAAGGCCCCAAGCACTGATCCCTGTGGAACTCCACTGGACACAGGCTTCCAGTTGCAAAACACCCCTCGATATCACCCTCCGCTTCCTGACACTGCCAATTCTGTATCCAATTAGCCCAGTTTCCTTGGAGTTTGTGTGTTTTTACCCTCGCTATCGCTCTCCCACGCAAGACCTTATCACAAACCTTGCTTAAGTCCAAGTAGACTATGTCAAATGCATGTCCTCATCTGCACACCTGGTCACCTCTTTAAAAAATTCAATCAAATTGTCAAATGTGACCATTAATAAAACCATGCTGGCTGTGATTAATCCATGCCTTTCTGAGTGCAGGTTAATGTTGTCCCTCAGCATTGCATCCAGTAGTTTCCCCATCACTGACTTTCACCTTAACTTCTGGCTTTGGCTACCCACAGGCAATTACATCATGCATTGTTATCTCCAAACTTTGTTGAAATTGGAACTCTGAATATAAGTATGACCACAGTGATTTGCTCATGTCAATGTTTTTTTTAAATTGGCATAAATGTTTTTGAAAAGAAATCTATTGTAATTTTGTCAATAAATCTCAAGTTTCTGATTTTGTGTACTAACTGCTTCATCAGTTTAGCTACCAATGGACTTTGTACCTCAAGGCCCAGTGCAGTATCAGGTAGTAGCAAATTGCAACATGTGCAGTGAATCAGTAACATGTACTGTTACTGATGGTACACAAAATATTGAGCAATGTTTGTTTAAGCTAAACATGTAAAATTTAAGCATTTAATGATATTTTTCCATTTCTGTTTGCAGCTCAGTCAGTTTGATTTATCGCTTTATCGTGGTTTGGTTTACTAACAAAGGAATAGAATGTCACAGATACTTCAATCCACACTTCATCCAGGTAGGAACATTACTTCTTAATGAAATTGGTTTCAAGGGCATTGCCCTCTGAGTGGGTAACTGCACCTGTAGTGTTGTACAGATTTGGGGGTGGGAAACATGGCTTGGATCTTTTATTTTGGTACCAACTTCTTTCTTTTCCTTCTCATCTCCTGATGCAGTTGATTGGCGAAGAACTATGAATGTCAATACTCTTTCAGAAACCCAAACAGAGTGAATGTGAACTTTTGGAGCTACATTTAGATCTTACACTCTCCGGGTACTAATCTGGTTTCCATCATTAGTTAGCATTTAGGAACAGAAATCCTCTGAATTTTGTCTCCTCTCTCCCACCTGCCCACCCTAACCCAGTGATACTGAGCATTGCTATCGTCCAGTCAGATTTGTTAGCTCGACACAGGCAGATGTGGGACGTTGATATGTTTAGATCCTAGAAAGTGGTAGACGATTAGGCAACTTATGATACTCTCTTTAAATCGCTCAGAATACCAGGTACTATGGGTGTAAGCTTGTCGGTTAACTTGGACTGAGAGTGCAATTGCACAACACAGAAATTCGACTTTAACTAATGTCTGAATAGAAACTGATCTGAGGGAATGGGTAGTAGCACAATGCTTTGCAGAAACAGTTCATGCTAGATTGGTTAATTTCTTCAAAAATGAAATGGCTGATCGATTGAAGAAAGAGTTTGTGTTGGGATTGTCTCAATTACAGAACGATTATAGTGCAGGAGGTTATTCAGTTCATTCCTGTGTCGGCTCTCTGAGCATTTTAAGTTCAGTCTTTTCCCTGTAATCTTGCACCTTGTTTCAATATAAGTCACTAAATTGCCCTCTTGAATGCTTCAATTAAACCTGCCTGCATCACACTTCCTGGCAGTACAGTCCAGGTCTAAGTACTCTTCGTGTGGAGAAGCTTTCTCCTCACCTCACATTTGCTTCTTGTGCAGAGCACTTTGAAACTGTGCCTTCTGGTTCTCAGTCATTTGCAAGTGGGAATAGTTGATCCTTGTCCACTCTGTCCGGATACCTGGTGATTTTGAAAACTTCTCACCTACTTCCAAGGAAAACAGTCCCAACTTCTCCAATCCTCCCTCATATCTGAAGTGTCTCATTTCTGGAATTATTTTTCTAATAAATCTCTATTCTTCTGTTAAACCTCTTCTGCACTTCCTCTGTGTTCATATCCTTCCTAAAGTGTGGTGCCCAGCACTGTAAACAATAAACCAGCTGGAGTCTAACCAGTGTCCTATAGAGGTCCGGCCTACCCTTCCTGGTTTTATTCTCCGCTCCTATTTACAAAACCTAGAATACTGTATGTTTTACTGATAATTCTTCCAATTTTCCTCCCACCTTTTAAGGTCTCATGAACGTATCCACAAGGTTTCTCTGCTCCTATAGAATACTTCCTCCTATTTTATACTATCTTTCCATCTTCTTCACACAAAAGAGCATCACCTCACACTTCTCCACATTGAACTTCATCTGCCACCTGTCCACTCACTCAACTGATCCATCAATGTTTTTTGAAATTCTACACAGTCTTCCTCACAGTTTACCATTCTCCCAAATTTTCTGTCATCCACAAACTTTGACATTATCCCCTTCAAACCAGAATCCAGGTAATTAATGTGTAGGAAAAGTAAGGGCCCCAATACTGACCCATGGGAAACTACATCACCAACCTCTTTCAGTCCAAAAAATATCCATTAATCATTACTCTCTATTTCCCATCTCTCAGCCAATTTTGTATCCTCTTTGCTACCATCCTTTTTATTCTGTGACCTGTAACTGAGGGTACATTTCATCTGATTTCCATGCCTTCTCAACAGCTTATCCAATACCATCTCCTGATTAATTTTAAAATATTTCCTAATCCACTTGCTCTGAGATGTTATTAGACAGCTCTGGAGAATTTCCTCCTCTATCAATGTCATGGTGTCAATACCTGCCTCACAGGCAAAGGCAGATGTATAGTAATAATTTAACAACTCACTCATGCCTCTTCCCTTAAGTGTAAGTATTGTTTTTGGTCCCGAATTATCCTTGCTCTTTTTATCACCTTTTTCACTATTAGTGTGAATATAGAAGACTTTAGGAGTTCCTTTTACGTTGGGCTTTTTGCAAGATCTATCTCTGATTCTCATTGTTACTATTACAATTCCCTGCTGTACCTTCTGTACTCAGCTTGGTTCTCAACTATATTTACTGCCTGACACCAGCCATCAACACACTTTTTGTTCAGCCATAAGTTCAGTGGTAGAAGGACAGGTCCCTGGAGAAACAGCATAAATATAACTCTACACCATTATTGTGCAAAGCTGATAGAACCACAACAGAAGTTTAGGTTCTGGTATGTCTAAGCAGGACCTAGGCTGAGATAATTTAGACACATAAGGTACAGTTGTATGATAGGGCAGATTGATAGAGATGTTTCAATGTGCTTTTTGGATTTTGTTCATTCCATGATTTATATTCCTGGATGTACATGCTCTCTGCACTGAGTTAATAGTTGACATTGACGAGGGAAGGCAATGTAACTCCTGCAGTTTTCTGTTCCTGATTGCTTTCTGATGATCCAAACCTGAAGTAATTACACATGATTGGGGTCAATTTCCCTCCCTTGCTTTGAATGACTGACCTACCCCTTGAGCTTTTGAACCTAACAATCCAAAACAGTGACAATTTGGAGAAATTTGAATGCAAATTTTAATTTAATGTCAGCTCTCAATAAAGGCAATTATGTATTTTTGAAGTTATTTGAATCTTGTAAATTAAATAGAAGTGTTAATAAATATTAACTCGTGTGATTCACTTTATTAGACTTCTAAAAACAGCAAATGGTTTTAAAGGAGGATACAAATTGTTATATCTGTGTCAGCATCATATAACAGATCTTTGATTAGGATTATACAATTAATGAGCTGGATTTACATGGATGCTTTGTAAAATGCAAATCTTATTATTTAATAGTAATTTTTTTAATGTTTTGAAGCCAACATCAAGTTGTCTGGCATGTGCACCAGTGCAGACAGAAAGAATGAATCCCCATATTCCGTGGAAACTCCTTATGGTTTCCACCTGGATCTAGACTTTCTGAAGTATGTGGATGACATAGAGAAAGGAAATACCATCAGGAAAGTTAAAATACACAAGAAAGCCAAGCAACAAAAATGCAACACATTGCCAAGAAATTTCAGCATGCCCGTTACACAGCTCCTCTCGACTGAATCTCATCCCTGCAGAAACCAGAGGGAGAGGTGGTTGGCACCTCCTTCCTGGGAAAATGCTAATGGATATAAAGTGACTGGCATTCAAAACGTATTCATACGTTCCCCGTGTAACATCGACCCAGTATTATCAGAATGCAACAAGCACGATTACAGATCTGTAAAGACAATATCTGACACCAGGGCACGGTCGAAAGGGAATGAGAAATTTCCAAGTTGGGGGAGACCTCCTTTTCTTCGGGCAGCCAGCGTGCCCACTGATTTCAAGGAACTGAGTTTGGAAGAACAGCAAGGAAACCGTTCCTCATTCCAACAGAAATTGAAGTGCCTGGATAGTGATGTCCTCAGTACATCGGCTGACATAGCTGTCCATGAGAACTCCACCACTGCTGACGCCACATCACAGTCGAAGCTGACACCAACACAGCGCTCTCAGATACAGGAACAATTTAGGATTTCCCAAGATAAATCCAAAAAGGTGGAGGAGCAAGTAAAAAACATTTCTGAACTTAAAAAACAGATACTTATGTTGCAGGAAAAGAATAAACAGCTTCATATTCAAATAAAAAATCAACAAAGCACTGTGCGGAATACAAGTTATAAGTTACAAGAAAAAGCCAATGGCAATATCAACAAAACGGAGTGCATCAATAAAGGAAGTCAAGGCCATTCAGCAATAACAACAATTGGCTCCGAAGGGCAAGTGTTATGTTTAAGTAAAAGTCCATCCTCTGAATTATTTATGCCAAATGCCAGTTTGAAACATGAAAGAATTTCTGACCTGAATTATCGAAATAAATTCGCTTCAACTTTTGCAGTAAGTGAAAACAAGAGCTTTGATCCTATTCCTCACAATGAATTATTTCAGACCTCATCTGCCATAGGAGGTGATGAGCACAGAATGAAGGATGTGGGCATTCAGGTTACTGAAGCGGAGGTGGGTTTGGCACGAGGGGCACACGCTAGCCCAAAGAAACTTGCCATTAATGAACTAAGAACTACTGCCTCCACATTGGGGAAGCAGTTTGAAGGCGGAACTCCTGAAGGAAAGTCTGACTCCCAAGGTGCGACACTTGATGACATCAGGGTTAGCCTCTACCCAAAGACACCACAAGGAGACCAGGCTATGCATTTGGAAAAGCAAGATGAACAACAAGACCAGCCTGAATCCGATATGACAAGTAATCTACGAAGCAACGTTGAGGCTCCTGAACCAAAGCCAAGTGAAGCAAAGGGAAAATACATCGACAGACTTGACCTCCGCCCATTCACTCGGTCAGTGGGCTGTGGAGACTGTACTGTGAACGTAACAATCACAACATTAAAAGAGACACAAACTCTTGGAGTCAACACAGACTGTATCAGTGTCCATGATGCAAACATTATGGCAACAGTTGAAACAAGTGACAAAGCAACAGATGTTACAATCAGGATGTGCAGCAAAGCTGTCGAGACTGAGCATGCACAATCATCGCACTGCACTCATGATATAATTAGTGCGTCTCACAGAGGGAACAAAGAAGTAAAACAGACTCGAGTTGGAGGCGACAAGATAACGAGCAATTCTGACAATCTAAGCAGCAAGCACGGCAGGTCTATTAATAACAGCCAGGATATGATAGAGAGGGATAAAGAACATTTGACTATCGCAGGCAGCCAATGCAGTGAATGTGAGAAAGAATTCAATTGTCAACATTCAGATTCCCAGGATGTGACTTTGGGTACATTCATGCAACCTAAATCCGAGTTAATTTCAACAAATCCTGAAACCGAACAGTGTATTAAAAAAATTGAGGAACTTTTGTGCAAACAGCAATCTTTTTTGGAGCAGAATTATCCTGAGTTGGCAGTGAACTTTAAGAAACTTTGTTCCAGTATTGAGTCTCTCAGCAGTCAACTAATGAACTCTCTTCAACCATTGCCCTCAACCAATGCTGTACTTAACCAATCAGGAGGGAGCTCTCAGAGAAGGGAATGTGAAGCAAGTGAGTTCCCTTAATATATAATGGTACATTTAATATTCAGATATTCTTCAGAGGCAACTGTGTAAGAAAACGATTCTTTGTTATTCCTATTCACTGTCTTTCTTTCTTTAAGGTGATCTAGGTCCATGGGGATACCTGCTGAAATAATCCCATAAGTCAACTGCTTATATTTAGCATGATTGGCCAGCTGCTGAAGGTTACTGGGTTATTTGGCCAGGAGAAGGATCGGAGTTGAGCCTGATCCTCATTATGTATGCCACTCGCAGATATTGTTTTTAGCAAAAATCCCTGTTTACCAATCACTGCTGGGATTTATATGGCTCTCACAGCTCAGGAAAGCTGAGAGTAATTGCCCAATCCTAACGTCTCAGCATTATTTGCTAAATCAGCATCCAGAATGAAAGGCGGCAGAAGACAAAACAGCCAAGAATTGTTGCAAAAGTCTGAGTAAAGTACTGTCAGTCAAGTAAAATAAAAAACAAAATTGTCTGAAAAGGCAATTAACTAATAGCGGGGAAGATTCAAAAATTAAAAGGCTCGCATGTTATTTGGTTGGGTGTGCACAACGTTAAATAAGCTCATTGTTGGATACATTTATCGTAGAATCCTTACAGTGTGAAAAGTGGCCACTTGGCCCATTAAATCTGCACTGATGGTCTGAAGAGCATCCCACCCAGACCCAGCCCCAACCCTCCCTGTAGCTCCACATTTATCACGGTTAATCAACCCAACCGACAGAGCCCTGGACACTATGGGGCAATTTGGCACGGCCAATCCACCTAACCTGCACATCTTTAATCTGTGGGAGGAAACCCATGTCAACCCAAGGAGAACGTATAAACTCCACACACACAGTTGCCCAAGACTAGAATCAAATCCAGGTCCCTGTGAGGCAGCAGTGTTAACCACTGAGCCACCATGCCGGCCCCTTGTTTATTTTTGCAGCTGCACTAAACATTTGTCAGTTTTGTTTGATTTGCACCTTTATCTGTGACTCAACAGTCTGTAAAAGAAAGATGAATTTAGCCTTTAACGTCAATCAAGTTTAATCTGAAGTCGGGGATCACAATTGTGAGGATCCCAGGAAAAATACATTTCTTCCTACAATTTCTTTTTCTGTGCTGGTGCGATTTTTATAAGCCTTAACACAAAGTAAACCTCTTTGGAGGGTTTGTGACCGTTGGGGGAAGTCTATTAAAGTTTCTAGAACATTCTGAAAGGTAAGTTTTAAATATTTTGACACTTTCAAATGAGACAATCAGTTACTTTATTATAAAGGAGATGTGTTTTTGATCCAGTATTTAATTGCAAGAATATACTGTGCAAAGATAATTTGATTTTTACATATAATTGTTGTTATGTATGCTAATAGTTTCCCAGTTGTCAAATGCATTAAGACAGAACAAAATAAGCCCTTACAGCCTCTTCAGTTATGTTTGGTGCTTTGATTTAAATTGATTGGTGACAGCAATTATAAAAAAATTGGCTGTTTTAAATAAAAAGTCCCACTCATTGACTGACACTGTGTTAAGTAAGTGGGCGAAAAGTTGGCAAATGGAGTAATATGTGGGAAAATGTGAAGTTGTTCATTTTGGAAAGGAGAAAAAAGAACAGAATATTATTTAAATGGAGAAAACCTGTAAAAAGCTGCAATGCAAAGGGGTACTTGTGCATAAACAGAAAGCTACCACACAGGTATAGCAGGTAATCAGGAAGGCTAGTGGAAAGTTGACCATTATTTCAACGGGGTTGGAGTATAAGAGTAGGGAAGTCTTTGTGCAACTGTTCAAGGTGCTGGTGAGACCACATCTGGAGTGCTGTGAGTCATTTTGGTTCCTTTATTTAAGGAAAGATAACAACATTTTACTGGAGGCAGTTGAGAGGAGGTTCACTGGGATGATCCGTGGTGTGGAGGGATCATCATTTGAGCAAAGGCTGAGCAGGTTGGGATTCTGGAGGGAGGGGGAGAGCTGAGACATGTGTAGAGGGAGGGACAAGGATGGTGATGGGGTGGAGAGAGTACTGCTAGATGAATGTGGGTAGGTGGAACAGCATCAGAGGGGATCTAAAGGAGGGGAAAAATTTAGGAGATCCACAGTTGCATCCATAGCGTGAGTGTAGGGGACAAAATGGCATTCTTAAGGTATAATATCAATGGTGAAGTTTAAATGTGGTGGGTATCTATTTGTCCACTCTGCCAACATAAGTGGCACCACCTTCTTTATGATATCTCACACTCACTCTATCCCTGCTATTGTACCCAATTCCCACCAGGGTTTGTGGTCTATCCCTCTCACTATTGTCTGCAACCGCCTTCCTCACTCACTCTCACTCACTCCAACTTTCAGTACCACTAAGCCTGCATGCCCTCTATGATATCTGCACCTTCATTCAGGACCTGCACCAATAGTGACAGCTGTGCATCTCCCTTAGACTTTTCTCCCTCTCATTCCAGGAGGAAAGTAGCCCACAATAAAAGGCAGACAAAGTAAAAATGGATGGTGGGCTGCCTGGCATTCAGCTCCTCACCACTATCAGGAGACGGTCCAGTCTCTGACCACCCCAAGAGGCTGACTGACTGCGTCCAAACCTTGGACTGGTATGGGAGGCTACCCTTGACCTCCTGTGCCAGAACCCTTTGGTTGATGGCTATTCCCCCCTTGCCTTGACTGCTGACAACCAAGACACATTTCCTGGCTTTATGCCTGCAGTAAATGTCACAGCAATATAGCTGTAGTCTCAGTCTAATAACAATCTTCAATACAAGGCAAGGTACGAATGCCGAGAGCATTCTGGTAGGCTGAGGTCCTATGAAGCAAGTGGTGAGCTGAAGTCACCAGCTACCTGCTCTGACTCCCATGTCAAATTGTCAGCATCTCGTTTATGAGCCATGATTTGGAGGTACTGGGGTGGACAAAGTCAAGGTCATATGACATCAGGTTATAGTCCAGAAGGTTGATTTGAAATCACAAGCATCCAGAGCACTGCTCTTTCGTCAGGTCAGTTTGTTAGCAGCAGATGGTAAAAAAGGAAAGCTGCATGTTAATGAGAGGTAATATGCAGTAAAAAGGTCGTTAGCAAGCAATAATCCCCTTCATTAGCCAACTCACCACTCTATAGCCAGAATCTTGTCTCAACGTACAAAACTTAATTACAAAATGTGACAAGTTCCTCCTGCCATTGAGAATGGCTTCACTAGATTTCTTGCACAATTCTAGCAGATTTTTTCACCATAGCCCACATCATTCAGATCTCGATAAGATTCAGCCTAACATACACACTTTTTCAAGTGATTTACCTTCTACTGAACACATATTCTGCAATTTTGTCGAGGTTGAACTAACGGAAGGATGTGCAGATTTGATTTAATGAAAAGATTTCTTACTCTCACATTGTTGCTCCCCCAACAGTCCCAGGTACTCAGTGATGCCTGTGGATGTTCAGCATCATAACATTGCACTTCAGCTGAACAATTTTTGTTAATTATTGTTTCTGTTGGTTAAACGTAACAACCTGGAGTATGATACATGGTTAATCAGACAAAGATCTGATATCAAAGTGATTTAAAGCATGGGCTACCTGTCTAAAGGAGTCATCAATGAAGATACTATATTGCTTGTAAGTTATCCCTTGTCCCAGTAATTGTACCTGCAACCTTCAAGCAGCTGTTTTCATCATGCATTTCTTGTACTTAATTAAAGTTTGACCAACCAATGTTCTTACCAATTAAAAAGGTGGCAAAATAATTTTGAGAAATAGAAGGATTACAAGCTATTTACATTTGTGGTACAATATCCTACATCAATTAGCATTGTAACCTTCCACCACAGGCAACAGGATTCAAGTCTCCACTCAAATGCATCGAATTACTTGACAGTACAGAATGGAAACTGACCATTCGGCTCCACCAGTCAATGTTGACTGTCCTCCTCTTCAGCAATAGTGCTGTCTGCTTCCCAAAATTCCCTCTAACCCTTTCCTTTCGCCCACTTTCTGATTAATTAAATGTTGCCAGGTTCTCTGCTTCAATCACATCACAAATTTGATTGGGTCTAAAAGTGATAAATGAAGTAAGGTGAGGGCTAGAGAGAATGGAGGAGGAATGAAGGGTGATACTGGAGAGTAGAACACAGATGTGTGCAAGTTGCTTGCTACTATTTCATGTGAAATTAAGTATTATGTGGACTCATGCTGCTCGACTGAAAATCTTTCGACCAACTTGTTTGCTCACTGAACTAGTTTGCAATTATTGAGTTTGCAGTGACTAAAAACATGGATCATGCCAAACCATAGCAGTCATATTGTGAAACAATGGATTTCAAAACTAATTTCCTATGCAGGAAATATATAGCAGTGATGAAGGTCAAACATTCCTCTTTGAGACTAAAAGAAATGGTCATTATGATCATAAAACATAACCAGATGCACTTCTTTCTCTTTTGTTTAACTTATAGCACTGTTCCAATCTTCAAACCTTAAATCTATTATGAAAAAGGAAGGTGGAAATGTCAAATCGAGGAATCTCCCAGCCAAAAAAAACCTTCAGTTTATTGGTGTAAATGGCGGGTGAGCATCAAATGAAATCTTACAGTCAGTTGAGATCTGTTACATGTTCAAATTTTGTTTTATGTTTGAATGATGGATATTTCCGCCAGTTCTTTTAACAAATATTACATTTCAGCTATGAAAGCACATCAAGTGAAGATTCCAACTCCTCAGAAGGTGCAGACAGTGACTTGGAAAAAGACTATGTCAATACAGGAAATGAAACTCAACATATTGGCAACAAAGCAGAAATGTCCAAGGACACAGAGGGAGCAGAGCATGGTGAAGTTCAGCCAACAAGAATCAATGCTAATGTCAATGTTATGCAGCACTGCAGCAAAAGGTATGTCGCTTGCTGCAACAGTGGATGCGATCTTATAGCTAAAAACAATTAAAAGCAAGAGAGTGTAATTAATAGACCGAACACCAAGAATTCTGTTAGTGTTCCTGGGACATCAAAAGGATCAAGACATTTAGCATCCTCAGCCAAACTGAAAGAGGAAGAAGTCAGAGTGAAATGTCTCCTGCTTGCCAGAAAGATAAAGGATTGAGACAAATGGGAAGGAGTCGGGTTTTAAACTGGAAATTCTGTCTTTAAAAACTAGGGCTAGAACCTGGAAGCTGAATACAGGTACAGATAGTCAGTTTAGACAGTGACAGGTCAGCTAGAAAAAGGGTGTGCACTGAAATCCTGAAAAGTTGTGAAACAACCCGCAAAACTAAAGAAGGCATGCTCCTCATTATTTACTTTCAAGGAGAAAGTAAACATTGGGCTGAATTGTACAGGGAGCGCACTGTTTGTCCTGACAGAAGAAATGTCAGCTGGGACACGTCATACAATAACATGCTGAAACAACACACTGCGGGCTGTTAAGTAAGTGAGAATTTAGCCCCTTCCCAGCATAGACAGTGCCAGAAAATCAGACCAGTAGGCAGCTCCTGCAAGTCTCTACAGTGCCAGAACTCCACAGTGAGCACTGTTAGGACTATAATTACATTCCAGCAATGGTGCCTGGACCCAGCTAAGTGCCAGAGTTTGGACAGGGAAGGCCTTGGGACCCTGGGGTTGGGGTGCAGGTTGGGGGTAGAGAGCTCCCAGTGGACAGTCAGATATTGATGGCCAGCTCCGAAGTGACAAAAGGGAGGAGATGCATAACATGCACACAGGGCATGCCCTAAAGGATGTAACCCATCTTCCTTGCTGCCTTTTAGCCAGTCTGGTTAGAAAAACAGCCCATTCCCTCCCACCTGCCTGCCCACACCAACTGTATAATGGTGCTGGGAGCATAACAGTTGGGTCCACGAGCTTGTTAAAAATGTCAATTGTCATTTATTTTGCCTTTTGCCAATTTTAAAATGGATCTGAAGGATGAGGGCTAGCTACTCCCATTGTATTTTATGTGCGTCCATTGCTGAAAGCATACCATAGAATCCAGCCCATTGAGTGGGGAAAATATGTATTTTTTAAAACAACCATAACTCTGTATGCACACTTGCTCTCAACAAAATAAATTGGAACAATTCACACCAATCTTATTTTGTTAATGTGTTTCCAGCCTGTCTATTTGAAAGATTGGAGCAACACTCGGGGGGCACATGTGAAGAATACAATATCTGGTTCAGATCTCAAGTGGTTGCTCTTGTTTAAATGCTTCAACTATGTGCTCTATGATCTCATTTTGGCTAATATGGGGCTCATGTCTGACCATACAATGTCCAGACCATTAATGGGGTGACTAGTAAATTTGGTTATGGTCCTTATGTGACGCTTTGGAAACTTCACCAGATTTCTCACTTACCCTTTCCCAGTTTACTTTTGACTGAGTAATTCAGCATTTCTGAAACCAGGGCGTTTTTATAAACTGGAAATGGTAAATGCAGTTGTGCCTGTTTCTGAAGATGATTGCTGCTCAAAACAGCCACCTGCTCCTAATTGCAAATTCAGATTTAGCACTGAGCCAGAGCCTCTTGTGGTGCAGTGGAAGTGTTCTTACCTCTGAGCCAGGAGAAACAGGTTTAAGTCCCACTCACTCCAGTGGTTTGAATAACAGTGAGGCTAAACTGCTAGCCAGAGATCGGGTCAGTAATGAACTCAAATACGCAGAACACTACCTGGAAATGGAGACTTTCACAGTGCTCTTTTTGTTTATCCTTGTTCATTGAAGTAGGGCATCATGGATGACATGAAGTCAAAGGTTAAACAGGTTCGGACTCTACTCATTGGAATTTAGAAGAATCTGAGATGTTGTCTGTGAAACATATAGGATTCTTAAGGGGCTTGACTGGGTAAATGCTGAGAGGATGTTTCCACTTGGTGGGAGTCTAGGACCAGAAGACATTGCCTCAGAGTAAAGGGGCGCTAATTTAAGACTGAGATGAGAAGGAATTTCTTCTCTAAGAGGATTGTGAATCTTTGACATAATGAGCTGTGGGAGTAGAATCCTTGTGTATGTTTAAGGCTGAGATAGATAGATTGTTGATCCGTTGGGAAATCAAGGGTTTTAGGGAAAGGTGGACATTAGGAGTGTTGGATCAGCCATGACCTTATTGAATAACGGAGCAGACTTGAGGGGCTGAATGGCTTACTCCTGTTCCTATTTCTTATCAAATCTTCTGACTCCGAATTGGAATTTATAAAAGTGATTTTTTTTTTGTAAATTCTGTTTTGTGATCCAGTATGAAAGAGTCTCCTGCAGGACACTGGCTGATTGTAATAATTGTCATTATAGAAAGCTTTACAAGAAGAAAGACCCCCTTCTAGGTTGTGAATAGTACACTCTGACCTGCACGTTACCCAGTGAGTAACAGGGTAGGAACCTGACTACTGGGTCCATCCAACTTTGACCAACACACCTAATCAACACTGTCAGATCCTGAGCCTAGTCTTGTGTAATTGCTACAATTTAGTTTATTTTTCTAACAGGCACAAATTGAAGTTGGGCCTCATCTCTGCTTGTCTGAACCTGAAGGATCACCTCAATGAACTGGAGGTCACAAATGATAAAGACGTGGTATGGTACTTTCTCCTGTTTTAACTTTAAATGCGAGAATTGATAGTGTACTGAGAGAGTTTGAAGCACAATGTGTTTTTGTTGACTGTTGAGCTTCAGTGTCAGTAAGTTTTTCAGCAGGACTGACTTTAGTGGATCAAAGGATCATGAGTTGTTGTGGTACTCACCTATACAGACTAAAAAGGTAGATGCTTCACTCTGCAGCCTCTGCACTGACCCCTGAAGGATCTTGAATGCCATCAGTTCCTGAAGTGAAATATCTAGAAAAAATATTCATAGTTCCTGATTGCTTCTCAGTCATCCCTGTCGTCGGTGGTGGGCAGGTTGTTGGGTGAATCCTGAGGGACAGGATATACATGTATTTGGAAAGGCAAGGACTGATTATGGATAGTCAACATGGCTTTGTGCGTGGGAAATTATGTCTCACAAACTTGATTGAGTTTTTTGAAGATATAACAATGAGGATTGATGAGGGCAGCGTGGTGGACGAGATCTATATGGACTTCAGTAAGGTGTTCGACAAGGTTCCCCATGGGAGACTGGTTAACAAGGTTAGATCTCATGGAATACAGGGAGAACTAGCCATTTGGTTACTGAACTAATTCAAAGGTAGAAGACAGAGGGTGGTGGTGGAGGGTTGTTTTTCAGACTCGAGGCCTATGACCAGTGGAGTACCACAAAGATTGGTGCTGGGTCCTCTACTTTTCTTCATTTATATAAATGATTTGGATGTGAGCATAAGAGGTATAGTTAGTAAGTTTGCAGATGGCACCAAAATTGAAGGTGTAGTGGACAGCGAAGAAAGTTACCAGTGAAGAATGGGATCTTGATCAGATGGGCCAATGGGCTGAGAAGTGGCAGATAGAGTTTAATTTAGATAAATGCAAGGGGCTGCATTTTGGGAAAGCAAATCTTAGCAGGACTTACACACTTAATAATAAGGTCTTAGGTAGTGTTGCTGAACAAAGAGACCTTGGAGTGCAGATTCCTAGCTCATTGAAAGTAGAGTCGCTGATGTATAGGATACATCTCTATGACTCTGTGACTACATCCCAAAAGGAAGGTGTATAATTTGAGTAAAAGCAGCAATGGACTGAGGAAAGTGTCACCAAATATTGAACAACGTAATTTTTGTTCTGATCAACAGCGTGTTTGTTTGTGTAGTGCTTGTGGTTTTGGCCTAGCAACCACTGATATAGTCTTTAAACACTACGACATGGTAGGTTCCCAAATATAATTCAATAAATCTGACAATTTGTGGTTTAGCACAAGAACAAATTGTAAATGACTGGACTGCGGTAAAAAAAAATCACCTAGTTCCGTACTCTCTTTCAAGGAGTGGGACTTGCTGCAGCTGTCTTGTCTGACACATACGTAATTCCAATCTTCACAACTTGATTCTATCCTGATGTTGAATTTTCTGAGGGTATGGGGTTTCTCACCCCATCGGTTTGCCATGGCATTGCCATCATAACATTCTCGGAAGCAGCCCCCTCTGAATGTACCTTTTAAATAAGAATGTAAGTGGACCCCAAGAAGAGAAGCTCAGTCAGAGTGGACAACCAGCAGGTCGACTGGGAGGAGTAATGGTGCTCGTGGATCTCTTCTGCAAAGGTGAGGGGCCCACACACTGGTCCATGATGTAGAGGGGCAATTCGCCACAGCATTAGGTTTGGCCTCAGTTGTGGATTTTCATCCTAAAGGCTCCTTCATTGGGACATGACACGTCTAGCTTTGCAGGCAACTAACCGCCACTGGGAGACCTGCTCCGAACAGCTGTCCTTTAACACTGGGAATTTGTCTTCACCTTTGGAAAAGGGCCCCTCAGTGCTGCCTTTATACGCTTCATTTGCTGCCCTCCCTGGAAAGGTTTCACTGCATTTGGAAAGCATTGGGAGCCAATCAGACTTCACTCGTCCCTATTTTCCCATTCCCTTGCTTCCAAATGTACTTGCTGGGATAAGGAAAATCCAGACATGAATGTGGTCTGAGGCACTTACCACACCATCACCTTCACTGGGAAACTAAAGATTAACTGCCCTAATACCACCTTACCAAATACTAATGGAAATAACTTACGCTTACTCAGCAAGCCAAACACCATATTTTCAAAGTTTAGTCATTTGTAATATAGACAAACATGATGTCGAATTTATACAAAATGCAGTCCCACAAAGAACAGTGTGATAAACACACTGTTCATTTATTTTCGTTTACGAAGAAGTGTTGACCAAAGGACCAAAATACCTTGTTGTTCTTCAAATGTGGTCATGGAATCACATTGCATCACTTCAGTGGACAGGCAGGACTGTGGTTTACATTCAGGATAAAGGCTGGCATTTCAGGATACTCCCTCAGTTTGGAACTTAAACGTTAGCTCACATCATGCATTCGGGTCACTGCAGTTTGACTTTAAGCTACAACCTTAAAATCCGGAAGTCACAGAGTGATACTGCTGAAACACAAAGCTCGCTTTAAGAAAAGGGAAGAAATTTGGGAAAAGAAAATGATCACAGTTTAACAAAAATCCTCAATGCCTTATAACAAAGAAAATAAAGGTTCCTGTTGTGCAGTTGATGTTTTCATGGCTGTTTTGTTTCTGCAGAGGCAGAATTTAAACACTGTTCAGTGGGAATGGTTCAGGATTTCCAGTCAGAAATCCGCAGCTCCTGAGACTGTTCAAGACTTTCTCCTAGAACTCCAAGAGATGTCACCAGATCTCCTTCACTTCGTTGTAAATGTGGCAGATGAAAATCAGAACACCGCACTCCATTACAGTGTCTCCCACTCCAATTTTCCTGTTGTGAGACTCTTACTGGACACAGGTATTTAAAACTCACTTTTTCAGGATGCTGAAGCTCAGATAATTTACTGACAGAGTACCAAATTAAAAATATGCCCCTGATGTATTAACGGGTGAATGCACAGTTATCAGGACACTAAGTTATGCAAATCAAACTATTTTTCCAGATAGACTTTTGGTGGGTAATAATGAAAAGGGTTCCCATACCTGGGGGATAAGAGGAGTTAAGAAACAAATCAGGATCTAATCAAATGATGGAACAGGCTCAGATGCTGAATGGTCTACTGCTGTCCCTAAGTTGTCATAAGTTCAATCCCTAGGTCTAGAAATGTGCTCCCACTTTGGTCATTATCCAAGAACCACTTGTGTAAATGATGTATATTTGAATGTCAAGTCAGGTGAGATATGATCAGGCAGTGACGTGTCCACTGTAGGTTAGCTGTATTTAGACTCACACTTATAAACTGGTCACTTAAACAGGGCATCAAAGGTTTGCCAGAGCCTATGGAACTGCATCTGGGCAAGATTCCGTCTTTGAGGAAAGAAGAAAGACCTGACCAGTTGATCTATGAAAACAGATTGTAGAGATATACTGCTGAGTGCGAGTCTAATTTATTCAGTGGCCTCTACTTGACTTCTGACAGATGCAACATATCACAAATGTGTTGTGTCTGTAATGGTGGGGATGCATTGTTTTCCTGGACCAACCCACCTGCATCCTCTAGCAGGGACTGTGGGAGGAAACCGGAGCACCCGGAGGAAACCCACGCAGACACGGGGAGAACGTGCAAACTCCACACAGTCAGTCGCCTGAGGCGGGAATTGAACCCGGATCTCTGGCGCTGCGAGGCAGCAGTGCTAACCACTGTGCCACCGTGCCGCCCATAAATGAAATGTAACATAGGAGTGAGCTGCTCCTTGCATTGAGTCTATGTTCAGTCTACTTGTTTGATCAATGGAATAGACAATTACAGTATTTCAGATTGCTGTGTCTGGGTGTGGAAGGTCGGGGGGGGGCGTGGGGAATTGGGGTGCTGGGGGGAGTAGGCAGTGTGATCTTGCGGGGTTACACTTCAGCTATCAATCACCAAGTGGCAGAGTATTCCAGCTGGTCACCTCATCCAGCTTATGGGAGATTGGTGTAGTTGAAATCTTAGACTCATATCTTACCTCTGCCAAACTGTAGGCAACAACTATATACCATTATTATTGATGAAGGGCAGGGAGCAAGGCAAGGTAACTGTCCATATTATTCTGGTGAAGCTTAGAGGAACACTCCTTCTTCTTCTCATGATTGCACTGATAACTTTATGCATAAGCATTTTGATGTTGTCTGCTTTGTTATTCCACCTGAGAATGGGTAGAGAGTGTAAGACACTACCTTTTCCATCAAGGTTGCCATTTAGATGTCCCATGTCTACCATCTGGTCACAATGTGCAGAAGACCTCTTTGAAGATAGTGGCAGTTGGAGCATTGTCTGTTAAACCATTTTTGAGCCACTATATCCATGTTTCTGCTGGGAAGCTCAGGTTAAAATGTACCCTGGTTAAGAAGACATTATCAATAAGAGAGGAGGAAGTTAAGCAAGATGTCAAGGAGTCTTTTTTCCATTTCCAAATGACTTCTCACCTGCTCAAAGATGTTAATGCATGCTCCAAACCAGGCTCCCTGCTCTGAGTAGTTATCCTTTAAACAGGAGCTGGCACATCAACAGGCTGCTTGTACATGGAAGTAAAACTTATTTGTTCCTGTTTTAATCCACACATGAACAGATACTGGCAAGTTTCGTTGGATTGTGATCAGCAACAGGCTGATTGACTTATTCTTATCAACTCCCAAGGCAGTTATCCTTACTGCTGCAATTAGTTCTCACTTCCGCCAACTCCAAACAGACCCCCCACCAAGAACATCTTCCCCTTCCCACCCCTCTCACCCTTCCGCATTCCCTCCCACAGTCCTTGGTTCATGCCACCCTCACCACCAAACCCCCAGGTACCTTCCCCTGCAACCTGAAAACATGCAAACCTGCTGGTCCACCACCTCCCTCATCTCCATCCAGGGCCCCAAACAGTCCTTCCAGGTGAGACATAGGTTCACCTGCCTCTCTTCCAACCTAGTTTACTGCATCAGGTGCTCCCATTGTGATTTCCTCTACATCAGGGAGACCAAATGTAAACTTAGGGAATGGTTCACCGAGCATCGCAGCCAGGTCTGCAGGGGCCAACTGGACCTCCCAGTCACCGCCCATTTCAATTCTCCCAACCACTCCCTTTCCGACATGACCATCCTTGGCCTCCTATATTGCCAAAGCAAACCACAGCACCTATTGGAGGAACAACACTTTATCTTCCACCTGGGCATCCTACAGCCCGGAACACTCAATATTGAATTCTCCAATTTCAAATAACCTCCCTTCCCATCCCCCAATTTCCTTTCCAGCCCCTTCCCCTCCCTGCCACTGCTCCCTGCCACCAACCAGATTAGTTCCTCCCATTGACCAACCAGGTCGTACCGACTAATTGTCTTCACCTATCCCCACTTCCCCACCCTGCCCCGCCTCCTCCTTTATCTGCAGCTCCGCCCCCACACCCACCTCCAGCCCTGAAGAACAGTTACACCCAAAAATTCGACTTCTGCACCTCCTGATGCTGCCTGGCTTGCTGTGTTCTTCCAGCCTCCTGCCTGTCTACTTAGTTCAGTAAAGGCAGGAAAGAGACAGTGGGCGGCACGGTGGCACAGTGGTTAGCACTGCTGCCTCACAGCGCCTGAGACCCGGGTTCAATTCCCGCCTCAGGCGACCCACTGTGTGGAGTTTGCACGTTCTCCCCGTGTCTGCGTGGGTTTTCTCCGGGTGCTCCGGTTTCCTCCCACAGTCCAAAGATGTGCAGGTCAGGTGAATTGGCCATGCTAAATTGTCCGTAGTGTTAGGTAAGGGGTAAATGTAGGGGTATGGGTGGGTTATGCTTCGGCGGGTCGGTGTGGACTTGTTGGGCCGAAGGGCCTGTTTCCACACTGTAATGTAATCTAATCTAACATCTTTCTGCTTTCTATGTTCCAGTTACCATGTAATGCATTTCTCCACCTTCAGGAAACAAGACAACCAAATTGACGTAACTCTACTCATTTGAATTCTATAAAGGTGGTGATAAAGAGGAATTTGCTTAGCTTGCTCTCTGTATGTCTTATTCTTCTTACATGGATTATTATTGCTGATTAGGTGTCTGCAATGTGGACCATCAGAACAGGGCAGGATATACTGCGACCATGTTAGCTTCACTGGCTTCTGCTGAAACAGCTGAAGAGTTGGCGGTGGTCAGGAAGCTTCTGCATTTGGGAAATGTCAATATCCAAGCTACTCAGGTATTGATCGGGATGGACTAATCTTTATACATTGTTCACACCACTGACTCCTGCTTTATCCCTTGTTTATTTTTCAAAGTCAGAAAGAATAATTTAGAATGTAACATATTGAATCTATGACAGGGACCTTGATAGCGAAAGTAAAGCAAATGACGTATTAGGATGTACTGAACAGTCAGTTGAGCTAAATAGTGAAGCACTCCTACAACTTTGTAAAGTATTGAACACAACCCCTACTCTTGTAATATCGTGTTACAAGTCTGATCACCACAATACAAAACGTTAGGGCAGCAATAGAAAGGCACAAAAGAGTGGAAACAGAAGGATTTGAGAGGTTTGAGGGATTGGTTTTAAGGATTAATTATATAGGAAACTGTGATATGTTTTGAGAGGAAACTTAAGTGAACATACGCATTAAATGTTAAAACTTCAAAAGAATAGAGGAGTCGAGTGCCCTTCGGGTTCAAATGCAGTGACGTTTAGTCATTTTGCAGCAAGTGGCTCACACTGGACTTCCCAAATTGGATAACCTCTTGAATCCTTCACCAGCAGCCGTGTGGCATACATTAGGAGTGTGGTAGATGACACATTACTTGGCTGGATGGGTGCAATTACAATAACAACTTAAGAAATTTATTTAGAGCAACACTATCACCTTCAAATTCACTGCTAAGTACCAAGTTTATTTTGATGTTCCTTCACATCACTGGACAAAATCTTGGAATTCCCAATGTCACAGCATCTGGGGCTGCAGTAGTTCACAGTATTAACCATTGCTCACTACATTGTGAACTTGACCCCAGGTGGAAAGACAAAACTGGTGTGTGAGATCATGCTTACATCAAGTGGGCAGCTTGTGGGCTGCAAACCAGGCCAGGATTTCCTGAATCCAGAGGAAGATTTGGCCCCAGAATCTGGTCAGCCAAACTAATGAGGGCTTACAGTAAATGAAAGACTAAAAAATGCTGCTAACTACTGGGTGAGAACAGAATTGTTTCTGGATCCATGATTTGGCTTTCATATCAAGCGGCAAATTTACAAACATCCAAAAAATAAACTGAATAGACCAGTTTCTGCATCAAATCTGTTCCCCATTCTAGCCAACTGGTGCCTCATGACCATAGAGTAGCTTGAATCTTGTCATCGCCACCACCAATATGTAATCTCCTGAGAGAGACAAGGAATATCTGAGTGAGACCCAGAGTTCATACAGAAAAATATATTCCAGAAAATTAATTTCTGATCTCTTAAGATGATCAGTACCAATCCAGGACACAAAGATGAGCCAAGTAGTTTTCAAAACATCACAGAATAACAATTTCTCCCAGCCGTATGTGGTGCTTGGTCCTTGCCATCATTCATGACCCCAGGGTTTGGACCATATTACCTTCAGCTGGACCTTGGCAGTCAAGCCTTCACTTCAGTACAACATAATCATTTAAATGTATAACCAAAATGGCCATTGATAAACTTTAACATCGAGAGATGACAGTTTCCTTCCCTTTAACAGGCTGGTCAGACAGCTTTGATGCTAGCTGTCAGTCATGGAAGGAACGATATGGTTACAGCTCTCCTGTCTTGCGGGGCTGATATTAATATCCAGGATGACGATGGATCCACTGCACTCATGTGTGCATGTGAGCAAGGAAATGTGGAGATGGTTAAGCTGCTGTTGGCTCAGCCTGAGTGTAACATTGCATTAACTGATAAAGTGAGTACAGTGCCATCTCGTTTCAGCTGTGTTCTTCTTTCCATTCTCTTCCTTCTCCTATTCCTCCCTTTCTCCACGTATTTATTTCTTCCTCATCCTTTATCCATTATTTTACTGTTTGTTTTCCCTTCTTCATTCATTAATGTACCTCCATGTGTACAATTTTCACCCCTCTCAATCTAATGGTTCATACACTAAAGCGAGAGCAGAAAGTGCAGGATAAATCCAGTATTTGTGAGGGAGAAACCGGGTTAAGATTCCAGGTCATTGTTTCAACAACGTGACTGTTCTTTGGAACCACGTCAGATGCGATCATACCTGCTGAGATTTTTTTCCAGCATTTTCTATTTTTGTTTCAGATTTTTTGCATCTGTGGTATTCTGCTAATTCACTCAAGCTGCATTGTCATTTTCTTCAGGAGTTCATAGAAAGGCAATAGGTTCTTCTTTGGTTTATCTTTGGCTGTTTATCTGTTTATTATGTTACCCTTAATAAATCCTCAACTGAAACTTCATTATTGGCTAAGGAGAAACTGGGCAATTTGTTTCACACATCACAACTCTCAGGCTTTATAAATCCCATCTTGTATAATTATGGATAACTTCTAATAACAAGCTCAAACAGGACACAAGAGGAGGCTTAGCATTTGATTGCTGAATCTTCACTCACCTCTCGCCTTTTTTTTATTACCACTTGTAAAGTTTGCCATGTTAACAATAATTCGATGCACTTCTCTTCCCTCCACCCACACTATGTTCAAATCACATGGCGCTGTGATTCCGGGACCTCAAAATTATGGAATGCTTGACACCTGTTTCTCTTAGCTATTATTTTCACAATAGAATTTTCAACCTTTCAAAATACAACCTTATCATTAGTCAATCATAATTCCTTATTTACCTTGTCCTTTTATAAATCACAGAATACAGCTCCCTGTGTCGTGCTTACCTTCTGCAACAGCAGCTCACTCAGTGCCACTCCCCTGTCCTGTCCCCATAGCCCTGCATATTTTTCTCTGCAGATATTCAGACATTTCCTTGATGGAAGTCATGACAATCTCTGCCTCTATCACACTCTCAAGTCATGTGTTTTAGATCTTAACCCCTTACTACATAAAAACATTTTCCTCATGTTGTCATTGCTTCTTTAGCCAATCACCTTTACTCAGTGTCCTCTAGTTTTTGATCCAACCAATCCCCATGCTGTATATACTGGATCCTGGCCCTCATAGCCATGAACAACCCAACGTTCTCTCAACGTTCTCTTCTCTCTGGAGAACAGATCCAGATTCTCCAATATATCCAAGTAATTCGTCCCTAACCCCAGATAAATCATGTCTGTGCCCTCTGGGAACTTCACATACTTCCTCAGTGTCCAGAATTGGACACAATACAGAGGAACCTTGATTATCCAAATATCAATTATCCGAGTTTCGGATTATCCGAAGAAGATCTCAAAGTCCCGACTGAAACATTACATCAAAGAGGTGTTAGCAACACTGGTCGCATCTTTTGTTTACAATGATTAAAAGTGAATTCGGCTTACTGAACTGCTGCCAAGAACTGTCCTGGACATTGATGGGAGCCCAGGCACCATCTCCAAATGACTGATCTCCTGTACTTTCTCTCTCACCCCACACTTTCCCTGGAGTTCTACACAGGGGTCTACCCTATACCCCCCTTCCCCAGATAATCTTTCCAACATTGTCCTGTAGAGAGCAAAGGGGGAGCTTGTCAAAACGTTGCAGTAAAAAGGGGTGTGGGGTGTATGTGTGGGGTGTGTGTGGTGTGTTATTTTGAGACAACCCCTAAAGGCAGCAGCAGTCTTGTTGCTGGTGTCCAGTCCAACTGCCCTGCGGGGGTGAGGGGGTGGCGGGTGGGGCAGATGGGAGTTTGGGTGGGTGGTGGGGGCGGGCATGGGTCGGGGCAGACGGGGGCACTGTGCTGCTGTCTAGTCTCCTGAATGGGAATGGACTTGGCAAGTGCTCGCTGTGTCAATCCCATTGAACTGGATGGGGTGGGGGTGTGGAGTGCGGGTTTGGACAGGCTTCAACAATAATGCAGGTCCATTACACACAAGTGTGTCTCTGCTCAGAAACAAACTCTGAGACAGAGAGAGGGAGCAAGGCAGGCAGAGCGAGGAAAAAGGAAACTTCAGAAAACTCTGAGCCCCAGACTAGAGGCATTGAATCAATTAACTGAATAATCAATTATCCAAACGAAATACTGCCTGCCCATCTTGTTCGGATAATTGAGTTTCCTCTATATTTCAATTGATATTGAAGCAATCTTCTGTAAAGGTTCACTGTAAGTTTCTCACTTTTGTATCATTGTCTTTGTGTATGAAGCCCCAGAATCTATATCCTTTATTCATGCACCTTTACCCAGAACGCTCTTCACCTGCATCCCTTTTTAAAACTACATGGTGATGTGATGGCTCAGTTGTGCAGAGAGGCAGCAGGAAGTCTCTGAAAGCATCAGTCATCAGGATTTCAACAGTTAGACAAACAAGTGGTCTTCTGTATAACCATAAACAAGAATTTCTATCCTTACCCATTGATAACTGAAACTTTATGATACAACAAGCACTGTGCCCCATGTCATTCAGTATTGGTCCATTTGAATCAGCTCATTCTCCAGAACCAGACCCAGCAATGTCTCCTTTCTCATCAGGAAGCAAATGCACTGATCAGGAAAATTCTCCTGAACACCGTGCAGAAACTCTTCCTTTCCCCCCCCTCTGCCCTTTGTACCGATACTATCCATAACTGATTTTCCTGTCTGCACCCATTTCACTGATAACAAGGAGGCAAAAGTACTAGCCCGGATTCACATCCTCAGCCATTGAAAGATCTGTCTGTTTTCTTAGTTATAGAATCCCCTATTGCTATTTTTTAAATCTTTCCTTGCTCGTCACCCTCTCCCCAGCCATTAAGCTGTGCCGCCTGGATACACTATCACTCTGACCACTGTTTGGAACTGACAAACTATTGGAGAATATGCTACAGCATGGAAACTTCTTCCCTATCTGCTTCACTGTCACTCTGGCATGCTGGTCACCCATTCAGCTTCTGACTGCAAACACTTAAGCTACAGAGTGACCACAGCCAGGAATGAGCTGTCCACAAATCTGTCCGCCTCATGGGTAAACCATAGCGATGCCAGCTGCTGCTTAAGTGTCAAAGTCCAGATTGGAGAGGCTTCAGCTGATGACATTTGTGTGCATTTGGTTATCTAGAACCCAAGAAATGTGCTAGAATTCCTGCATGGAATAGAATGCACACTCAATAGAAATGAGATGCCCTGCAAACACCTCCTTTATCAGACAATTAACTGACTCAACAGAAATAAACTCAAGACTTAAATAAGATCTCACCAATCAGTTGCTCTTCTTATGCTCACACCACTTAATATTGTACAAAAGTTAAGTTAAATGTTTTTACTTATCTCTAAGAACCTGTTGCTGTAGGGACAATATGCCATCTTCTGCAACTCAAGTATCTGTGTGTATAGAATCAAATTATTTCTGGACCTATGTTTTAAGCTTTTATCATTATTTAACCTGATAAGCTTAATCTCAGAAATGAGGCCTTGTAGAAGGGTTCATGTTATCTGTTTCCTTTCGGGACAGTAATTGGCATTCACACTAACAGGAACAAGGCTCCCCCCACTCCCCTCTCCCCTACCTGTGCTGGTTGCTGTGGCCGATCTCATTCCAAACTCTCGGAACAGAAGTGCTTACAACCTAAAACAGCTTCATCATTTCAAGCTGATCCCTGCAACAGACGGTGTGGGAATTTATAAACCGTTGCAATCATACAAGTGAGCTCCAATGCAGATTCATCCCAGGGAGTGAGTTATCCCAGTGCGGACTCATCCCAGGGAGTGAGTTATCCCAATGCAGACTCATCCCGGGGAGTGAGTTATCCCAGTGCAGACTCATCCCGGGGAGTGAGTTATCCCAGTGCAGACTCATCCTGGGGAGTGAGTATCCCAGTAAGGACTCATCCCAGGGAGTGAGTGGCCCCAGTGCAGATTCATCCCAGGGAGTGAGTTATCCCAGTGCAGACTCATCCCGGGGAGTGAGTTATCCCAGTGCAGACTCATCCCAGGGAGCGAGTATCCCAGTAAGGACTCATCCCAGGGAGTGAGTGGCCCCAGTGCAGATTCATCCCAGGGAGTGAGTTATCCCAGTGCGGACTCATCCCAGGGAGTGAGTTATCCCAGTGCAGACTCATCCCGGGGAGTGAGTATCCCAGTAAGGACTCATCCCAGGGAGTGAGTGGCCCCAGTGCAGATTCATCCCAGGGAGTGAGTTATCCCAGTGCGGACTCATCCCGGGGATTGAGTTATCCCAGTGCAGACTCATCCCGGGGAGTGAGTTATCCCAGTGCAGACTCATCCCGGGTAGTGAGTGGCCCCAGTGCAGACTCATCCCAGGGAGAGAGTTATCCCAGTGTGGACTCATCCCGGGGAGTGAGTTATCCCAGTGCAGACTCCTCCCGGGCAGTGAGTTATCCCAGTGCGGACTCATCCCGGGTAGTGAGTGGCCCCAGTGCAGACTCATCCCAGGGAGTGAGTTATCCCAGTCAGACTCATCCCAGGGAGTGAGTTATCCCAGTGCGGACTCATCCCGGGTAGTGAGTGGCCCCAGTGCAGACTCATCCTGGGGAGTGAGTGTCCCCAGTGCAGACTCATCCCGGGGAGTGAGTTATCCCAGTGTGGACTCATCCCAGGGAGTGAGTTATCCCAGTGTGGACTCATCCCAGGGAGTGAGTTATCCCAGTGCAGACTCATCCCGGGGAGTGAGTTATCCCAGTGTGGACTCATCCCGGGGAGTGAGTTATCCCAGTGTGGACTCATCCCAGGGAGTGAGTTATCCCAGTGCAGACTCATCCCAGGGAGTGAGTTATCCCAGTGTGGACTCATCCCAGGGAGTGAGTTATCCCAGTGCAGACTCATCCCGGGGAGTGAGTTATCCCAGTGTGGACTCATCCCAGGGAGTGAGTTATCCCAGTGCAGACTCATCCCGGGGAGTGAGTTATCCCAGTGTGGACTCATCCCAGGGAGTGAGTTATCCCAGTGCAGACTCATCCCGGGGGAGTGAGTGGCCCCAGCGCGGACTCATCCCGGGGGAGTGAGTGGCCCCAGCGCGGATTCATCCCAGGGAGTGAGTTATCCCAGTGCAGACTCATCCCGGGGGAGTGAGTGGCCCCAGTGCAGACTCATCCCGGGGGAGTGAGTGGCCCCAGCGCGGATTCATCCCGGGGGAGTGAGTTATCCCAGTGCAGACTCATCCCGGGGAGTGTTATCACAGTGCGGACTTATGCTCTCCTGAGTTTTTGATTTTTGAGATAAAGTAGAAAGAACTTAATCTGCTTCAATACACAGACTTTTAAATACTTGATAATAAGTCTCCAGTATTTTGATACCCAAATCAAAAGAGCTGCTCCATTAGAAGTGTTGGTTTTATGAGCACAAAACATCACTAAAATAAATATATTCAAATGTTATTTTCATTTCATGAAGCTTGCTGATTAATTTTGAATATATTAAATTGATTGATTGGAAATGAGGTTTTTTTATTGTGTTTATTCTTCATAGACATCAATTTGATACTTTTAGTTTATTATATCAATGGTAACATATTAATTGCCAACTGAAAGATTATTTCAAAGGAGTATTATTGTGATTGCTACTGACTATGTCTAAAGTAATTATAGGGATTGTTTCAAGCATCTCTGAGAGCTCTATGGTGGTTGTCAGTGACCTACAATAGTAAGTGTACTTATGGTTTTGACCTGGGGTTCAGAGGAGCCATTCACCTCCTGCCTCATTGTGACCCTTGGCAGACTTGCAATGTCACATGCTTTGTGAGCAGATTGAAAATAAGTCCCTTTTATTTGAACTTTGTCAGGAAGACAAAGGACTGCTGTCGGGAAGGAGGGTGATGTCAATTTACATGAACCAAATGTGAAAATGCAATTAAAATGGAGCTATCTGACAGAACTACTGGCCCCAGTTTTATTTTCCTATTCTTCTTTTGAGAATAAACTTCACCTCTACTTCATCATTTCCCACAATCGTGTGGGGTGAAGTGAAATGTTTCACATGCAGAGAGTGTTAGGCGCAGACTTCATCGCATCTGATTGGAGCATTCTGTGATTGGGCTTTGAACATAACATTGGTAGGGAAGTGCCCTTTGACAAAAGGTCATTGAGGAATATTTGTCATATGCCCAATGTTTCACATTCTGCTTCTGTCTGTTGTTTCCCTGCAGGATGGCAACACTGCTTTGACCATTGCACAGCAAGCTGGGCAGAAGGACACTGTTGTACTGCTGAGCACCCATATGGATTGTGGCATGTCATAGAGTCATACAGCACGGAACCAGACCCTTCGATCCAACCAGTGCACGCCGACCACGTTTGGAAACTAAACTAGTCCCATCTGCCTGTCCTTGGCCCATATCCCTCCAAACGTTTCTTATTCATGTACTCATCCAAATATCTCTTAAATATTGTAACTGTACCCACATCCAGCACTTCCTCTGGAAGTTCATTCTACACACAAATACTCTGTATAAAAAAAAGCCCCTCATGACTTGTTAAGATCTTTCTCCTCTCACCCTAAGAATGTGTCGCCTTGTCTTGAAATCCCCCATCCTAGGGAAAGACACCTGCCATTCAGCTTATCTATATTCCTTATGATTTTATAAACATCTGTAAGGTCACCTCTCAACCACATACGCTCCAATGAAAAAGGTCCCAGTCTATCCAGGGTCTCCTTATAATTCAAACACTCCAATCCCAACAACTTCCTGGTAAATCTCTTCTGAACCCTCTCCAGCTTAGTAATATCCTTCCTATAACAGAGCGACAAGAACTGGACACAGTATACCAGAAGAGGCCTCATCAACGCGTTGTCCCAACTCCTGTACTCAAAGGTCTGAGCAATGAAGGCAGGTCATAAGCACAGTATCTATATGTGATGCAAACTTCAATGAATTATGTACCTAAACACCTCGGTCCCTCCATTCTCCAACACTACCCAAGGGCCTGTTTTTAATTGGGTAAGTCTTTCCTTTGTTTTATCAAAATGCAATACTTCACATTTATCCAAATTAGACTCCATCTGCCACTCTTCAGCCCATTGACCCAATTGGTCAAGATCTCTTTGTAATCTTAGATAACCACCTTCATTGTCCACTATAACAACAATCTCAGTGTCATTTGCAAACTTATTAACTTGTCTGGGGAGAGACTTCAGGGTGCTCTGGTTCTGAAGGATCTCTGTGTTCTCATTCTTGAGTCTCAGAAAACTAGCATGCAAGTACAGCAAATAATAAAGAAAGTGAATGGAATGTTGGCTTTTATAGCTAAAGGAATAAAATATAAATTTATAGCAGTATTGTTGAAACTATACAAGGTATTGGTGAGACCTCACCTAGAGTATTGTGCATAGTTTTGGTCCCCTTATTTGAGGAAAGATGTAATGGCATTGGAGGCAGTTAAGAGAACATTCACTAGATTGATCCCAGAGATGAGAGGTTTGTCATATGAAAAGCAATTGAACAGTTTAGGCCTACAATCTCTGTAATGTATAAGAATGAGGGAAGATCAAATTGAGGTATTCAAGGTGATTACTGGTGTAGATAAAATAGATGTGCAGCAAATGCTTCCTCTTGTCGGGTATTCCAGGATGAGAAATCATACTGTTAGGAAAAGGGGGAGCAAATTTAAAACAGAGTTGAGGAGAAACTACTTCTCCTAAAGGGTTGTGAATCTATGGAATTCACTACCCTAAAGTGCAGTGGATGCCGAGATAGTGAGTAAATTTAAGGAGGAGTTAGACATATTTAATTGGTAATGGGTTGAAGAGATATGAAGAGAAGGTAGGAAAATAGGGGTGAGGAGCATATCAACCAGGATTGAATTGCAGAGCAGACTCAATGGGCCCAATGGCCTAATTCTGCTCCTACATCGTATGAACTTATGAACTAACCATGCTTTCTATATTCTCATCTAAGTCATTTATTTAAATGATGTAAGTGGACCCAGCACCAATCCCTGTAGAACACCACTGGTCACAGACTTTCAATCTGAAAAACAACCCTCCACCATCACTCCCTGTCTCTTGCCATTAAGCCAATTTTGTATCCAATTGGCAAGGCTAACTCTGAATCCTATGTGATCTAATTTTACTAATTAATCTACCATGTGCAACCTTGTCAAAGGCTTTACTAAAGTCCAAGTAAACAATGTCAACCACTCAGCCTTCATCAATCTTCTTGATTACTTCAAAGCTCAACCAAGTTTGTGAGACATGATTTCCCTCACACAAAACCATGCTGACTATCTCGAATCATTCCTTGCCTCTCCAAATGCATATAAATCCTTTCTGTCCAATGACTTACCCACCACTGAAGTCAAACTCACAGGTCTATAGTTCCCAGACTTCACCTTTAATACCTTCTTAAACAAAGACACAACATTAGCTACTGCCCAGTCATTCAGCACCTCACCTATATTTATAGATGATGCAAATATTTTGGCAAGGAGCCCCGCAATTTCCTCCCTGACCTCCTGAGATACACTAGATCATATCCACCTTTGAGATTTATCCACCTTTATACTTCCTACGCTCTCCAGCACTTCCTCTTCTGTAATGTGAACTGTTTTCAAAACATCAATATTTATTTCCCTGAGTTCTCTAGCTTCCATTTCTTTCTCCACAGTAAAAGACTGATGTGAAATATTTGTTTAAAATCTCTCACATCTCCTAAAGTTCAACACAAAGACAACCTCTTTGATCTTTAAGAGATCCTATTCTCTCTCTAGTTGCTGTCTTGCTCTTAATGTACTCTTTGGACTATCCTTAACCTTATTTGGTTATCTCATATCCTTTCTTTGCCTTCCTGATCTCCCTCTTAAGATTGCCCCTACATTCATTATATTGTTCAAGAGATTCATTTGGACTTAGTTGTCTATATCTCATATATGATTATCCTATTTTCTAATTTACATTCTATGCAGCCCCTCTTATTTCTTCACAATAAGAAGCAAACAGTTTCAGGACATTTATTTTTGATCTGGTGGCAATGAACACTTCACATCTCTGAATTGCATATTTGAAAACTCTGACAACCTTTACAACTAATTGAGTTATTCTAATTATTTTAGTTTAGGCTTTAGTTTATCCTCTTCAACCAGCTATTTACAAGCTGCATTTATATGTGATAATCCACCTTGAATTGCTCCCCCATCAGAACTTCCCATCTTCATAAAAGTAGATGACTGTTCCAAATATACTGCTTAGAAGCTTGTTATTGGAATAATTCTGTAAAGATTTTGCTCTACAATCAACACTAAATTCTGAGATGCATATATGTTACGAATTTATGTTGTGTGATAATCTCTGAATGCCCTAATATTTAAGATATATAAAGAGTGATGAATCATATAATATGGAATTAAATTGTGCTAATCCCATTTCAGTTCTGATGAAACTATTCAAGCCCAACACTTACTGTAAAATAAAGGATAAATACAGGCTGTTAATAGTTAGTATTCTTCATTAAGAATATTCATACATTTGCAATCTCTTCAAGTTCATATATATTACAAAGTTTTATTGGAAAGCAGAAGAATTTATCGGTGAGCATGCACTGTTATTTAGCTAAAATGTAATGGATTCAACAATTACTATAATGCCAAAACACTTGCCATTTTCATCTCATCTCCTAAACAGAATTTTATTCATTTGTAATATTACTTATTAAAATTCAGTGTCTTCGTTAACATGTATCGCTATCTAACATTAAATCTTGTCTACCACTACTACAATTTTGAATATTCATTGTTGTGTACATTTTTATATACATCCTCACACTGGTAATCAATAATTCAGGTGGAATAAACATGAGACTGTTGGCATTCACAGCTTATCGGAGAATCTAGCTAAAGGGAATGTGTCAGGAATCTAACAGCAAATGGTCACACTATTCAATAAATATTTTTAGACATCACAATAGTCTATTTTCAGTTGATTTGGGTGGAAAGCTATAGTATGATCTAATTAAATGAGAGAAAGGCTTTTTGCCTACATGCGGCCCTGGGAGACATCTTTCTCTCTGTTTCTGTCAATATAAAATCCTGCGACACAAGGTTAAAAAACAATTGTGCAACCGGTACAAGAAGATTTGACCAGTTTGTTTGAGATTAATTATCTCTTAAATGAGGTTTGACTATAAAGAAACCAAAGTCACTTTTTATTCATTTCAATGGTACAAGGAATGATCATAAATTAACTCTCATTTAGCAAGTCTACTCAGCAATTGATGTAAAAGAAACTGGTTTATCAATTGGAAATCATGCCTCGACTTAATTGGAGTTTTGGTCGACCCTCCTTTTAAGGGGAATAAGTGTTGCATCACATGGATACATTATCTATATATACACAACAAGGGCTCTATCTGACAGTCAAAGCTCTGCAGGTTTATTCTGTTCCTACAGTCAGACAATTATGGGTTAACTGCAGTGAGACTTGAACATCTAATCTAGGTTGGCATTACAATGGAAAGAAGAGGAACTGTTTTGTCAGAGATGCTGTTTTTCAGGTGAAATATTAACAGAGGTGTTTGTTGACACCAATGCACTGACTGTGCATACACACAATGTGAAGCCAATTTTTCAATTAAAGCAAAATAAATTATTTTCAAAAAATAGGTAAAGTTCTGCTTTCTTCAATAGCTTATTCCTGTCACCCAATATACTATTTCATTTATATTGTACTGTTTATTGTTTCCTGTAAACATTTATTACTATATTTATGAGCGATGGCTGCTAATGCACATGCTTCTTCATGTCAGCAAGTACAACCAATACTAAAGCATGACCCCAGCCCTCTGGGGAGACATACACCCAAATTTAAGTAGGAATGTTCTGCCCATAATCCAGGCCAATCTCTGTCCTTTATCCAGTATCACTAAAACATATTATCTAATTGTTACTTCATTTCTATTTGTGAGATTTTCCCGTGTGAAAATTGGTTGTGACATTTGCTACCCTGGTAACTTATTATAAGCCCCAATTTTAATTCCATAAATGAATTGGTTTTGATTGAGTTTATATTTCATAAGTGTTTCATTGTAGCAACCCGAGGTCATGAAAATTCCCGTGTAAATGTAAGTTATTTCTTTCTATGTTATAACCATAGGGTCACACTTGAAATTAACCAAATTCTGAGCAATCAGATTCTTAGATTGATGGGAACATTAAGTACTAATTCTGGAATAATTGTGACTTTTCAACCAAAAATAATAGAAATTACAGATTCTCAAAATAGTGGAGGTACCAAGCATATACTATCAATAATTTTATATCTATTTACATACAGAAAATCATGCATGACCTGTCCATGTTTCTTTGATATGCGCAATCAGTTGTCAGGCTTCTGTTCCTAAGACATTGAGCGGACAATATTTTCCACCCAATGGTATCAGAGCCTAGACTAATACCAACAAGGAGGTTTGATGGCAGTCAATTTACCCAAGATATCCCAGCACCTATCCAACATTATATGATGATAACAAGTGAGGACTTTGCCGATTATAAGACTGGGACACCAGCCAGTGGCGCTAACTTACATGCCTCCAAAATACTTTTCCCCACCCAAACTTTCAGCTAATAAAGTTACAGTGCAAGTGTCCGTGTCAATCCTAATCACGCAAGTGACAACTGCTGAAAATGGTACTTCTCTACAACACAAACATAAAATTAGGTTAGGCCTTTAATGTCATTGCTTAGAATTGTACTTTTTTCATTTTAACAAAGGCTATTGGTTAGTCATTGTACAAGAAAATTAATCCACACGTCCTAATGTGCAAAGATGTCCAAACTTAATATTTATGTAATGTTCGGCCCAACAGTTGTTCAAGAAGCTAACAGTCCAACACTCAGACAATACACTTAACATATGTAAGGCATTAAAATGACCCTGTATAAAACCTGCAAAAAGACACAATCCATGAAGAAAATGATGGGACAATGAAATCCAAAACACTGTTTCCATGCTTAATGAAAAATATTGACTGAGACCAGAGATATGTTGTTTAGAGAGTGAAAAGAAGCTGAAAGAGATTGATTGTTCTCATTTCATCATTTATTCTGGACTTGGAATGTGTTTTTTTTTCGTGTGAAATGCTTCTCCATAAACTAACTTTTCCCTCTCAAATATTGAGAAATTGTTCTCTTACCCCTCATGATCTTTTACTGAATATCTTCCATTGCCATCTGAGATCTTCCATCTCTGGATCAGGGGTTGAAGTGAGTAAATGTTATATTGAATGCGCCTTGTGCTGCTGTGCTTGTGAGTGAAGGATGGGAGGCTGAATACTGACATTTTGTGGTCATTTTGTTCAATCATGTTTAGAGTTCAGGGACATAGGGACAGGAGTAAATCATTCAGCCCTCAAAACCATTTTGAAGTTTAGATTGATCTCACCGCGACAAAATCTAAGGAAGCCCAATTCCAGATTTCTACAACCTTTGTACAAAGAAATGCTTTCTGAGCCTTTCCTGAACAGTTTAGCTTAAATCAGAAGCTTATGTCCCTGATTCAGAATTCCCCCAGTCAAGTAGACACTTTTTATTGTTCCATCCTGTTAACCTCTCAATCTGTTCACACATGAATCGCCTATATTCAAGGCATTGCAAAAGTTGTCCCTGCAACCTGTCCTCATAATTTACCTTTTTAGCCCAGGGAACATTGTGGAAAATATGCTCCTCTTAAGTTCGGTATGTCCTTCTAGATGCACAAGGATTTCATGTAGGATTCCAGAATGGAATTGCAGCCTTTGAACGGCTTGGGAAATGGCAAGTCACTTCGGAAAATACGGTAAGATTGAAAAACTCAGCCTCTCAATGTCAAATCAAAGAAGTTCCATTCTGCAGCCAGGTTTTGGATGATGAGTTGGGAATCTTACTAATGAGTTGATAGGGGCTTATTTGAATGTATTTACATTTCATTAAATCCAAACCTCCCTTCAATCATATGCAGTTCATATGTTCCGGTGTGCTGGATAGACAGCAACAATTCCCAACCAGAAAGTCAGAGCAGTTACCTGGCAGAGCTGGCTCCTCCAGCCCTCTGCCTCAGACAGCATCCCCCAGCATTTCGGCACGTGCTCCATGGGCAGTAACCACCTACAACACCGTGCCCCCCCCCCACTCCATAAAGGTTGGCATCAAGCACACACATTCTCATGGGATATCTCTGACTCACTCTGAATTACATTCTCCACTGCATACTGCATTTTAGAGTCATAGAGATGTACAGCATGGAACCAGACCCTTCGGTCCAACCCATCCATGCCGACCAGATATCCCAACCCAATCTACTCCCACCTGCCAGCACCCGGCCCATATCCCTCCAAACCCTTCCTATTCATATACCCATCCAAATGTCTCTTAAATGTTGCAATTGTACCAGCCTGCACCACTTCCTCTGGCAGCTCATTCCATACATGTACCACCCTCTGTGTGAAAAAGTTGCCCCTTAGGTCTCTTTTATATCTTTCCTCTCTCACCCTAAACCTATGCCCTCTAGGGCCGACCCCAGGGAAAAGACTTTGTCTATTTATCCTTTCCATGCTCCTCATAATTTTGTAAACCTCTATAAGGTCACCCCTCAGCCTCTGACGCTCCACGAAAACAGCCCCAGCCTGTTCAGCCTCTCCCTATAGCTCAAATCCTCCAACCCTGGCAACATCCTTGTAAATCTTTTCTGAGCCCTTTCAAATTTCACGACATCTTTCCGATAGTGGCCTAACCAATGTCCTGTACAGCCGCAACATGACCTCCCAACTCCTGTACTCAATACTCTGACCAATAAAGGAAAGCATACCAAACACCTTCTTCACTATCCTATCTACCTGCAACTCCACTTTCAAGGAGCTATGAACCTGCACTCCAAGATCTCTTTGTTCAACAACATTCCCTAGGACCTTACCATTAAGTGTATAAGTCCTGCTAAGATTTGCTTTCCCAAAATGCAGCACCTCGCATTTATCTGAATTAAACTCCATCTGCCACTTCTCAGCCCATTGGTCCATCTGGTCCAGATCCTGTTGTAATCTGAGGTAACCCTCTTCGCTGTCCGCTACACCTCCATTTTGCAGCATACCAGCACCCATCACTGTAATGTTGCTTTCATTACACCTTGCATGCAGGGACAAGCTCCCACATCATGACTGGACCACGGTACAGCTCAGGGCTCTTCGCTTGCTTTCTCAATGTACATAGGCTTGGATGCTCTTGCCTTGCCTTGCTGAACTCTGTTTTGCGATCTCATTCAGAACTTAAAGCCTCATAGAGCTTCTATCCTGCCTTGCTTTTTAGCATAGACTGAATGTCAGGCAGCGTATCATGGTTACTAGGTGTCATCAGTCATGGGGATTTACATGCGAATGTGATACGTCAATCCCACAGCTGTATCAGGTAGCAGCAGCTCACATAGCAATCACTCTGCGTGTGCTTCAACCAAATAGCCAGGTCTCAAAGCCGAAGGAGAGTCAAGGGAAACTCTCAGTTAGTCAGAGGGCCCACCACAGTCAGTCAGGCGCAGCATCCAAACACAGTCCTGGGGTTTGGATACAGTCTCTCTGCTGCTTGGGGTAGTCAGGGTCAGAGGATCTGTAGCACTACGGTCTGGGAGTGGGCCATGAGCAGGACTGCAGGGTGAGGCACCAGTCCGGAGATTCACAATAACTCAGCTGGGAGCTGCACAAACATGATCTCTCATCAGTTTGAGTGGTCCATCCAAGTCAGATAGGGGAGTGAGCCGTAGTTAGTCCAGATGGTCTGCACAATGACGGTCAAGGGAATGTTAGCAGGCTCACTGCTGTGCTAGAGAAGCTGGGCAAGTCAAGCTCTTTCAGTAAGATGGCAGTTCAGTAGGGCTTCTGACGTTAAGACGCATTCCCTCCATCCACATTTCATTTCTTTTCCTTTTTAATTCTCTCTTTTCTTGATTTTTGCCTCTCTTTTATTTTGTTTAGCTCTTCTTGAGGAGCTCAGTCATGTGACAGCTTCGGCGGCAGTGAGTGAGCTCCAATGCAGATTCATCCCAGGGAGTGAGTTATCCCAGTGCGGACTCATCCCGGGGAGTGAGTTATCCAAGTGCAGACTCATCCCAGGGAGTGAGTGGCCCCAGTGCAGTCTCATCCCGGGAGGTGGGTTATCCCAGTGCGGACTACTGCCGGGCAGTGAGTTATCCCAGTGCGAACTACTCCCGGGCAGTGAGTTATCTCAGTGCGGACTCATCCCGGGTAGTGAGTGGCCCCAGTGCAGACTCATCCCAGGGAGTGAGTTATCCCAGTGCGAACTACTCCCGGGCAGTGAGTTATCTCAGTGCGGACTCATCCCGGGTAGTGAGTGGCCCCAGTGCAGACTCATCCCAGGGAGTGAGTTATCCCAGTGCGGACCCCTCCCAGGGAGTGAGTTACCCCAGTGCGGACTCATCCTAGGGAGTGAGTTATCCCAGTGCAGACTCATCCCGGGGAGTGAGTGGCCCCAGTGCGGACTCATCCCGGGGAGTGAGTGGCCCCAGTGCGGACTCATCCCGGGGAGTGAGTGGCCCCAGTGCGGACTCATCCCGGGGAGTGAGTGGCCGCAATGCAGACTCATCCCGGAGAATAAGTTATCCCAGTGCAGACTCATCCCGGGGAGTGAGTGGGCCCCAGTGCGGACCCCTCCCAGGGAGTGAGTTACCCCAGTGCGGACTCATCCTAGGGAGTGAGTTATCCCAGTGCAGACTCATCCCGGGAAATAAGCTATCCCAGTGCAGACTCATCCCGGGGAGTAAGTTATCCCAGTGCAGACTCATCCCAAGGAGTGAGTTATCCCAGTGCGGACTCATCCCAGGGAGTGAGTGGCCCCAGTGCGGACTCATCCCGGGGAGTGAGTGGCCGCAATGCAGACTCATCCCGGAGAATAAGTTATCCCAGTGCAGACTCATCCCGGGGAGTGAGTGGGCCCCAGTGCAGACTCATCCCGGAGTGTGAGTCATCCCAGTACAGACTCATCCCGGGGAGTGAGTGGGCCCCAGTGCAGACTCATCCCGGGGATTGAGTTATCCCAGTGCGGACCCCTCCCAGGGAGTGAGTTACCCCAGTGCGGACTCATCCTAGGGAGTGAGTTATCCCAGTGCAGACTCATCCCAGGGAGTGCATGGCCCCAGTGCGGACTCATCCCGGGCAGTGCGTTATCCTAGTGCGGTCTCATCCCGGGGTGTGAGTTATCCCAGTGTGGTCTAATCCCGGGGAGTGAGTGGCCTCAGTGCGGACTCATCCCGGGAAGTGAGTTAACCCAATCCGGTCTCATCCCGGGGTGTGAGTTATCCCAGTGCGGACTCATCCCGGGGAGTGAGTGGCCCCAGTGCAGACTCATCCCGGGGGGTGAGTGGGCCCCACTGCAGACCCATCCTGGGGAGTGAGTTATCCCAGTGAAGAACCCATCCAGGGGAGTGAGTTATCCCAGTGAAGAACCCATCCAGGGGAGTGAGTTATCCCAGTGCGGACTCATCCCGGGGAGTAAGTTATCCCAGTGCCGACTCATCCCGGGGAGTGGGTTATCCCAGGGCAGACTCATCCCGGGGAGTGAGTGGCCCAGTGCAGACTCATACCGGGGAGTGAGTTATCCCAGTGCGGACTCATCCCGGAGTGTGAGTCATCCCAGTGCAGACTCATCCCGGGGAGTGAGTGGGCCCCAGTGCAGACTCATCCCGGGGATTGAGTTATCCCAGTGCGGACCCCTCCCGGGGAGTGAGTTATCCCAGTGTGGACTCAACCCGGGGAGTGAGTTACCCCAGTGCGGACTCATCCTAGGGAGTGAGTTATCCCAGTGCAGACTCATCCCAGGGAGTGCGTTATCCTAGTGCGGTCTCATCCCGGGGTGTGAGTTATCCCAGTGTGGTCTAATCCCGGGGAGTGAGTGGCCTCAGTGCGGACTCATCCCGGGAAGTGAGTTAACCCAATCCGGTCTCATCCCGGGGTGTGAGTTATCCCAGTGCGGACTCATCCCGGGGAGTGAGTGGCCCCAGTGCAGACTCATCCCGGAGGGTGAGTGGGCCCCACTGCAGACCCATCCTGGGGAATGAGTTATCCCAGTGAAGAACCCATCCAGGGGAGTGAGTTATCCCAGTGCGGACTTATCCTGGGGAGTGAGTTATCCCAGTGCAGACTCATCCCGGGGAGTGAGTGGCCCCAGTGCAGACTCATCCCGGAGAATAAGTTATCCCAGTGCGGACTCATCCCGGGGTGAGAGTTATCCCAGTGCAGACTCATCCCGGGGAGTGAGTGGCACCAGTGCAGACTCATCCCGGGGAGTGAGTTATTCCAGTGCGGATTACTCCCGGGGAGTGACTTCTCTCAGTGCAGACTTATACCGTGGAGTGAGTTATCCCAATGCTGACTCATCCCGGGGAGTGAGTGGGCCCCAGTGCGGACTCATTCCTGGGACTGAGTTATCCCAGTGCGGAGCCATCCCCGGGGGTGAGTTATCCCAGTGCGGACTCATCCCGGGGAGTGTGTGGCCCCAGTGCAGCCTCATCCCGGAGAGTGAGTGGCCCCAGTGCGGACACATCCCGGGGAGTGAGTTATCCCTGTGTGGACTCATCCCGGGGAGTGTGTGGCCCCAGTGCAGCCTCATCCCAGGGAGTGAGTTATCCCAGTGCAAACTCATCCCGGGGAGTGAGTTATCCCAGTGCGGACGCATCCCGGGGAGTGAGTGGCCCCAATGCAGAATCATCCCAGGGAGTGAGTTATCCCAGTGCAGACTCATCCCGGGGATTTAGTTATCCCACTGCAGACTCATCCCGGGGGAGTGAGTTATCCCAGTGCGGACGCATCCCGGGGAGTGAGTGGCCCCAATGCAGAATCATCCCAGGGAGTGAGTTATCCCAGTGCAGACTCATCCCGGGGATTTAGTTATCCCACTGCAGACTCATCCCGGGGTGTGAGTTATCCCAGTGTGGACTCAACCCGGGGTGTGAGTGAGCCCCAGTACAGACTCATCCCGGAGAGTGAGTTATCCCACTGCAGACTCATCCCGGGGTGTGAGTTATCCCAGTGTGGACTCAACCCGGGGTGTGAGTGAGCCCCAGTACAGACTCATCCCGGAGAGTGAGTGATCCCAGTGCGGACTCATCCCAGGGAGTGAGTTGTCCCAGTGCAGACTCATACCGGGGAGTGAGTTATCCCAGTGCGGACTCGTCCTGGAGTGTGAGTCATCCCAGTGCAGACTCATCCCGGGGAGTGAGTGGGCCCCAGTGCAGACTCATCCCGGGGATTGAGTTATCCCAGTGCAGACCCCTCCTGGGGAGTGAGTTATCCCAGTGCAGACTCATCCCGGGGAGTGAGTTACCCCAGTGCGGACTCATCCTAGGGAGTGAGTTATCCCAGTGCAGACTCATCCCAGGGAGTGCATGGCCCCAGTGCGGACTCATCCCGGGCAGTGTGTTATCCTAGTGCGGTCTCATCCCGGGGTGTGAGTTATCCCAGTGTGGTCTAATCCCGGGGAGTGAGTGGCCTCAGTGCGGACTCATCCCGGGAAGTGAGTTAACCCAATGCGGTCTCATCCCGGGGTGTGAGTTATCCCAGTGCGGACTCATCCCGGGGAGTGAGTGGCCCCAGTGCAGACTCATCCTGGGGGGTGAGTGAGCCCCACTGCAGACCCATCCTGGGGATTGAGTTATCCCAGTGAAGAACCCATCCAGGGGAGTGAGTTATCCCAGTGCGGACTCATCCTGGGGAGTGAGTTATCCCAGTGCAGACTCATCCCGGGGAGTGAGTTATCCCAGTGCAGACTCATCCTGGGGAGTGAGTTATCCCAGTGCAGACTCATCCTGGGGAGTGAGTTATCCCAGTGCGGACTCATCCCAGGGAGTAAGTTATCCCAGTGCGGACTCGTCCTGGTGAGTGTGTGGGCCCCAGTGCAGACTCATCCCTGGGAGTGAGTTATCCCAGTGCGGACTCATCCCGGGGTTTGAGTTATCCCAATGCGGACTCATCCCGGGGAGTGAGTGGACCCCAGTGCAGACCCATCCCGGGGAGTGAGTTATCCCAGTGCAGCCTCATCCCGGGGTGTATGTCTTTCCACTGCAGACTCATTCCGGGGAGTGAGTGGGCCCCAGTGCAGACTCATCCCGGGGTGTGAGTTATCCCAGTGTGGACTCATCCCGGGGAGTGAGTTATCCCAGTGCAGACTCATCCCGGGGTGTATGTCTTCCCAGTGCAGACTCATCCCGGGGAGTGAGTGGGCCCCAGTGCAGACTCATCCCGTGGTGTGACTTATTCCAGTGCAGACTTATCCTGTGGTGTAACTTATCCCAGTGCAGACTCATCCCGGGGAGTGAGTTATCCCAGTGCAGACTCATCACGGGGAGTGAGTGGCCCCATAGCAGACTCATCCCATGGAGTGAGTTATCCCAGTGCAGACTCATCCCGGGGAGTGTATTATCCCATTGCGGACTCATCCCGGGGAGTGAGTGGCCCCAGTGCGGACTCATCTCGGGGAGTGAGTGGGCCCCAGTGCAGACTTATCCCGGGGAGTGAGTTATCCCAGTGCAGACTCATCCCGGGGAGTGAGTTATCCCAGTGCAGACTCATCCTGGGGAGTGAGGTATCCCAGTGCGGACTCATCCCGGGGAGTGAGTGGGCCCCAGTGCAGACTCATCCCGGGGAGTGAGTTATCTCAGTGTGGACTCATTCTGGGGAAGGACTGGACTCCAGTGTGGACTCATCCCAGGGAGTCGACCCCAGTTTGGACTCATCCTGGGGAGGGACTGGGCTCCAGTGCGGACTCATCCCGGGGGTTGAGTAGCCCCAGTGCGTACCCAAAGGGGCCCAGTGCTGACTTGGGACAACAGTGTTGGAAGTGAGGATTGGAGTTAGCATGCCAGCACACAGACAGAACAATAATTGTGAAGAGGAGCAACTCAACATGTAAGGATATGAGATCACAGTGTATTGGGCTACTGCAGGAGGAAGACAGTGGTTTATTAATGGTCTCAACTACCCCGGCTTTAACAGGGGCCTAGCACAGCGCAGTGCGTAGTGTGGCCAAGCTCAGGGGCTATCCCTGGGAGATGAGGAGCTGAGAAAGTGAGAAAGTTGAGTGAGAATATGTAGGTTCATGACTAATGGATTCAACAGGGAAAGCAAACAGGAAAGGGAATGACAGGGTTGAACTTGTCACTCACTCAGCAAACCACAACCTGTGTTGCCTTTCGGTTTCATCCAAATTGCAGATTAGCTTCCCTCCAGTGTGGAAACAGGCTCTTCGGCCCAATAAATCCACACCGACCTCCGAAGAGCAACCCACCCAGACCCATTCCCCTACATGCACCTAACACTACGGGCAATTTAGCTTGGTCAATTCAGCTATTCTGCACATCTTTGGACTGTGGGAAAAAAAACCAGAGGACACGGGGAGAATGTGCAAACTCCACACAGACAGTCGCCCAAGGCTGGAATCAGAACCTGGGTCCCTGGCACTGTGAGGCAGCAGTGCTAACCACTGAGCCACTGTGCCACCCCAAATGGAATGGAAGTTGAGCAATGGAAGTTGAAAATGGCTGTGACCGCACCCACAGTGGGCAGCATAAACAGTTTTTTTTCTTTGTCTGAGTATGTGGGCTCTACTTGTGTGCAACGTGAGGCCCTTTAAGGGACAACTACCTTGAGCAGGCTGAAGGAATGTGTAGTCATAGTGCCCTCCAAGTGGAAGGTATGCAGTGTCCAACTATGTGAATACAAACTCCTTGCCACAAGCAATCTTGGCCATATCATTAATCATTACAAATTGATCAGAGTCTCCTCTGTGACGCCCAAAGTAATCGCAGGTGACCTTAAAAATGTCACATGCAAGCTACTGTTCATAAAAACAGCCCAATATCTCATAGGCTGCATGAAGGCTTTCAGCTGATTTCCTCGTATCTTAAAATATAAGTATTTGACAACAAGTGCTGATGAAATGCTGCCTTTCTTGGATGACAGAGGGATGGGGGTATGGTTTCAGTAACCCTACTGCAATGACCAACTCCTACTGCATTTGTGTGACGTGCTGCACATTGGAATAAGGTCAAAGGTTCATATGGAGATGTTTCAAGGCCCTCTTTATCAAAGCCTTTCATGTCTCACTGTATGGAGGACTCTGCTAAACTGTACTATGTGAGTAATGCACACATTTCTCAGATAACTATTCTGTTTCTGCTATTCATACACAGTTTCATTGGAACTGTCAGCGATAGATCCAACCACAGCTGATGGTGTGACCAAAGGTGCAGCAAGCCCAGGAGCAGCAGCAACATCAGCAGCTGATGTACAGCATTCACATGAAGTAGTCGCAGCTGAAGCTCCCCTCAGGATGCAGAGGAGGGACATGAGGCTATCATCCTCCAGGTGAGTGAGGAGCATTGCCACTGCAGACTGCTGGTGTCCTGCGACAATGTCACAAAACGGTGCCAACTGCTGGAGCAGGACCTGCGAACTGAAGGGGTGGGGGAGGGACCATCTATTCCAAGGTGACAGCTGCGCTACATTTTAATGCAATTGGCTCATTCCAAAGATCCACTAGGATCTGTGATGGGATCTGTCAATCCCCAATCCACAAATGTATCAGAGCTCTAACCAGTGCAATTTGTGCCGGGTCTCACTGTTTCATTTCATTTCCTTGTGCCAGGGTCAGTGCTGCAGCCTGAGCTGGAGGCTCTGCCAATATAACTGGCTTCCCTTAGGGTGTGGATGTTAGAGACTCTGCACATTCGTGTTGAAAGCAGCTTATCATAATGCAGCAGACATGATTAACAGAAAAGGCTTTAATTCCATTAGAGTTGAAGTAATCAGTGATCATTATCATCTCTTAAGTCTGCGCCACGTACCCTGGGACTTGCCATGATGCTATATCTTTAAGAATTCCCATGTTCCTGCTTCATTTCAAGTTTTGGTGTCTTACATGGATAGTTGCTAGAGACAAGGACTCCCTCTGTAACCATGGCTGATAGTTCCATGAGGCAACTTCCTGACTGAGGCCAAATACACGTACAGTCCATTCTTTGATATGGGCTACCATGAGCACAAAGTAAGTCTCATGAGAATGGGGTTCTGATGCCGGGATTGTCCAGGGGCAGCAGTGCAGACAGACTGCGCAGCACAATCCCAGTAAGGTATGCTCTTTGGTTCTGCATCAGACAAAGAGGGGATTGGATGGACATTGAGATAGAGAACATGGGCAGTCTTCCGAAGAGGAAGCTGAGGGTACTGAGTGGGAGAACCATTGTCAGAAAGCAAGCGTAACAGACACAACAAGCCAGGCAGGACATCAGTGACACCCACTGCCAACAAATGTGAGCTGCGTGCAAGTGATCACTTGTGAATTGTCGATTTAATGCCACTCAAGAGCAAATGGCCCCTATTCATTCCCAAGGGCAAATGCAGTTTTGTTTTGTTGGGTTTTTTTCAGTATTTTTCCTGGTGTTCAATAAAAGTCAACAGTTTCCGCAATTTGAAAGCTTTCCAGTATGTGATGCTCCCACATTGAACAATGAGAAGATGTTAATGTTTACTAGGCATGAAGGAAAGGGAAGGACTCCTTCACTCAGAGTTCTGACATGGCAAGGCAGTCAGGACAGATAACCTAGGCAGAAGTGGGTGCTGCAGATGCTGAAGATTAGAGTCAAGATTGGAGTGATGCTGGAAAAGCACAGCAGGCCTGACAACATCCTGATGAAGGGCTTTTGCCCGAAACGCCAATTTTCCTGCTCCTCAGATGCTGACTGGCCTGCTGTGCTTTTCCAGCACCATTCTAATCAGGACAGATAACCTGTCAACTTGAAGCTTGTGGCTCCAGTTACAATGAGTGCTGATGAGACATAAAAAGGCATCACATTTATGAAGGTGAGCTTGTCTTTGTGCCTTTCTCCAGAAGCTTTGCGGTGTCTCTCCCCTTCCACTACATGCACTGTAAAGGGCAGCTCCCAGCTAGCAAAGCTCAACCTGGGGCATAGCTGGGCACCAGTGCCAGGACTCCCAGGATCCCAGCAGTGGCGACTACTTCCAACAATGGTGAACACACGTTGAGCACATGGAGTGCCACAGAGGCATGGTGCATGCATAATGATGTGAACTGTGGAAGACGGTGTGAGAAAAATCAGTAGAGCTTTCAGACAGAAACCCTTCATGAAACTCAAAAATTGATGCATAGACATTTTTTGGTAAAGTTCAGTCAAAACTTCCACCCCTTCTGCATTCCAGCCACGTTGATATAACAAATAGCATTCAATGAGCCGTTGTAATTACTTTTGCTCCTGTCCACTGCTATTTCATGTTTTCTGCATTTGGGCCTCTAAATTTCAGCAGTCGTCAACCGTTGCCAGCCACTTAGAAACATGCTGATTTATTTTCTTTAACTGGATGTCCTTGCATTTCTACACTGAACACTTTATCTACCACAATTATTCTCACTCATTTAATTTAGCGATGTCTTTTGACACTTTCTGCTACATCCAAATTATTAACAGTGCCAAGTAACTTTAGATGTGCAGTTTCTCATCTCCTCCATATTACATATAGGTGAATGAAGGCCCAGCACAAGGCCTGAGGAGCACCTCATTGGCAAAACAATGGAGATTGGAATGGAAATGAGTTCCATGGCACTTATCAAATTCCCAATACAGTTCCAATACGTAAAAGCTTTTGGAAAGGAGTCTGGAAACAGAAAGTAGTAGGTTACCTAAAAATGGCAGGTCTGTGACTGAACTTGGTTACAAGCTAATAGTCGGCCTGTTAAAGGGTAGGTTTCAATTTTTGAGAGAAGGCACAGAAAATATTGTTTCTGGATCAGGGGCTCAGTGACGTGGTCCCCTACACTTCCAATTAACGGTCTATGGGTCAGGCTGGCTTGAGAGTCAGGCCAGATGTCTGGGGAAGACTCTAAAAGGCTATTTGGTTCTCAAGCAGGCTGGGCAGGAACACCAGCCTGGAAACTCCAACATGATGTGCATTAAATCAGAAAACATCCCTCCTGCGCTCACCCTGTCACTATCCATGTCCAATCCCTGCCAATTACCGCCCTGTACTCACCCCCCATGGCTCCTCATGCTCCCTATTCCAGCCTATGTCAGTTTCACCCATACTGAATTACAAAGCATCATTGAACGGTTACAGTCCAGAAGGCCATTCAACTTGTCATGTCCATGATAGCTCTCAACACAAGCAACCCAGTCCCAATCCCTCACCATAGAGAGGTGCATTTTTCTGCTGTGTGCTTTCTTGACATGCAGACAAGGGGCTGATTAAAGGGATTGAACGGCCTTATTCAATGTGTGCATTTCTGCAGTTTTAAAGAAATGCAGCAAATGTTTTATTACTTTTCATTGAAGGAGAGAAACCAAGAATTTCTCTAGTTGCTATTTGTGAATGGATATCATAAATGTCACTGAAATAATGTTAATGACTTTACAAAACATAGTGATGAGAGGGAAATCTCGGTAGTGCCTTACTTCAAAACCACTTCACCCCACCCAGGGGACACATTGTTCATGCCCATTGTGTTAACATTTTTCATAAATAACCCGATTACCTTTCAGTGTGATATTTTCATCATCTCGTGCCATTACAAACAAAAGTAACCATCTGCTAAATTACTTTTTATAAAGACACCCATTTTGCAATCTCATTCTAGAACTAATTAGAATGTTTCTAATGATGTCTGCTGCAAGTTTTAGTTCAGTGGCTTAAACTGCACCTTGAAGCAGTTCATTTTAATTTCTTTGAAATGTACAGAATGTTGCGATCAGAATAGGAACAGCCAGTGCAGACAGTTACAAACATTGCCTTCCAGAAGATTGTACAAATGAAGTAAAGATTAAATTAAGACCATCATCCATCTGGATGGCATTAAATCTAGGAATTAATGACATGTTTTTGCATTTCTTCGTACAAAGACTGGTTGCTATTCAGTCATTTTTATTAGTATTAGCTTCTACTCCACAGAACTCTGCAGTGGGTAGAATTTGATAGGCCTCTGAGTGATGTAGGCTATGGTGAGATGTGTGATAGATTCGGGTAACATACAGTGAGGTCCATCTTGACGTCAGGAGCCACCCGCTCCTACTTTTTACAATTGGCATGATGAGATTCTCGCTAGGCAGCGGGGAGTTGCCAATTGACGATCAGTAATGCTCATTAGTTCCCTCATTAACAGCCCGTGTTACCTCATTAATATTTGGCCTCCTATCTGACCAAGCACACCAACAAGCTCCACATCGGAAAAACTAGACAAGCAAATTAGAGCGGGTCCCTGAGTGCATTCAGCCTGCTACTTGCTCCAATTGATTTCCGTGTTGGAAATCGGGCACCAAATTCACAGGGCAAGCTCCATGGGCACCAGGTACACGCATCCCAGTTTCATGGACATTGGCACTCTTCACATGCCAGTGTGCACTACTGATGAAACTGTGCAGGCCATTGTCAGCAGAGTTGAGGAGCTGGGGCAAGGAGAAGGTCCCTTAATCAATTACAGTCAGTGTCTGATGGATGGACTGGACATGGCGAAAGGGGGTTTCCAATGACAGTCACCCCATGTTTTTGCTTCCAGGTCCCTTGCCTCATCTCCCTGCAACCCGACCCCATGAATCCCCTTCCCCCACTCCTGTGTTACTTCTCTGGGGCCTGATTTCTTCGTACATGGGAGACTTAGGGAAAGCATCAAGGACGAGGCAATGGGAATAGTGGGCACTTATCCTTTCCGCAGCCACCAAGGCTTCCTCAGTGGGGCTGCTGACAGCAGGAGCTGCCAGGCTGCAAGCTTCTGATTGGCCAGCATCTCTCATGTCATGACATTCACCCACTCCCCTGGGTCTTGATACCAAAGATTTGCTCACAGATGGTGTTCCCCACTGCGGGATTGGCATGTGGTACATCAGGCCTTTCCAAAAAGGGACAACGTCTGTCTCTCAGTGGCTTTCCTGAAGGCAAGTGAGATACTTATTTCCTGCAGTGTCCTGTTTTAATGAAATGTCCAAGTTTCACGCATCCACAAGATTAAAGACAATCTGGCATGCTGTCCATGGACAACTGGGCCAACTTTCTGTGTGTGTAACAAATACTGTTGATGTGGAATTGGTACAGCACTAATTTACTTTCATATATTATATTTTAACTTTAACCAGGGAGGGGTAACAAATGCTGCCTGGTCAGTGACGTTTACATCCCATCAACAAATATGATAAAAAGGCTCTTGTGGAGCGGGAATGTCTGTATAAGACATTTGTGTGCAGAGAATACTCAGGATGTACCCAGGGGTTTTTATACTCCTGTGTAACATTATGGAGACAAGGGAGATGTCTCAGATGTCTTTCTGACAATATCATGGTCCTATGGCTAACAAAGAGAGAGTGTTGTCACTGCAAATACTATTGCTGGAACACTAAGCTGCAATCCAATATTATCAATGGACCATCACAGTACAACATCCAGTAACATTTGGAATCACATCGAATCACAAATATCTTTGGCTCAGTCCTATGTTGTTGCTGTGTTGGCTGGAAATGTATCTCTGTTCCTTCAATGTTGCTGAGTTAAACAGTTGGAACTTTATTCCAGCAGCATTGAGTGTGAACTTAGACTACATTATCTGTAGCACTGCAACAATGTAGCTCCCCACCACCTTCTCAAGACCAATGGGCAATTACCTTAGCTGAGACACCCATGAATGAATAAAAGATATTGAGATGAGTTTTCACAGGAGGAACAGGAACCCAATCCCAAAATCAATTCTGTCTCCAGATATTCCAACTCAACTGTCACTTATGCAATTCTGCTTTTAAATGTAAATGCTTGAATTGAGTCATGTCCATTCTTGGTGTCAAATTAGTCACATCAAACATCTCCAGGAGGAAGGAAGTGCCTGACAGATGCCAACAGCAAAGGCAGACAGCAGACATTTTGGTCTGCTGCAGGAAGGAGACCACACAACACTGAGGGACTGTGCACAGTCCACAAAGCTTACTCAGGCACCTAATTTAAACTTTAAAGAAAAATTCCATCATTCCACAGTGAACACAACAGCTATGCACTAACAAACCCCATACACCAAACTCACCAAATTCTCAATTCAAAATCTGACTTCCCCAACTGGTTCACAAGCTTCTAAAGGAGTTTTAATGGGCCAGAAATTGGAGGAAAGCAGATTCCGCCAATCCCTCTCTGTTGCCAACATGTGGAAAGCCAGAGAATGTCTCAGAGGTGTTGACATCCTTTAGGGCCATGATTTTTAAATTGCATCAGCACTGGGTCCAGACTCAGCCAGTATTTGAAAACCCAGTCCAATCGGCACAAAGGGACCATTTGATCTGTACCCTATTTGAACACGCTATCTTTCCACTTCCTCCCTGTTCTTTCCTCAAATTCCTGCAATCTCTTTGCTTTTCATATACAGATTCAATTCTCTTTTGAATTTTACCATTGCATTTTTGTCCATTACCCCCTGAGGTAGTGCAGCTTAATGGCACCCATGCACTGACAACTGTGGTTTTTTTTGGTGCAAATTAATTTACGTCAATGTGTCCCCCTGTCCTATCACTTACCTGGCGCAGAATACAAATCAATAAAATCTTGTTTGTTTTTGTTTGCAACTTTGTTCCTATGACCTTAACCCTTTGCCTATATTTCTCAATGATACACAACCCTTCTTTTAGATTACACTAGATTAGATTAGATTCCCTACAGTATGGAAAGAGGCCCTTCAGCCCACCAAATCCATACTGACCCTCCGAAGAGTAACCCACCCAGACCCCTACCCTATATTTACCCCTGACTAATGTACCTAATACTATGGGCAATTCAGTATGGTCAATTCACCTGACCTGGACATCTTTGGAGTGTGGGAGGAAACCGGAGCACTTTGACAATTAAAATTTAATTTCATCACCCATTGCCCCCCCACTGGCCACCTCCCCATCTACTTCCAGTGACTGAGAGTTTTAAAAGAGAGCAGGAGGGAACTGGGAGGTGGAACATTAATCTGTTCATTCCTGTGCCCCTCCTCCCCCATTTGCAGCCTCACTGTTTTCATGGACACACACAGTCAGTGGTAGTCTGCAGTAGAAGATGTCACAGATACATACAGATGATTGTCCAATCCTGTGCCGGATGTTCTCCAATGATTTACACATTGCTCTGGCTGCTGCTCTCATCAGTCAATGTTAACTGGACACTAAGTTTGCAGACCCTCCCCCCCGTCACAATCCCTATAAAAACTCACCAGCTCCCTGTTGCACAGTAATTGTGCTGAGAGGTGATCAAAAAAAATGAAATCTATTCTTACTGGAAAGTTGTGTTTGACCTCCCTTAAACCCTGTAATCTCGAGACGTGCACAAAGGAGTAAGTGTGTATATATCTGTGATGCATTGTGTATCCATCTTAGTACCTTGAGAGCTGTATATTGTGATAAGAATGTAAGATTAGTACTTAGTAATGTGATTGGGGGTTGGGAATTTCGCGTCCTGTTTCCCTGACACGACTGAGCTTGTTCTTTTGTTTCGCAAATTAGAAGGTTGAGTTAAAACAATTTTCAAATTCATATTCAATTAGAAGACAGCATTTTTTTTTGCTAATTGCATTGAAGAGATCCTTTTAGATTGTTGATGTTACATTTCATTACCTTCTTTCAGGGAGATTTTGGAATACTTTGAGAACACCTATGACTTGGATGAAACCCTTTTCAGTGCACTCAAAGGTAAGGAGGGCTTCAGCACTGAGCTTTACTGCTGCAGCTACAAAACAGGTTTTGGAATGCTGCCAAATTCACAGACATTGGGGCCCAAGACACGGCTTCTGATCATTTCTGCCGAATGTTTCCACTTTGTTATTCTTTATTCTGCCAGGGGTCTATTGCACAGGCTGCCCGCTGGTACTACATCGCATTGTGAGCAGCAAATACAGTCACCTAGATTTAGAACATAGAACATAGAAGAATACAGCGCAGTACAAGCCCTTCGGCCCTCGATGTTGCGCCGATCCAAGCCCACCTAACCTACACTAGCCCACTATCCTCCATATGCCTATCCAATGCCCGCTTAAATGCCCATAATGAGGGAGAGTCCACCACTGCTACTGGCAGGGCATTCCATGAACTCACGACTCGCTGAGTAAAGAACCTACCCCTAACATCTGTCCTATACCTACCCCCCCTTAATTTAAAGCTATGCCACCTTGTAATAGCTGACTCCATACGTGGAAAAAGATTCTCACTGTCGACCCTATCTAAACCCCTAATCATCTTATACACCTCTATCAAGTCACCCCTAAACCTTCTTTTCTCCAATGAAAACAACCCCAAGTGCCTCAGCCTTTCCTCATACGATCTTTCTACCATACCAGGCAATATCCTGGTAAACCTCCTCTGCACCCGTTCCAGTGCCTCCACATCCTTCCTATAGTATGGCGACCAAAACTGCACACAATACTCCAGATGTGGCCGCACCAGAGTCTTATACAACTGCAACATGACCTCAGTACTCCGGAACTCAATTCCTCTACCAATAAAAGCCAGTACGCCATATGCCTTCTTCACCGCACTATTTACCTGGGTGGCAACTTTCAAAGATTTGTGTACATGGACACCAAGATCCCTCTGCTCATCCACACTACCAAGTATCCGACTGTTAGCCCAGTACCCCATCTTTTTATTACTCTTACCAAAGTGAATCACCTCACACTTAGCTACATTGAACTCCATTTGCCACCTTTCTGCCCAGTTCTGCAGCTTATCTATATCCCGCTGTAACCTGCCACATCCTTCCTCACTGTCTACAACTCCTCCAAATTTCGTATCATCCGCAAACTTACTCACCCAACCTTCTAACCCCTCCTCCAGGTCATTTATAAAAATGACAAACAGCAATGGTCCCAAAACAGATCCTTGCGGAACACCGCTAGTGACGGCACTCCAAGCTGAACATTTGCCATCAACTACTACCCTCTGTCTTCTTCCAGCCAGCCAACTCCTAATCCAAACCTCCAACTCACCCTCAATGCCATACCTCCGTATTTTTTGCAGTAGTCTACCATGGGGAACCTTATCAAACGCCTTACTAAAATCCATATACACCACATCTACCGCTTTCCCCTCGTCCACCTCCTTAGTCACCTTCTCAAAGAATTCAATAAGGTTTGTGAGGCACGACCTGCCCTTCACAAAACCATGCTGACTATCCTTGATCACATTATTCCTATCCAGATGTTCATAAATCCTATCCCTTACAATTCTCTCTAAGATTTTGCCCACAACAGAAGTGAGACTCACCGGCCTATAGTTACTAGGGTTATCCCTACTCCCCTTCTTGAACAAGGGAACCACATTTGCTAGCCTCCAATCTTCTGGCACTACTCCTGTAGACAACGAGGACATAAAAATCAAGGCCAATGGCTCTGCAATCTCTTCCCTTGCTTCCCAGAGAATCCTAGGATAAATGCCATCAGGCCCAGGGGATGTATCTATTTTCACCCTTTCCAGAATTTCCAACACCTCTTCTCTACATACCTCAAAGCCATCCATTCTACTTAATTGTGACTCAGTACTCACATTGACAACAATGTCCTGTTCCTGATTGAATACTGACGAAAAGTATTCATTCAGTGTCTCCCCAATCTCTTCAGCCTCCACACGCAACTTCCTTGACTGGACCTATTCCTACCCTAGTCATTCTTTTATTCCTGACATACCTATAGAAAGCCTTAGGGTTTTCCCTAATCCTACCAACTAAGGACCTTTCATGTCCCCTCCTTGCTGCTCTTAGCTCTCTCTTCAGGTCCTTCCTGGCTACCTTATAACTCTCAATCGCCCCAATTGAACCTTCACGCCTCATCTTTACATAGGCCGCCCTCTTCCATTTAACAAGGGATTCCAATTCCTTATTAAACCACGGCTCCCTCACACGACCCTTTCCTCCCTGCCTGACGGGCACATACTTATCAAGGACATTCAATAGTTGCTCCTTGAACAAGCTCCACATATCAATTACACCCTTGCCTTGAAGCTTACTTTTCCAGGCCACACATCCTAAGTCATGCCTCACAGCATCATAATTTCCCTGCCCCCATCTATAACTCTTGCCCTGTAGTGCACACTTATCCCTCTCCATCACTAGAGTAAAGGTCACAGAATTGTGGTCACTGTCCCCAAAGTGCTCACCTACCTCTAGTTCTAACACCTGGCCTGGTTCATTACCCAGAACCAAATCCAGTATGGCCTCACCTCTTGTTGACCTATCTACATATTGTGTCAGGAAACCCTCCTGCACACATTGGACAAACACTGATCCATCTAATGAACTTGAGCTATAGCTTTCCCAATTAATATCAGGAAAGTTAAAGTCCCCCATAACAACCACCCTATTACTTTCACTCTTCTCTTGAATCATCCTCGCAATCCTTTCTTCTACATTTCTAGGACTATTAGGAGGCCTGTAAAAAACTCCTAACAGGGTGAGCTCACCTTTCCTATTCCTAACCTCAGCCCAAACTACCTCAGATGGCGAGTCTTCATCCATCGTCCTTTCCACAGCTGTAATACTATCTTTGACAAGCAATGCCACACCTCCCCCTCTTTTACCCCCACCTCTGACCCTACTAAAACATTTAAACCCTGGAAACTGCAACAGCCAATCCTGTCCCTGTTCTACCCATGTCTCCGTAATAGCCACAACATCGAAGTCCCAAGTACCAACCCACGCTGCAAATTCACCTACCTTATTTCGTATACTTCTTGCATTGAAGTATACACACTTCAAACCACTTTCCTGTTTACAGGCACCCTCCTTTGAAATTGATGCCATGTTCCTAACCTCCCTACATTCCAGGTCCTGCACCCTAAAGCTACAGTCTGGGTTCCCATGCCCCTGCAGAGTTAAGTGCATGCTAGATTGGGGAGGCTGAATATACACTCGGTGACCGTTTTGGGGAACACCTCCATTCAGTCCGTAAGCCTGACCCTGACCAAACATCTGGTTGCTTGCCATTTTGATGCATCGCCTTGTACTCATACTCAGATGTTCTCCAGAGTAGGCCTGCTGCAGTGTTCCAGTGATGCCCAAGCTGGAGAACACAGCACCTCGTTTTCCGTTTCGGAACTTCACAGTCTGGTGGACCCAACAACTTCAGAACATGAACTCGATTTTGTTTCTCTCACCATTGCCCCACCTCCACTCTCCTGGTGCCCCTCCCTCTCCCCCCCCCCCCCACCCTGGTTTCTTGATTTTGCTTTCAGCAGAGCTACCATTATTTTGCAAAGAACACCTTCTAGTAACACCCATCCTTGGATCTGTCTCGCCTGTCTGCAGTCAACAGTTTGGGAATAGAGTGGTCGTGGTGAAAAAGAAAATCCAAATCCACTGATGTCCACGTTAAGATGGCTTCAACTGATTGAACACATGCCTTTTTACATATATCTATCAAGTTGCCATTTGACTTGAGCAGTCAATGCAAGTTCTTGGATATCATAACAAATTCACCCACTCCATCTTTTCAGTCCTCTCTAAGTGATTCAGCTGAATATGTGGTGGAACAGGGTCCTGCAGTATTTGACTATGTCTATGATAAGGCAGTCAGCCTGATGTGAACTTCATTGACTGAACTGCAGTTAAGCTGTATATCATATTACATTTCACTCAATTCTAACTCAGCAGTTGTTGAGGATTAATAGGAGCACCTTTGTGTTTGTTTGTGGCTGTAATCATTCTATAATAAATGGGATTATGCTTGAAATGTTGCCTATTCATGGTAAAGATGGAGGAACATTAACGAATTGCTGTTCATATCTATTTTGTTTGACCCTTTAGATGAATCCAGCTTCTACTTGTGTCCAGATCGACTACGGTTGCCCCTTATATTTTACTTTTGCCATCCTCCAGTGCTCTACATCAATAAATTGCTGCTCACTGGTCTCATAAAGGTAAACCAGCAAATGCCTATTTGCAGGAACAAATAGATTAACTCTAAGTAAGCACTTGTTTCTATTTATCTTGAATAAACATGTTTTAAAGCAAAAGGTCAAGGAAGTAAAGTGTAAAAATCTTTGATGTGTTTTATGTATAACATTATGTATAATGTAAATGATAGATAATGCTTAGTAGATTGACACAAGTATTAGAAGTCCTGCAATGTTTTATTATAATATAGAGCAATGTTAGTTTAAGTGCATTTTTTTTCTATTTTCTTCCCCTATTTTACTGAAGGTGATGAGGCTTGCTGAGGTATGATTGCACAGGTACAGTCTGTCCCCCACATAACTAATCCAAGTGGCCAAGTGGCCCATTCATTGACAATGGCAGCCCTGTAGTAGCCTTCACAACCAATGTCTGCTCCTTTTTATCATATGCCATACCTAAAAGAGCACATCACTCAGCAGATATCCGCTCTAAGTTCAACATCCCTTGTGTCCATGCCAAATGTGAGCACCCACTGCTCACCAAAGGGAACACTGGCATTTGGCAGGGCAGCTGCCAGTACCCACTGCCAGCTCTGATACTGATACCTTGGTGGGGGTTGACAGAGTATAGGATTGGAGGGTGCTGTCCACTGCACAGTGACTGTCCCACTGGCAGGTGAGGGTGAGATAACGCAGGTCACTGACACTTAGGGGACCTGGGTGCTGAGGACTTAGTGCTAAGATTAGAGTGGTGCTGGAAAAGCACAGCAGGTTAGGCAGCATCTGAGGAGTAGGAAAATTAACGTTTCGGGCAAAAGCCCTTCATCAGGAATGAGGCAGGGAGGCTCTGGGTTGGAGAGATAAGTGGGGAGGGTGGTGGGGCTGGGGAGAAGGTAGTTGAGAGTGCAATAGGTGGATGGAGGTGGGGATGAAGGTGAAAGGTTGGAGAGGAGGGTGGAGCGGATAGATGGGAAGGAAGATTGACATGTGGGACAGGTCATGAGGATGGTGCTGAGCTGGAAGTTTGGAACTGGGGGAAGGTGGGGGGAGGGGAAATGAGGAAACTGGTGAAGTCCACCTTGATGCCATGGAGTTGAAGGGTCCCGAGGCAGAAGATGAATCATTCTTCCTCCAGGGGTCGGGTGTTGAGGGAGTAGTGGTGGAGAAGGCATGGCCTCGGCAGAATTGGAGGGGAAGTTGAAATGTTCAGCCACGGGGCAGTGGGGTTGATTGGTGCGGGTGTCCCAGAGATGTTCCCTAAAGCGGTCTGTGAGGAGGCTTCAGGTCTCCCCAATGTAGAGGAGACCGCATCGGGAGCAACGGATACAATAAATGACATGTGTGGATGTGCAGGTGAAACTTTGATGGATGTGGAAGGCTCCTTTAGGGCCTTGGATGGAGGTGAGGGATGAGATGTGGGCACAGATTTTGCAATTCCTGCAGTGGGAGGGGAAGGTGCCGGGAAGGGAGGGTGGGTTGTTGGGGGGCGTGGACTTGACCAGGTAGTCACGGAGGGAACGTTCTTTGCGGAAAGCAGATAGGGGTGGGGAAGGAAATATATCTCTGGTGGTGGGGTCCGCTTGTCGGTGGCGGAAAAATCGGCAGATGATGCGATTTATGCGGAGGTTGGTGGGGTGAAGGTGAGGACTGACCAGGGTGGTGGGGGCATGGGGGAGTGGGGTTCTGTCCTTGATGCAGTTGGAGAAGTGGGATTCAAGGGCAGAGGAACAGGACGTGGATGAGATATGTTGGCTGGCCCATTGTCTCAGCCTGCTCCAGCCCCACCAAATTCATCTCCACCTACCTCGATACTGTCCTATCCACCTGGTCCAGGAACTCCCCACATACATTTGAGACACCACCCATGCCCTCCACCTCCTCCAAGACTTCCGTTTCCCCGACTCCCAACGCCTCATCTTCACCATAGTTATCCAATCCCTCTACACCTCTATCCGCCATGACCAGGGCCTCCAAGCCCTCTGTTTCTTCCTCTCCTGACGTCCCCACCGCTACCCTTCCACTGACACTCTCATTTGTTTGGCTGAACTGGTCCTCACCCTCAACAATTTCTCCTTCAAATCCTCCCACTTCCTCCAGATGAAAGGGGTAGCCATGAGCACCTGCATGCCTGTTTCTTTGTCGGCTACGTAGAGCAGTCCATCTTCTGGAATTACACCGGCACCACTCTCCACCTCTTCCTCCGCTACATTGATGACTGTATCCGCGCCACCTTGTGCTCCCATGAGGAGGTTGAACAGTTCATCGACTTCACCAACGCATTTCACCCTGACCTTAAATTCATCTCTGACACCTCTCTCCCCTTCCTGGGCCTCTCCATCACCATCAACGATGACTGACTCAACACTGACATTTTTTACAAACCCACCAACTCCCACAGCTACCTGGATTACACCTTCTCCCACCCTGCCTCCTGCAAAAATGCTATCCCTTATTCCCAATTCCTCCTCCTCCACTGCACCTGCTCCCAGGAGGACCAGTTCCACCACAGAACACACCAGATGGCCTCCTTCTTGAAAGACCGCAACATCCCTTCCCACGTGATTGAAGATGCGTCCCACTCCTCCACCCTTGAACCCCACCTCTCCAACCGCAACAAGGACAGAATCCCCCTGGTCCTCACCTTCCCACCCCGCCAACCTCCATATACATCGTAAGATCCGCTGACATTTCCGCCAACTCCAAACGGACCCACCACTAGGGATATATTTCCCTCCCCACCCATTTCCACTTTCTGCAAAGACCATTCCCTCCGTGACTATCTGGTCAGGTCCACGCCCCCCCAACAACCCACCCTCCCATCCTGGCACCTTCCCCTGCCACCGCAGGAATTGCAAAGGAGCCTTCCACATCCATCCAAGTTTCACCTGCACATCCACCAAAATAATTTATTGTATCTGTTGCTCCCGATGTGGTCCCTTTACACTGGGGAGACTGGATGCCTGCTTGCAGAGTGGTTTAGGGCACATCTCCAGGACACCCACACCAATCAACCCCACCGCTCCGTGGCTGAACATTTCAACTCCCACTCCCACTCTGCCGAGGACATGCAGGTCCTGGGCATCCTCCATCGCCACTCCCTTATCACCCGACGCCTGGAGAAAGAACGCCTCATCTCTGCCTCGGAACCCTTCAACCCCAGGTCATCAATGTGGACTTCACCAGTTTCCTCAATTCCCCTCCCCCCACCTTCCCCCAATTCCAAACTTCCAGCTCAGCACCATCCTCATGACCTGTTCCACCTGTCAATCTTCCTTCCCACCAATCCGCTCCACCCTCCTCTCCTACACATCATCTTTACCCCCACCTCCATCCACCTATTGCACTCTCAGCTACCTTCTCCCCAGCCCCACCCACCTCCTCACTTATCTCTCCACCCCCGAGGCTTCCACCCTCATTCCTGATGAAAGGCCTTTGCCCGAAACATTAATTTTCCTGCTCCTCGGATGCTGCCTGACCTGTTGTGCTTTTCCAGCACCACTCTAATCTTGACTCTAATCTCCAGCATCTGCAGTACCAACTTCTGCCTTGCTGGTGTCGTAGTGCTGAAGGGCTTTGATCCCTTGTACAGGGTGGATTAGGAATGGCAGGTGGACATATGGGACATCACGTTGCAGTGAGCTGCAAAAGCTGCAGTGAGGTAGTGATTCCTGCCACCAGACATTAGCATCCGTGGACAAGTTCACGGTCGCCAGGTCCAGCAGCCTCAGGGGCTGCCACAAGGTGTACAGACCTGTACTCCATCGCTGCCAACCACTGGGCCTCAGGATTGAAGCAGGGGCATGAGGAAGTTGCCCTGGGTAACCCTGAGCCCATTCGCGGTGTCTGTCCTCACATGGAGACAGGGCAATGCCAGGAGGCACCCAGTTGAGGGGAGGAGGAGCCATTTACAAGTCTCTCTGCACTCTCCACTCAGAAATGGCAAGACCTTCCACCTCCACCCTGTCTGTCCCATTCTGAACATGGAGGGATCCTCTGGGGTTACTGCACCAAAACTCCAGGGTCATCGGGCATCATAGCAGAGCAGAGTCCCTCCATCCCTAAGGACATTTGCTGGGGGAATGGGGTGGGAGGAGGAGTCAGGAGAGGGGAGAGGGGGTCATGACTGACAATGTTTGTACATACGTTTTGTAAATGTTGGTTTTAAACTGTTCATGCCTCTGTTTATAGCCCGGATGCTTCAATGTGCCCTGTGGCATCACTCCATCTCGATGTTACAGAGGGAGCAACGCAGCTCTGGGACATTGGGTGGTTCTGATGGGTACCCCATGGGCGTCAACATGTACAACTGCCCTCAGGCCTTGAGACGTGCCCAGTTGCTTGCTGCAGATGCTGTGTGGTTGGCACGGATTCTGGCACAGGCGTGACTCTGACATGGCATACTGACATACAGCCAAACTTGACTGAGAACTACTGCTTCGCATGGCCAGCTGCCTGTTGGTGCCACTGCTCCAATTGCCAGTGTGATGCATGGTGTGGCAAGGCAAGGTATGCTCCGGGCATGTCATTAGGCACCAGGCAAATGCAAGCTAAGACAGCAATTGAGCAGCACCATTAGACAGTCTGGCACTAGCCCTGGGCTAGATGCCTCTCTCTGTGCAATAATTGTATCCAATGTCGATGAGGACTGTGGGTCGGTGGTGTGCCCTGTAGACAAGTCTCAGCTTCCAGGGCACACTATTACAGCATTGCAGAAGTACCAGGTTGGTGGCAATGGCTCGCTGAATGTCAAATGTTAAAAGCAAGTGGAGACAGTATGCCTGGAGCCAGTGTCCATAGATCATGCCCCTGGGCTGCAGGTTTGTTTGTGGGCAAGGTGAAGGAAATGGTGAGCACAATCTGCCAGCTGCTCAGAGTGGGCTCCCGGATGGGTTTTGCCAACGGCTTGTTAATTAGGTGAGTTTGGTAAGATTAGAGCCATTATATTAATGAGGCCAGTTGGGCCATCAACAAGGAACTCAACTAGCCTTAATCTTCACCAGTTGGCAGCTCACCACTACCTGATAAGGTTCTCATCATGCCACTTGTGAAAAGGGTAAATGTTGGCGTGATGTGATCTTGATGTTGACATAGGCCTCACCACAACCCTCATCCAATTCTGACATGAATCTTGCCAAGCCCATGTCATTGAATCATAGAATCATAGTGGGCGGCACGGTGGCACAGTGGTTAGCACTGCTGCCTCACAGCGCCAGAGACCCGGGTTCAATTCCCGCCTCAGGCGACTGACTGTGTGGAGTTTGCACGTTCTCCCCGTGTCTGCGTGGGTTTCCTCCGGGTGCTCCGGTTTCCTCCCACATCACAAAGATGTGCAGGGTCAGGTGAATTGGCCATACTAAATTGCCTGTAGTGCTAGGTAAGGGGTAAATGTAGGGGTATGGGTGGGTTTCGCTTCGGCGGGTCGGTGTGGACTTGTTGGGCCGAAGGGCCTGTTTCCACACTGTAATGTAATCTAATCTAATCTAATCCTCACAGTGTGGAAACAAGCCCTCCAGCCCAACAAGTCCACACTGACCCTCTGAAAAGTAACCCATCCAGACTATTGCCCTACATTTACCCCTGACCAACGCACCTAACCTACAGATCCCTAAACACTATGGGCAATTTAGCATGGTCAATTCACCTAAACTGCACATCTTTGGATTGTGGAAGAAAACTGGAGCACCCAGAGGAAACCCATGCAGACACAGGGAGAATGTGCAAACTCCACACAGACAGTCACCCAACACTGGAATCGAACCCAGGTTCCTGGTGCTGTGAGGCAGCAGTGCTAACCACTGAGCTACCATGCTGCCCTAAAGCCCTTTTAGCATTCCATCCTTCAAACACAAGTCTCTGGTGTGTGGCTTGAGCCCATAACCTTCTGGCTAAGGGTTTTGTTTCCATTAGTCTTTGCTGAAAAAATATTGAACAATACTCCTGGATCTGGTGTTTCAATAATAATCATAGAGAACGAGCTTGTAAATTAGCAGTGTGCAGTTACAATCCACTTCTGCCTGACCTTCTCTTGGCTAGAGTTTAACTAAAGGACCTTTGGTCAAGGGTTGTCCTAATTATAGTTGCAAAGGCTATTGTTTGTGCAGGAATAATGCTGCCAGCAAATTTTGGTTAATGTGCTTGATCATCAAGCTGGGGACAGCAACCCCACCACTTCAGTGTGGCCATTTCCATTTCCCTCAACAACTGTCTTTGTCCCCATCCTGAACTGGTCTAAAAACGTAAAAGCACTTTGAGATGATTTGCAGACAGTTCTGTGGAACTGGATTCAACCTCTCTCAGGCTAATATCATCACAGATTCCAACAGAAGCAGACACGAGAGACTTTCTGCCGCTAGTCGTGATGGAACCTACTGTGAAAAGATGGTGACCAATAGCAGGGAGACTTTCCTGGATCTTACAGATCTCTGGGAGTTAATGAGAATGTTAATGCGCGGAGATTGAGACTGGACTGCACATCTGTCCAGGGATTCAGACCATTTTGTGTCTCCAGTGAGCTGAAATGATCGCAACCCCACAGATCCAAAGTCTTCTCTCAAAAATAACAGAGAATAGTTAAACATTAAACAGAATTCCTTTAAATTGATCAAAGCAATCTACTGAAGTGCTCGTGTTTAGTAGTGTGCTGAGGAGGAACACCAATGATATGCAGGTGGTAGGACCTGGTTATAAACTCCAGTTGAAAATGTTGGTTTATATCTTGCTATCTTCATCCTGTGGTGGACGGTAAATCTTAATCGCATTTACAAATGCTGTTGCAAGATCTGACCTGCTGAGTGGGACCTGTGCTGTGGATGGCAGAGTAGGGGAAATATAGCACTGAATGCCAAGGCAGGAAGATGGAATTTCGGTCCCTGCTCAGTGCTGATTTAGTTGCTCCTACAGTACATGACTGGCCTCAGTATCCTGAATCTGTATTCTAGAGGTGACAGAAAAATCCAGTCAGTGTTCCTGACTAGTGTCCAAATCCGGGAGCAATTGCCAATGGATATACCAAGTGGAGACAGAACCAGATTCACTATGATGACTTCCGTAGTTTTCTGCACTTGATGGGCTGAATGGCCTCATTCTGTACTGTAAGGGCTCTCTGAGTTTCCCGGCTTGCCCAGAAAGAATGACATTTCTAGCCAGCTGCACCTCAGAAAGAGTAAGCACCTTCAAAATAGGAAGCGAACAAATTGGGGTTGAAAATAAATCTGACCAATGTAAAGCAAGTTGTTTCACAAGCTGTTGTTTTGTATCCCACAGGAACAAGTGAATCCCAGTTTTGAAGCTCTTTTTGAGACGGGAGTGGATGAGATGTCCTGGGATGACACGGTGTGTAAAACATTTTCATGTGCAGGGAGATGTGGACTTTCTGAGATCTTCTACAAAAATAATTTCAAGTATATAGACTGGATAACCAATATGAGTCTACTCCTTCAGTGGGCACAGTGAAAATGGAGTTTTGGACCATCTGTGTTTTCTTGTGTCACATTATCTTTTTCTATGGTTTCCTCCTTCTTAACTTTTTGTTTTGTTCTAAAAGCATTACCTTTCTTAACTGTAGAAGCAGTAGAAAAGACAGAGCACATAAAAAAACACACCCCATCATGTCTTACATTGATTCCAGTAATTTGCCTATCAATTAAGTTTAGACTGGGTGATAATTATAATTATCTGGTCTGTAGCCACACTGTTTTTGAATAATGGCACAATATTTGCACACTTCCAAATGTCCTGTGCCTTGTCTGTTTCTAGTGAGGATTGGATAATGACTCTCAGAGCATCTGCTATTTCCTCACAGCCTAGGATACAATTCATCTGGCCCTGGTGGTTTAACCACCCATAAAGTGGTTAACTTCTCCTGTAATTTCCTTCTTAGTACACTTACTTTATCTGATATTTCATGTTCCTCTTCTTTAATTAGAATATCTGTATCATCTGTGTCCTTTGTGAAGATGAGACAAATACTCATTCAGAACCCTGCATTCAAGTACAAGTTACACTCTCCATCTCCGATGGGCCCAGTCTTTTCCTTAGTCATCCTCTTGTTCTTAACATATTGATAAAACGCCTTTGGATTTTCATTAATTTTCATAGAAACTCTACAGTGTGGAAGCAGGCCAGTAGGCCCATCGTGTCTACACTGCCCCTCCGAAGAGCATCCAACCCAGACCCAACTCTATTCCTGTAACCCTGCATTTCCCATCACTAATCCACCTACCCAGCACATCCCTGGACACTATGGGCAATTTATCATGACCAATCCCTGCACACCTTTGGAATGTGGGAGGAAACCAGGGAGAATGTGCAAAGTCTACACAGTCACCTGGGAGTAGAATCGAACCTGCATCCCTAGTGCTGTGAGGCAGCAGTGCTACCACTGAGCCACCATGTCCAGTTTTACTGCCCAATATCTTTTCAGGTCCTATCTTTGATTTTCATTTACTCTTCACCCCGCTCCTTTTATTCTTTTCTAAGCTTCCGAAAGTGTTTAATTGGAAGCACTACTTTCGGAGCGACGAAGGAGTGGTGCTATGAAAGCTAGTGCTTCCAAATAAATCTGTTGGACTATAACCTGGTACTGTGTGATTTTTAACTTTGTCCACCCCAGTTTAACACCAGCACTTCCAAGTAATGGCTTCCTAAAGCGATACTTCTTGAAATTGTCCTAAGTTCTATTTTTCTGCTTTGTATGTTTCTGGATAAACGGGGAATGTTGGACTTGGTCATACCACCCTTTCTTGATTTGCCAGAGTGTGGTTCCATGGTCATTGGCAGAACTAGAAATAGAAATAGAATTAGCCAGAACTAGAACTGGGCCAAGCATCGATTTTTCATGTATTTGTCTGAATAGTTGGCATGGCTGGCTATTTAGTAATGCAATGGACCATGACAAATGCAGTTTCTCTTCCTCTTCCTGAGTCCATAGATACGCAGAACTGGGTTTGCAATAAAATGTAGAAACTAATTCTTCTGTCAGATCATTGTCTTCTATCTTTAGACTAGCAGTCACCAAGGAGTTCATTCTATGAAAAACCTGAAGTTAGATACATTAGCAGTCATTGAATATATAACACCAGCCTCATTTTTTTAATTTCAAAAGGTGGATGGTCTAATATGTCACAATTTTCACAGCCGAACGTTCTAACTAATCTACTAAAAGTTGACCTTGAATGTGTAAACAAAATTGATGGCAGGCTGACTGAATGTTTCTATGTATGTTGCAAGATGATGGTATGTGTCACCATTGCAAGGCATGTCATGGTCAGCAAGGTATTGTGACATCAAAATGTGTAGATTATCAGCGCTGGGAACAGAGCAGACAGGCTGTGAAAAGCTACATAGATTAGCAAACAACATTAACCCAAGCAAAGTTCTTGAGCTTCCAGAATAAGTGAATTAGTTACAGTGAAATCATGACTAGGCAAATTTGGATGATATGACATTCCAGTTATACAGTCATAGAGTTGTACAACAGAGAAACAAAACCTTCGGTCTAACTTGTCCCTGCAGACCAGATAACCTTAATTAATCTAGTCCTATTTGCTAGCATTTGGCTCATATCCTTTAAACTCCTCCCATTCATATACCCATCCAGATGCCTTTTAAATGTTGTAATTGTACCTGCCTACACCATTCCCCCTGGCAGTTCATTCCATAGATGCACCGGACTCTGCGTGAAAAAGTTACCCCTTAGTTCCCTTTTAAATCTTTTCCCTCTGACCTTAAACCTATGACCTTTAGTTTTGGCCTTCCCATACCCTCTGCTATTCACCCTATCCATGCCCCCCATGATTTTATAAACCTCTGGAAGGTCACCCCTCAGCCTCCAACACTCCAGGGAAAATAGCGGCACAGTGGCACAGTGGTTAGTACTGCTGCCTCACAGCGCCAGACAGCCGGGTTCAATTCCACCTCAGACGACTCTCTGTGTGGAGTTTGCACATTCTCCCTGTGTCTGCGTGGGTTTCCTCCCACATTCCAAAAATGTGCAGGTCAGGTGAATTGGCCACGCTAAACTGCCCGTAGTTTTAGGTGAAGGGGTAAATGTAGGAGAATGAGTCTGGTGAGTTACGTGTCGGTGTGGACTTGTTGGGCTGAAGGGCCTGTTTCCACACTGCAAGTAATCTAATCTATTCAGCCTCTCCCTAGAGCTCAAACTCTCCAAGCCCAGCAACATCCTTGTAAATCTTTACTACACCCTCTTCAAGTTTCACAACATCTTTCCTCTAGCAAGGAGACCATAATTGAATGCACTATTCCAAAAGTGGTCCTATCAATGCCCTGTACTGCCGCAACATGTGGTTGTCAATTCTTCCTGCAGAACAACTCGTAAATCCCATGGAATGATGCCCCGATAATGCAAAACTCTGCATTAGTTACACCAGAAAAGACAAGCTTGTCACTTGATTATGTTGACCCATCAGAACTAGAGTGTGAATCATGGACTACTAAGCAAGGCACCATTGGACATTGAAATCTCCCTGTGGAAGGACCTGCAAAACCTACAAGTATGGCCAAATCTATGAAAGAGTTGCAAGTGTTGTTGATTGATGAGTAGATGTGGTTGAAACGGTAAGTGGAAGACCATGGTGTAAAGCAAACATTGCAGCTAATTGGAGATTTCATCATCAGTTTGCCTACAAAAACAAAACAAGGCAGTCATCTTGGAGGAGAAAGTGAGGTCTGCAGATGCTGGAGATCAAAGTTGAAACTTTATTGCTGGAACAGCACAGCAGGTCAGGCAGCATCCAGGGAACAAGAGATTCGACATTTCGGGCACAGGCCCTTCTTCAGGAATCATCTTGGAACAGTTCAATGAGAAACATTCTCCTCAGGGCAAAAAAGGTGAACGCTAAAATGAAGATGCTATGCTAATGTGATTGACGACAGCCCAAGTAGAGAATGTTCCTGTCTCTGGTCCAACCCTGCATGAAAGGAGAGGCACTGTGGCAAGGAAACTGGGACAAATGCAGTGACAGATGGCTGAACTCATTCAGAACCAGACAGGGCACGAGCGAGTGTGTGGGAAGTGGTTAGGCTGCAAGGATTGTGCCAGCTAAGACAGATGAATGGTTCCAAAATGATCTCATCCCTGTCGTAAAGGAGGATGCATAAAGAGGTATTTTTAACGTACATGAAACCAGACTCTTTCACCAGTTATTTGCCATCTTTGACATTTAAAGCTGAAAGATGTAGTGGTGGTGAGCAAAGCAAGGCAGGCATCACTGCTGTGCTTTGTGCCAATAGGGGTGGCACCAGAAAAGATGGCACTTCTTGCAAGAGGAAAATCCAAGAGTCCACATTGCTTCCTCAAAGTCAATACACCAGCCCTGCAACATTAGGCAAAAATAAAACCACCAAGACAACCTGCAGCAACCTTTGAGAAATGGATCAAGAAATTGGACAAAAAGGGACATCCCCAACTATCACAAAGCTCTGCCTAATGTGAATTTGGAAACAATTCACCTGAGAGTCAATCTTAAAGATTTTACTGCAGTATACCAAACTTAACCTCAAATTAGTGTGGGTGATAGTACATTTGCCATTTAATATAGATATATGGTGATAGATATAGGACAGGTGTCAGAGGTAGTTTCTTTACTCAGAGAGTAGTAAGGGTATGGAATGCTTTGCCTGCAACGGTAGTAGATTCGCCAATTTTAAGTGCATTTAAGTCGTCATTGGACAAGCATATGGACGTACATGGAATAGTGTAGGTTAGATGGGCTTCGGATTGATATGACTGGTCGGCGCAACATCGAGGGCCGAAGGGCCTGTACTGCGCTGTAATGTTCTATGTTCTATGTTCTATACCCAGGTTAAACTGGAACCAACAAAATAAAGTATTACTTGCATTGCTCCCCTCTCACTCCGTGCAGATGTACCTGCTTTACCTTTCCAATAGGGACATGGTTCCATTGGGCAATGAGGAAAAGCAGGTTGATGGTGTGAGCTCCTGTCCTGATATTTCAGGGAACGTCATCTCAAGCCTCCAATACGCTGCTGCATAACAAAGCATCCTTGCCACTTATTTCAAAAATCTAATTGTTTAGCTTTGAAATTATTCCATAACTTTCACTATCACTTCCCCTGGATGAGAGTACAGACATACACCACGCAGTTCAAGAGACGAAGTTCATTTTTGGTGTGTCTCTGACCTTTAGCCCATGTGTTCCCTGTTAGTGCTGGCTACCTGTTTCATGTGGATTGAGGATTGAGTCAGCACAGCCAAGCTGGACAATACAGGTGATCCCCTCCATATCTGTGGGTGATACACTCCAAGACCTACTGCGGGTGCCCAAAATCGCAGTTGGTAGTGAACCCTATCATTTAAATGGGAAACTTACCTCCCCAGGCAGCTCCCTGGAATTTATTTCTGGAATGTTCAATGTAATATCTTTGGGCTGCGGTAAACCGCTGATAACTGAAACCATAGAAACTGAATCCGCGGATATGGGGGTTCTAATATATGCATATTTTGAGCTAAGGTTTCTAGTTAGCAACCACAGCCAATTTGTGACCTCATTTAAGTTGTAAGGGCAGTGAAGCTAAGACCACATCTATTCCACTTCCTCTTGCTCCCAACTAAATCGACACAATCTTCATGGGCTGATTTACAGAGTATGGAGTATTTATTGAATGATCTGTGAATGCATTTCTGAGTGTGCTGCAGGGACCATCTAGAAAGCTTTATTTGTAGCTGAGGTCACCTGCAAACGGAAACTACATGTGTAAGATCTCTACATGAGCCTCCATTTTGTCACATGCTGTGTCCATTTCACCAGGAGAATTATCGAATGGGCGGAAGTTTTAACTGGCCCAGTTTGTCGGAGTGCATTGAGTACCGGAGGAAGGTACGGGCCATAGTTCGCAAAGTCATCCAGGAAACTCCATTAGAACTTCCAGTGACGGTAGACAGTCCTTGGGTAAGAGACTGAAAGTTTTTCTATATCACAGACTAATGGTAAGAATCGAAGGGCACTTACTTAACAAGCGCAAAATGCACAAAAAGAGGAAGCATCAGGAGAACCCTCAGAGACTTGGGGTCACAGAAAACATATGAAATGAAATTCCTAAAGCCAAGTAGGGATAAAATCTAGGACATTCCTTTCTGATTTCTTAAGATAGAAAAGCAAGATCTATGCAATCTATGGGTTGCTACATGGCAATTTTGCATGTCATTGTGCTACACAAGAGAGGAGGATGCTTTGTGAGAGTGTTTAGGCCATGTTTTACCCCTGCATCTAACCTGTACTGTTCTTAGTCTGGGAACATTCACTGGGTCAGTTCCACTCCATCTGCTTGACGCAACGTTGTCTCGGGTGCTCGATAGCTTGGTGAAGAGGCAGATTTGCTTTGCATTTGGCTGCACTATTCATAATCTGGCAATGTTTAGTAGTGGCACCTGAACTGGCGACCTATTCCATTCCCTAGCACCAGTATGCTTGGATTAATTCACCCAAATGTGAACACCAAAACCAATAGAAGCTGCTTGATGGAAATTCAGGGAATAAATAATCTGCTTGTTATTTTTAAACAAACCCTGATTATAGTCTGGGAAATTAATTGGAGCCATAGTAGGTATTGGCTATTATCCATGTTCCTTTTAACAGCATCTTCCTGTGTTTAGTGTGAGATCTTTTGTCCGGTGCTATTGGTTTTCTCTGTTGAACAGTAATCCCCTATTCATGATGCTTTCTAATAACATGTTTCAGTTTTAGAGTTTTTGTGCAAAAGAACTTCCCTTAAATAACACTGTCGCCCTTGACGGTGATTTTTTTGCTTTAAGCCATGAGGAACTGGGCGGACTGCTCTTGGGATTATATATATCTATGGGCGGAATCTTCCAGTGCCAGATACAGAAGCCCAGTGGAAACTTAGTGAGGCAGGATGATGATGATGGAACAGAACCCTATCACCTTCCCACCTCCGACAGAATTATGTTCTGGGGAGAAAGGCCCAAGATCCACCTTTCCAACCTTATCCTAACTATGGCCTTGAAGTGGTCAATTAATTATTACACTTCCCCGGATTGCAATTATTTCAGCTTCAGACAGGGTGGGAGTGTCAGCTTCCCAAATGGTTGTCCAGGCTGTCACTGGGCAGGGTATCTGTCGATATCCACCAATCAGGAGAATTCCGGCTGAGAATCATCCCCAGCTCCTTGCCTCCAGGTTCTTGGGTTAAGTTTCACCTCCCTCACCAATTTGGCAAGGTCAACGTTGATTGTGATGCCCTAATAACCATTCCAGCCAGGATCAGCTCACTCATTACAGATCAGGAGGGAAACCAGGGCCTTCCAGGTTGCTATGTCTCAGTTCGAACAAGCTATTAGGGGAATGATAGAGCCAGTTCAATCTTACTGACTTGTCTTTTTCCCAAAATCTATGGTGCATTGAAGCGGTATAATCTTCTTGTGAATTTGGCAAACACTGCAATGAAATGTCTACCCTAATTCATACCTTTATTTCCAGTGGGCACTTTTTATCGGACTGGAACACGAGCGAATCCATTTAGAAACTTCGTCTGTGCTGATTCGTCAGTTGCCAATTCACCTGGTTGAAAGGCCATTAGGTTGGAGATATGCCTCATCAAGTAGTGGTCAGTCCCTCTGTCTTGCTTGCCATTAAACATTTCTTTGTGGTGCCTACATGTTTTTAGACTGCTTTTATATTTCCAGAGTGAATAAAAATGGAATTGGGATCTCATAAGATTCTTATTCCTGAACTGTGTCTGACAGTATCAAATCAAGGATGTATATCCAGGAGTAGAGGGAAGGAGGTTCAAATCTTGAGAGAATTGTAAATTAGAAGGCAGAGTGATTAAAGGATTCTAGAAATGTGTAGTGGTAAACTGGTGGTAAGTTTAAAGGTAAAATTCAGGGTCATGAAAATGTGACATGACATGTTTCAGGAAAAGAACGTAATTGGAATAGCTGACTGGGGAAATTTAAAAGAACAGGGGGATTTGCAGATGCAAATTCAAAGGATGTTAAAAGCAGCATGGGAAAGCAGACATAACCACAAAGGTAAACTTAAAGAGTTACTGGGTTTGATTGTAAGAAGGTTGAAATACGAAAGTCAAGCTGTAATGCTGTTTCTATATATAATGGTAGTGAGGCTATGGTTAAAGAACAATGTACAACTTTGGGCCCCACAGCAGAGAAGGACCAGAAAGACTGATTCGCTACGATACAATCTCAGATGAAGAAATAAAAATTTGAGAATCTCTGCCTGTTTTTGTGACACTCAAGGTCGTATAAAATTATCAAGTTTTGGATTGAGGTGCACAATCTCCATTCCTGGAAGTGGCAGGTTTGGAGGCAGGAAGGGCACACAATCAGGCAAGGTGCTAGTATACCCAAATGCCACTGCCCTCTACAAGAATTACATTCAAGGCAGGACAACCCATGGTTGGCATTCCTGCTCCCTCACCAATTAAGGCCCATTTAAGGACCACCCAAGGTCCTCAGCCCCTGCTTTAGTGTAATGATAGCTGGCAGCCAGAGGGCAACTTTGTTACGTTGCGCAAGGGAAAGAGGTCCCTTGAACAGAGTGAGTCAGAGCCTGGTTTGCCACTGGACATTGTATTGCCTGCTGAGAGCCAAACCCTGATGCGTTTTCAGTCCTCCCATGGCCATCCCCCTTTGAGAAACCACAGCTCACATCCTTTACCTTTGTCTAGGTATTTCCACAATCCCAGGACTCCAAGGATGCTCTTCCACAAGGGAGGGAGGCAACAGGCCTATTATTACAGCCTCCTCTGGGGTTTGCTGAGTCCATGAGCTGTTTGGCTGGCAGATCCCACAGGGTACAATACCCGCCCTGGGGTCTTCACCCTGGCCACTGCCTGATTGACACTTGGTTCGATCAAGCTTCCCTAGAAACAGGAACACGGGACTGTCACTGGTGCTCCAGCCCGCAGGTAATCTTCTGTAATGCTTTAGGATGGTTCTGCTGTTGTTTTCCTTCCACTCAAGAGTCAAAGGGAGTATGGATATCAAACATCTGCAGAATAATGTGCAGCAGAAACCTTTTGTACAAAGGATGCTGAAACTGGGGAATGCATACCTATACAATCTCCTTTCACTAGTAGACATGCAGTTAGTGATGGGTGCTGCAGGGCTGAGTGTAACATCTGAATGTTCCTCCTGACTCCAGCATTGGTACTGGTCCTGGACTACCATGGGAAAGACACAGTGATCCTTGGGAAGAAGCAACAACAGCTCGATATATCCCAGAGATTTCCTTTTGAAAGCCCCAGTCTCAAATGAGGCCTTCACTGAGATATTTCCTGTCATCTTTGAGACATTTTTGCTCTTGTCCTTGATCCTCCAGAGAGATTGGGAGAAAGCGTAAAATGATCTAAATCAAAAGATAGCATGACCTGGAACCTAATTTCTTCAGGACCTTAGGGGAAGATTCCTTGAAGAAAAATGACAAATAAGTGAGTTTATTGAAATTGATTATACATAGATCTGGACTGATTTGAGTTTGATGAAAACTCTGTTCAACAACTAGTACAGTTTAAATCACTTTAAATTATGGCCCTAATCCTCCACTCATTCAGAAGAATACTCTATCAGCATAAATTAAGGATTGTTCTTTGCAGGATATGGAAAATTAATTGCAGATAGTTTTTACAACTTGAAGGACATTTCGATAACAACTGTTTCTGGCTCAAACCTCCCCCCCACCCTTTTATATAAGAACTCGTTATAATATTCCATCATTCCCACATTGAGATTGCATAACTCAGCACAAACCACAGGTCAAAGCAAGTTTCCTTTCATTGATATTGTCCAATGCCAGGCAGTACCAGAAGATGATTCCTAATTTGCCAGTCAAGTATATGGTTGGATACAATCTGGTCTATTCAACTGAGCGTGATATGAAGTGTGCCCTTTCATGCAACAAATTAGAACAACAACGTATCATAGAAGCATGAGGTATCAAGTCAATCTGTCCTGACAGTGAGGGTGCGCTTTTCTCCTTGAGGGAGGTGGAGACGACATTGGCAAGATGGGCAAATAACAGGGCAACAAAAGCAGAAGTTGCTGGAAAAGCTCAGCAGGTGTGGCAGCGAAATCAGAGTTAATATTTTGGATTAGGTGACCCCTCCTTAGAACTGATGGTCGCCAGGAAAATATCAGTTTATACGCAGAAGATAGTGGGGGGAGGGGGTAAGGAGCAAACTATAGGCAGGGATAGAGCCCAAAGCAAAAGAAGAAGAACAGCTAGACAAACAAAGGAGTCAATAATGATCTGGCTAGGAGGGTGAATAGCTGTTAATGGAGACTGTTAGTGACTAACAATAGGGAGTATGTAATGGCAGACTATGTGATAACAAGGCCTGGTGTGTAGGGTTAGGTGCTAGGACATGGGGGAGTTCAGGTCCTAAAATTATTGAATTCAATATTGAGTCCATAGGGCTGCAGGGTCCCCAAGTGGAAAATTAGGTGTTGTTCTTGCAGCTTGTGCTGAGCTTTGTTGGAGCACTGCAGAAAGCCTGAGACAGAGATGTAGGACAGGGTACAGGGTGATGTGTTAAAGTGGTGGACAACTGGAAGCTCAGGGTCTTTTTTGCGGGGAGAATGGAGATGTTGTGCTAAGCGGTCACCCAGTCTATGCTTTGTTTCCCCACTGTAGAGGAGGCCACACTGTGAGCAGTGAACGTAGTAGACTAGATTGTGAGAAGTGCAGGTAGAGTGCTGCTTCACCTTACTGGGCAAGTTGGTGCCGGAGAAATACTCCCAGTTCCCCCATCCTCAGTAATTAAGTGCTGGGTGAAAAGATTTATTGGGAAAACTAAGGAACTCAAATAAAATTTAATTTATGCGATCCAGTTCTACCAATGTGCCTTTTTCCAGTTGTTGCTATTTTGATGTAGGAGGAGTGGAACACGTGGTCCTCAAGGTAAAACTGTACATGCCATTATTATCAACATTTCCGATTTCTAACTTTTTATCTTTAGGATTAGAAGCATCTGACAACCCTCTGATCAAAATCCCAACTTCCCAAGTTGCTTATGGAAAACCAAGGAATTTCCCATCTTATGGCTGGGACAATGAATATGGACAGATGACAACAATGTATGTACAAAGATTCCTACTCACAAGGGTAGGACACTTTTATACATTTAAATTATCCTCGATGCTCAGGTAGAATGTTCAACTAAAAATTGGACTTTACAGAAGGAAGGAAATTAGGAAATAATCTGAGAGATACACTAGAAAGTCAAGGATTTGCCTTGAGTGTGGGACTAACGGACACAGATTTACAATAAATCAGAGAGGAGATGACAAAATCAGTCTCACATGGAGTTGTTGGTATATGGAAACAAACTCCAAATGCAAATTTTGTGATGAATAAATTCATTGTTGTATTTATTCTTTAAATGTGAACCTCATTAGCTGCAGCATTTTCCTTTTTCTAGTTGCCCTGTGAAAAATATGGGTATGAATCACTGGGGATGAATCGTACGCATTATTGCCTAAGTCAGAGTTACATTGAGTTACTTGAAGAATTTTTTTGTCATGAGGTCAAGTGAGCTCTCTAACCGTATCTTTATCAAACTCACTGCATTAGTCTAGTGAGCTCTCTAACCGTATCTTTATCAAACTCACTACATTAGTCTCATGAGTTCTCCAACCGTACCTTTATCAAACTCACTGCATTAGTCTGGTGAGCTCTCTAACCATACCTTTATCAAACTCACTGCATTAGTCTGGTGAGCTCTCTAACCGTATCTTTATTAAACTCACTACATTAGTCTCATGAGTTCTCCAACCGTACCTTTATCAAACTCACTGCATTAGTCTGGTGAGCTCTCTAACCATACCTTTATCAAACTCACTGCATTAGTCTGGTGAGCTCTCTAACCGTACCTTTATCAAACTCACTGCATTAGTCTGGTGAGCTCTCTAACCGTAATCTTTATCAAACTCATTACATTAGTCTCATGAGTTCTCTAACCGTACCTTTATCAAACTCACTGCATTAGTCTGGTGAGCTCTCTAACCGTACCTTTATCAAACTCACTACATTAGTCTGGTGAGCCCTCTAACCGTACCTTTATCAAACTCACTACATTAGTCTGGTGAGTTCTCTAACCGTATCTTTATCAAACTCATTACATTGTCTCGTGAATTCTCTAACCGTACCTTTATCAAACTCACTACATTACTCTGGTGAGCTCTCTAATCGTACCTTTATCAAACTCAATACATTAGTCTCATGAGTTCTCTAACCGTACCTTTATCAAACTCACTGCATTAGTCTAGTGAGCTCTCTAACCATACCTTTATCAAACTCACTACATTAGTCTAGTGAGCTCTCGAACCATACCTTTATCAATCTCACTACATTAGTCTCGTGAGCTCTCTAACCGTATCTTTATCAAACTCACTACATTAGTCTGGTGAGCTCTCTAACCGTACCTTTATCAAACTCACTGCATTATTCATGTGAGCTCTCTAACCGTACCTTGATCAAACTCACTACATTAGTCTAGTGAGATCTCTAACCGTACATTTATCAAACTCACTACATTAGTCTGGTGAGCTCTCTAACCATACCTTTATCAAACTCACTGCATTATTCATGTGAGCTCTCTAACCATACCTTTATCAAACTCACTACATTAGTCTAGTGAGCTCTCTAACCGTACGTTTATTAAACTCACTGCATTAGTCTGGTGAGCTCTCTAACCGTACCCTTATCAAACTCACTACATTAGTCTGGTGAGCTCTCTAACCATACCTTTATCAAACTCACTACATTAGTCTAGTGAGTTCTCTAACCGTACCCTTATCAATCTCACTGCATTAGTCTGGTGAGCTCTCTAACCGTACCTTTATCAAACTCACTACATTAGTCTGGTGAGCTCTCTAACCATACCTTTATCAAACTCACTACGTTAGTCTGGTGCGCTCTCTAACCGTACCTTTATTAATCTCACTGCATTAGTCTGGTGAGCTCTCTAACCATACCTTTATCAAACTCACTGCATTAATCTGGTGCGCTCTCTTACCGTACCTTAATCAAACTCACTACATTAGTCTAGTGAGTTCTCCAACCGTACCCTTATCAAACTCACTACATTAGTCTAGTGAGTTGTATAATCGTACCTTTATCAAACTCACTACATTAGTCGAGTGAGTTCTCGAACCGTACCCTTATCAAACTCACTACATTAGTCTAGTGAGCTCTCTAACCATACCTTTATCAAACTCACTACATTAGTCTCGTGAGTTCTCTAACCATACCTTTATCAAACTCACTACATTAGTCTGGTGAGCTCTGTAACCATACCTTTATCAATCTCACTGCATTAGTCTAGCGAGCTCTCTAACCATGCCTTTATCAATCTCACTGCATTAGTCTAGTGAGCTCTCTAACCATACATTTATCAAACTCACTGCATTAGTTTGGTGAGCTCTCTAACTGTATCTTTATCAAACTCACTACATTAGTCTAGTGAGTTGTATAATCGTACCTTTATCAAACTCACTACATTAGTCGAGTGAGTTCTCGAACCGTACCCTTATCAAACTCACTACATTAGTCTAGTGAGCTCTCTAACCATACCTTTATCAAACTCACTACATTAGTCTCGTGAGTTCTCTAACCATACCTTTATCAAACTCACTACATTAGTCTGGTGAGCTCTGTAACCATACCTTTATCAATCTCACTGCATTAGTCTAGCGAGCTCTCTAACCATGCCTTTATCAATCTCACTGCATTAGTCTAGTGAGCTCTCTAACCATACATTTATCAAACTCACTGCATTAGTTTGGTGAGCTCTCTAACTGTATCTTTATCAAAGCATTAGTCTAGTGAGTTTTCTAACCGTACCTTTATCAAACTCACTGCATTAGTCTGGTGAGCTCTCTAACCATACATTTATCAAACTCACTGCATTATTCATGTGAGCTCTCTAACCGTATCTTTATCAAACTCACTACATTAGTCTAGTGAGCTCTCTAACCGTACCTTTATCAAACTCACTACATTAGTCTGGTGAGCTCTCTAACCATACCTTAATCAAACACACTGCATTATTCATGTGAGCTCTCTAACCGTATCTTTATCAAACTCACTACATTATTCCTGTGAGCTCTCTAACCGCACCTTTATCAAACTCACTGCATTATTCTTGTGAGCTCTCTAACCCTACCTTTATCAATCCAACTACATTCGTCTAGTGACCTCTCTAACCGTACCTTTATCAAACTCACTGCATTATTCATGTGAGCTCTCTAACCCTATCTTTATCAATCTCACTACATTAGTCTTGTGAGTTCTCTAACTGTACCTTTATCAAACTCACTGCCTTATTCATGTGAGCTCTCTAACCATATCTTTATCAAACTCACTACATTAGTCTGGTGAGCTCTCTAACCATACCCTTATCAAACTCACTGCATTGGTCTGGTGAGCTCTCTAATCATACCTTTATCAAACTCACTACATTAGTCTAGTGAGTTCACTAACTGTACCTTTATCAAACTCACTGCATTAGTCTAGTGAGTTTTCTAACCGTACCTTTATCAAACTCACTGCATTAGTCTGGTGAGCTCTCTAACCATACATTTATCAAACTCACTGCATTATTCATGTGAGCTCTCTAACCGTATCTTTATCAAACTCACTACATTAGTCTAGTGAGCTCTCTAACCGTACCTTTATCAAACTCACTACATTAGTCTGGTGAGCTCTCTAACCATACCTTAATCAAACACACTGCATTATTCATGTGAGCTCTCTAACCGTATCTTTATCAAACTCACTACATTATTCCTGTGAGCTCTCTAACCGCACCTTTATCAAACTCACTGCATTATTCTTGTGAGCTCTCTAACCCTACCTTTATCAATCCAACTACATTCGTCTAGTGACCTCTCTAACCGTACCTTTATCAAACTCACTGCATTATTCATGTGAGCTCTCTAACCCTATCTTTATCAATCTCACTACATTAGTCTTGTGAGTTCTCTAACTGTACCTTTATCAAACTCACTGCCTTATTCATGTGAGCTCTCTAACCATATCTTTATCAAACTCACTACATTAGTCTGGTGAGCTCTCTAACCATACCCTTATCAAACTCACTGCATTGGTCTGGTGAGCTCTCTAATCATACCTTTATCAAACTCACTACATTAGTCTAGTGAGTTCACTAACTGTACCTTTATCAAACTCACTGCATTAGTCTCGTGAGTTCTATAACCGTACCTTTATCAAACTTACTGCATTAGTCTGGTGAGCTCTCTAACCATACATTTATCAAACTCACTGCATTATTCATGTGAGCTCTCTAACCGTATCTTTATCAAACTCACTACATTAGTCTCGTGAGTTCTCTAACCATACCTTTATCAAACTCACTGCATTAGTCTGGTGAGCTCTCTAACCGTACCTTTATCAAACTCACTGCATTAGTCTGGTGAGCTCTCTAACCGTATCTTTATCAAACTCACTACATTAGTCTCGTGAGTTCTCTAACCGTACCTTTATCAAACTCACTGCATTAGTCTGGTGAGCTCTCTAACCGTACCTTTATCACACTCACTACATTAATCTGGTGAGTTCTCTAACCGTATCTTTATCAAACTCATTACATTGTCTCGTGAATTCTCTAACCGTACCTTTATCAAACTCACTACATTACTCTGGTGAGCTCTCTAATCGTACCTTTATCAAACTCATTGCATTAGTCTGGTGAGCTCTCTGACCATACCTTTATCAAACTCACTGCATTAGTCTAGTGAGCTCTCTAACCATACCTTTATCAAACTCACTACATTAGTCTAGTGAGCTCTCTAACCATACCTTTATCAAACTCACTACATTAGTCTAGTGAGCTCTCTAACCATACCTTTATCAATCTCACTATATTAGTCTCGTGAGCTCTCTAACCGTATCTTTATCAAACTCACTACATTAGTCTGGTGAGCTCTCTAACCTTACCTTTATCAAACTCACTGCATTATTCATGTGAGCTCTCTAACCGTACCTTTATCAAACTCACTACATTAGTCTAGTGAGATCTCTAACCGTACATTTATCAAACTCACTACATTAGTCTGGTGAGCTCTCTAACCATACCTTTATCAAACTCACTGCATTATTCATGTGAGCTCTCTAACCATACCTTTATCAAACTCTCTAAATTAGTCTAGTGAGCTCTCTAACCGTACGTTTATTAAACTCACTGCATTAGTCTGGTGAGCTCTCTAACCGTACCCTTATCAATCTCACTACATTAGTCTGGTGAGTTCTCTAACCGTACCCTTATCAATCTCACTGCATTAGTCTGGTGAGCTCTCTAACCGTACCTTTATCAAACTCACTACATTAGTCTGGTGAGCTCTCTAACCGTACCTTTATCAAACTCACTACGTTAGTGTGGTGAGCTCTCTAACCGTACCTTTATTAATCTCACTGCATTAGTCTGGTGAGCTCTCTAACCATACCTTTATCAAACTCACTGCATTAATCTGGTGCGCTCTCTAACCGTACCTTTATCAAACTCACTAAATTAGTCTAGTGAGTTCTCTAACCGTACCCTTATCAAACTCACTACATTAGTCTAGTGAGTTCTATAATCGTACCTTTATCAAACTCACTACATTAGTCCAGTGAGTTCTCGAACCGTACCCTGATCAAACTCACTACATTAGTCTAGTGAGCTCTCTAACCATACCTTTATCAAACTCACTACATTAGTCTCGTGAGTTCTCTAACCATACCTTTATCAATCTCACTGCATTATTCATGTGAGCTCTCTAACCATACCTTTATCAAACTCACTACATTAGTCTCGTGAGTTCTCTAACCATACCTTATCAAACTCACTGCATTATTCATGTGAGCTCTCTAACCATACCTTTATCAAACTCACTACATTAGTCTCGTGAGTTCTCTAACCTTACCTTTATCAAACTCACTGCATTATTCATGTGAGCTCTCTAACCATACCTTTATCAAACTCACTGCATTAGTCTGGTGAGCTCACTAACCATATCTTTATCAATCTCACTACATTAGTCCAGTGAGTTCTCTAACTGTACCTTTATCAAACTTACTACATTAGTCTGGTGAGCTCTCTAACCATATCTTTATCAAACTCACTGCATTATTCATGTGAGCTCTCTAACTGTATCTTTATCAAACTCACGACATTAGTCTGGTGAGCTCTGTAACCATACCTTTATCAATCTCACTGCATTAGTCTAGTGAGCTCTCTAACCATACATTTATCAAACTCACTGCATTATTCATGTGAGCTCTCTAACTGTATCTTTATCAAACTCACTACATTAGTCTGGTGAGCTCTGTAACCATACCTTTATCAAACTCACTACATTAGTCTAGTGAGTTCTCTAACTGTACCTTTATCAACCTCACTGCATTTGTCTAGTGAGTTCTCTAACCGTACCTTTATCAAACTCACTGCATTAGTCTGGTGAGCTCTCTAACCATACACTTATCAAACTCACTGCATTATTCATGTGAGCTCTCTAACCGTTTCTTTATCAAACTCACTACATTAGTCTAGTGAGCTCTCTAACCGTACCTTTATCAAACTCACTACATTAGTCTGGTGAGCTCTCTAACCATACCTTAATCAAACACACTGCATTATTCATGTGAGCTCTCTAACCGTATCTTTATCAAACTCACTACATTATTCCTGTGAGCTCTCTAACCGCACCTTTATCAAACTCACTGCAATATTCTTGTGAGCTCTCTAACCCTACCTTTATCAATCTCACTACATTCGTCTAGTGACCTCTCTAACCGTACCTTTATCAAACTCACTGTATTATTCATGTGAGCTCTCTAATCCTATCTTTATCAATCTCACTACATTAGTCTTGTGAGTTCTCTAACTGTACCTTTATCAAACTCACTGCCTTATTCATGTGAGCTCTCTAACCATATCTTTATCAAACTCACTACATTAGTCTGGTGAGCTCTCTAACCATACCCTTATCAAACTCACTGCATTAGTCTGGTGAGCACTCTAATCATGCCTGTATCAAACTCACTGCATTAGTCTGGTGAGCTCTCTAACTGTACCTTTATCAAACTCACTACATTAGTCTGGTGAGCCCTCTAACCATACCTTTATCAAACTCACTACATTAGTTTGGTGAACTCATTAACCGTACCTTTATCAAACTCACTGCATTAGTCTCGTGAGCTCTCTAACCATACCTTTATCAAACTCACTGCCTTATTCATGTGAGCTCTCTAACCGTATCTTTATCAAACTCACTACATTAGCCTAGTGAGCTCTCTAACCGTACTTTTATTAAACTCACTGCATTATTCATGTGAGCACTCTAACCATACATTTATCAAACTCACTACATTAGTCTGGCGAGCTCTCTAACCATACCCTTATCAAACTCACTGCATTAGTCTGGTGAGCTCTCTAATCATACCTGTATCAAACTCACTACATTAGTCTGGTGAGCTCTCTAATCATACCTGTATCAAACTCACTGCATTAGTCTGGTGAGCTCTCTAACCGTACCTTTATCAAACTCACTACATTCGTCTCGTGAGTTCTCTAACCGTACCTTTATCAAACTCACTACATTAGTCTTGTGAGCTCTCTAACCATATCTTTATCAAATTCGCTACATTAGTCTAGTGAGCTCTCTAACCGTACTTTTATTAAACTCACTGCATTATTCATGTGAGCTCTCTAACCATACCTTTATCAAACTCACTGCATTAGTCTGGTGAGCTCTCTAACCGTAACTTTATCAAACTCACTACATTCGTCTCGTGAGTTCTCTAACCATACCTTTATCAAACTCACTGCCTTATTCATGTGTGCACTCTAACCATATCTTTATCAAACTCGCTACATTAGTCTAGTGAGCTCTCTAACCATTCCTTTATCAATCTCACTACATTAGTCTGGTGAGCTCTCTAACCATATCTTTATCAAACTCACTACATTAGTCTAGTGAGCTCTCTAACCATACCTTTATCAATCTCACTACATTAGTCTGGTGAGCTCTCTAACCGTACCTTTATCAAACTCAATACATTAGTCTGGTGAGCTCTCTAACCATATCTTTATCAAACTCACTACATTAGCCTAGTGAGCTCTCTAACCATACCTTTATCAAACTCACTGCATTAGTCTGGTGAGCTCTCTAACCAAACCTTTATCAAACTCACTGCATTAGTTTGGTGAGCTCTCTAACCGTACCTTTATCAAACTCACTACATTAGTCTAGTGAGCTCTCTAACCATACCTTTATCAAACTCACTGCATTAGTTTGGTGAGCTCTCTAACCGTACCTTTATCAAACTCACTACATTAGTCTAGTGAGCTCTCTAACCGTACTTTTATTAAACTCACTGCACTATTCATGTGAGCTCTCTAACCATACCTTTATCAAACTCACTGCATTAGCCTGGTGAGCTCTCTAACTGTACCTTTATCAACTCACTACATTTGTCTGGTGAGTTCTCTAACCATACCTTTATCAAACTCACTACATTAGTCTAGTGAGTTCTCTAACTGTACCTTTATCAAACTCACTGCATTAGTCTCGTGAGTTCTCTAACCGTACCTTTATCAAACTCACTGCATTAGTCTGGTGAGCTCTCTAACCATACATTTATCAAACTCACTGCATTATTCTTGTGAGCTCTCTAACCGTATCTTTATCAAACTCACTACATTAGTCTAGTGAGCTCTCTAACCGTACCTTTATCAAACTCACTACATTAGTCTGGTGAGCTCTCTAACCGTACCTTAATCAAACACACTGCATTATTCATGTGAGCTCTCTAACCGTACCTTTATCAAACTCACTACATTATTCCTGTGAGCTCTCTAACCGCACCTTTATCAAACTCACTGCATTATTCATGTGAGCTCTCTAACCCTACCTTTATCAAACTCACTGCATTATTCATGTGAGCTCTCTAACCCTATCTTTATCAATCTCACTACATTAGTCTTGTGAGTTCTCTAACTGTACCTTTATCAAACTCACTGCCTTATTCATGTGAGCTCTCTAACCATATCTTTATCAAACTCACTACATTAGTCTGGTGAGCTCTCTAACCATACCCTTATCAAACTCACTGCATTAGTCTGGTGAGCTCTCTAATCATACCTGTATCAAACTCACTACATTAGTCTGGTGAGCTCTCTAACCGTACTTTTATTAAACTCACTGCATTATTCATGTGAGCTCTCTAACCATACCTTTATCAAATTCCCTGCATTAGCCTGGTGAGCTTTCTAACTGTACCTTTATCAACTCACTACATTAGTCTGGTGAGCTCTCTAACTGTACCTTTATCAAACTCACTACATTAGTCTAGTGAGTTCTCTAACCATACCTTTATCAAACTTACTACATCAGTCTGGTGAGCTCTCTAACCGTACCTTTGTCAAACTCACTGCATTAGTCTGGTGAGCTCTCTAACCGTACCTTTATCAAACTCACTGCATTAGTCTGGTGAGCTCTCTAACCATACCTTTATCAAACTCACAATATTAGCCTGGTGAGCTCTCTAACCATACCCTTATCAAACTCACTGCATTATTCATGTGGGTTCTCTAACCGTACTTTTATCAAACTCACTACATTATTCTGCACAATGGTGATGTTCCATCTGAATCTGACCCCACTTTACCACTTATCCTTCCCAGAATAATTCACCATTCGATGGATATCCACCAGAAGACTAGTAGCCCTTGAACCCACGCCATCTTTGAAAGGCCACTCTGCTCCCTGGTAAATGTTGGCAATCCAACCTTGCCCCTCAGCAACAAGATCATTCCCTCACAAGTATAACCCTCTCACTCAAGTTGCTGCTTAACCAGTACACCACACAATTTATCTGTCAGTGACTGCATCCCATCTGAATGGTCAGCACTATCCTGTCCCCAGTACTCCCAGTTACACACACAGTTTATTATTGACCAATAGGAGTACGTCACATACAGGCAAGCAACACTAATTTAAACATGAACATTTACTTACAGAAAGCAAAAGATAAAGCAGCCACAAATAAAACCGATAGGGGCTGACGTTTGCCTCAACAATTCCAGTCAATTGCTGTGATTATGTCCAATAACTGTTTTGCAGTCCACAATGGTCTGCTACACCCAGTTCTCATTTACAGGAATTGATTGTCAATGACATTTGTAATGTTCAAGGCAACTGAGCTCTCTCATGGACAAGGACTGCTTCCTTCTCCCCAGTGTGCTTGTCCTCCTCCTTGGGAGAGTGCTCCCATTTCCCCAGTTCCTCACCACATCACCTCAGTCCCTGCTGCAATCATGCAGAGCGCAGCATGCCCCGGGCGGTGTGACACACGCTGTCCAGACTGTACTGCAGGGCCCTTCCAGACTGTTCCAATCAGCAGCCCTGTCATCTACTCCACCACCATCCTACTCACTGCACAGGCAGCATCGAATCTGCAGTCTGCATTGTGCAATGGAATCATCAGTCATCGTTACAGTGGGTAGCCCTTATCTCCAGTAACCAGCCTTGTAAGGCACCAGGACCCTCAAACGCAGAGGTCCCCAGGATGCAAGAGTGGGCACAAAGCTGCAGCAAGTGGCAATAATGATCTCAGATCACCTAGACTGAGATGAAACCTCTCCGTGTTAATGAATAGTTGTTGTCATCCAGCCCTGTCAGTGTCAGTGAGTGTAGTTGATGGCCCCTGCAGTTGGGGGAGTCCAGCTAAATTCCCGAACCCAACAAGTGGAGCTAAGAAATGGCAATGGGCATATGGCAGTGTCTGGAGTTCTTTATGGGCTACTGAATAATAGTGGCATTGAGGGGCATGATAGAAATCCGAAGTCCAGAGAAGCATGTAGCATGGACAAGCACAGTAATCATAGGTGGTTCTAATCTGCATAGGGACTGGGTAAACCAATTGAGTATTAAAGCTTGAGGGATAGGTTTCTCGATTGTGTTAAGGATGGTTTTCTGGAACAAAATATTAAGGAGCCAACTCGAGGATACACCATTTTAGGTCTAGAAGTGTGTAATGGAAAAAGGACCATTAGGAATGAGTGAGCACAATATTTTCAAATGTACATTTTGTTGAAAAAATTTTGAAAGATAATCGCCAATGTGTCAACTATCTTTAGAGCCACCTCCTGCAGCTCACAGCAATGTGGACCATTGGATCCTGGTGATTTATTACCTTTCAACACCATTACCTTCTCCCATATAATCTTCTTACTAATCCCAATTTCCTTCAAATCTTCATTCAATCTGACCTAGTCCGATTTCCCTCCATTTGGCCCATATCCCTCTAAACTGTTCCTATCATATCCCCATTCAGATGCCCCTTATGATTTTATAAATCTCAATAAGGTCATCTCTCAGCCTGCAACACTCCAGGAGCAAAACAGCCCCAGCCTATTCAGCCAGATCTCATGGAACACAGGGAGAACTAGCCGTTTGGATACAGAGCTGGCTCAAAGGTAGAAAACAGAGGGTGGTGGTGGAGGGTTGTTTTTCAGACTGGAGGCCTGTGACCAGTGGAGTGCCACAAGGATCGGTGCTGGGCCCTCTACTTTTTGTCATTTACATAAATGATTTGGATGCGAGCATAAGAGGTACAGTTAGTAAGTTTGCAGATGACATCAAAATTGGAGGTGTAGTGGACAGTGAAGAGGGTTACCTCAGATTACAACAGGATCTGGACCAGATGGGCCAATGGGCTGAGAAGTGGCAGATGGAATTCAGATAAATGCGAGGTGCTACATTTTAGGAAAGCAAATCTTAGCAGGACTTATACACTTAATGGTAAGGTCCTACAGAGTGTTGCTAAACAAAGAGACCTTGGAGTGCAGGTTCATAGCTCCTTGAAAGTGGAGTCGCAGGTAGATAGGATAGTGAAGAAGGCGTTTGGTATGCTTTCTTTTATTGGTCAGAGTATTGAGTACAGGAGTTGAGAGGTCATGTTGCGGCTGTACAGGACATTGGTTAGGCCATTGTTGGAATATTGCATGCAATTTTGGTCTCCTTCCTATCGGAAAGATGTTGTGAAACTTGAAAGGGTTCAGAAAAGAGTTACAAGGATGTTGCCAGGGTTGGAGGATCTGAGCAACAGGGAGAGGCTGAACAGGCTGGGGCTGTTTTCCCTGGAGTGTCGGAGGTTGAGGGGTGACCTTATAGAGGTTTACAAAATTATGAGGGTCATGGATAGGATAAATAGGCAAAGTCTTTTCCCTGGGGTCGGGGAGTCCAGGACTAGAGGGCATAGGTTTAGGGTGAGAGGGGAAAAATATAAAAGAGACCTAAGGGGCAACTTTTTCACACAGAGGGTGGTACATGTATGGAATGAGCTGCCAGAGGATGTGGTGGAGGATGGTACAATTGCAACATTTAAGAGGCATTTGGATGGGTATATGAATAGGAAGGGTTTGGAGGGATATGGGCCAGGTGCTGGCAGGTGGGACTAGATTGGGTTGGGATATCTGGTCAGCATGGACGGGTTGGACCGAAGGGTCTGTTTCCATGCTGTACATCTCTATGACTCTATGACTCTATTCAGCCTCTCCGCAAACTCTCCAGCCCTGGCAACATCCTTCTAAATCTTTTCTGCACTCTCTCAAGTTTGACAACATCTTTCCTGTAGAAGGGTGACCAGAACTGTATGCGATGTTCTGAAAGTGATCTCACCAATGACCTCTACAGTCTCAACATGAAGTCCCAACTCCTAAATCAATATTTTAACCAATGAAGGTAAGTATCCCAAATGCCTTTTTCACCATCCTGCCTACCTGTGACTCCCCGTTCAAGAAACTATGTACTTGTACCTCTAGATCACATTATTTGGCAACACTCCCCAGGGCCGTATCATTAATTGTATAATTCCTGCCCTGGATTGTCTTCCCAAAATGCCACACTTCACATTTATCTAAATTAAACTCCATCCTGCCACTCCTCGGCTCAATGGCCCATCTGATCAATGTCCAGTTGCACGCTGAGATAACCTTCACTGTCCACTACACCACCAATTTTGGTGTCATCTGCAAACATACTAACAATACCTCTTAGATTCACATCCAAGTAATTTATATAAATGACAAGAAGCAGTGGACCCAGCTCTGATCCTTGTGGCACACCCCCTGGTTACAGGCCTCCAGTCCGAAAAGCAACCTCTACCATCATCCTCTGTCTCCTGCACTCAAGCCAATTTTGTATCCAATTGAATAGCCAACTAGAGGAAACACCATTTTAGATCTAGAAGTGTGTAATGGAAAAGGGGTACTTAAATTCACCTGGACCATGTCTGATACCTCTCTCCCCTGCCTGAATCTCTCCATCTCCATCAATGCTGACCGACTCAACACTGACATTTGCTGCAAACCCACTGACTCCCACAGCTACCTGGATTACACCTCCTCCCACACTGCCTCTTGCAAAAATGCTATCCCTTATTCCCAATTCCTCCGCCTCTGCCGCATCTGCTCCCAGGAGGACCAGTTCCACCACAGAACACATCAGATTGCCTCCTTCTTGAATGACCACAATTTCCCCTCCCGGGTGGTTGATGATGCCCTCCAACACATCTCATCCACGTCCCGCACCTCCGCCCTTGAACCCCAACCCTCCAACCACAACAAGGACAGAATCCCCGGTCCTCACCTTCCACCCCGCCAATTTCCAAATACATCCTCCGCCATTTTGGACCACCTACAAATGGACGCCACCACGACAGATATATTTCCCTCCTCACCCCTATCCGCTTTCTGTAAAGACCGTTCCCTCCGCGAACACGCCCCCCAACAACCCACCCTCCCCCGGCACCTTCCCCTGCCACCGCAGGAATTGCAAAACCTGAGGCCACACCTCCTCCCTCACCTCCATCCAAGGCCCCAAAGGAGCCTTCCACATCCATCAAAGTTTCACCTGCACATCCACCAATGTCATTTACTGTATCCGTTGCTCCCGATGTGGTCTCCTCTACATTGAGGAGACCGGGCGCTTACTCGCAGAGCGTTTCAGAGATCATGTCCAGAACACTTGCACCACACAACCCGCTGCCCCGTGGCCAAACACTTCAACTCCCCCTTCCACTCAGCCAACGACATGCCTCCTCCATCGCCGCTCCCTCACCATCCGGTGCCTGGAGGAAAAATGCCTCTCCTTCCGACTCGGGACCCTCCAACCCCAGCGCATCAATGTGGATTTCACCAGATTCCTCATTTCCCCTCCCCCACGTTACCCCAGTTCCACCCTTCCAGCTCAACACCGTCCTCATGACCTGTCCCATCTGTCCATCTTCCTTCCCACCTATCCGCTCCACCCTCCCATCCGACCTATCACCTTCACTCCTACCTCCATCCACCTATTGCACTCTCAGTTACCTTAACCACAGCCACACCCTCCCTCCCATTTATCTCCAAGGCTCCCAGCCTCATTCCTAGTGAAGGGCTTTTGCACGAAATGTCAATTTTCCTGCTCCTTCGATGCTGCCTGACCTGCTGTGCTTTTCCAGCACCACACTCTTAACAATTTCCCACACACGGAGGCATGTTGACTCTCCATAATCAGTCCTTGCCTTTCCAAATACATGTCAATTGTTTTCCTCAGAATCCCCTCCAACAACCTGCCCACCATTGGCTCATGCTGAGTGAAATTTCAGAGAGACCATATAAATGCAGATTCTTTCTTTAACCTTTGGGCATTATACATTAAAGGCACTATATAAATATGGGTTATTGTTGTTGTAACTGATTTCTAATGCAATCCTGTAGTGTTCCAGATTTTGAAGCCAGCAAATACCTAATAATGAATGGGGAATATCTGAAGTTTGTACAGGCTGGAGGATATGGAAAGAAGGTTTACTGGACCAAGGAAGGCTGGGAGTGGAGGAAATTCCGCCAGGCTCATCATCCTACATTCTGGGTCTGTACAAAAGGTATAAGCCACTAGTTTTTTTCAGTAACCATTTCCCACAATAATCTGATATATTCCCTTGAATTCCAAAAAATCATTTGAACACCATCAAGAGGCAGATCCCAAGCCCAGAAATTTTACAGTGGTCCTCATTATCCAAGGAATTGTTTAACGGTAATCTCATCAGTACTTCTGTTTGGAAAGTACTTTTAAATATTTCTGAATTCACGGTCTTGTATCCTTGGATCGTAGGTGCAAGTTAAACATTGATGTCATTCTTCTGGCAGAAGATAGAAAAACCAAGCCCCTGATACAAGTAGAAAATTCTAGAAATGGCAGAAAGTTCAATCGAATTCTGAAGGAGAACAAAGCGTGATTATTTAAAGGGAATAAGAACATAATAAATAGGAGCAGGAGTAGGCCACCTGGCCTGTCGAGCCAGCTCTGCCGTTCAATAAGATCATGGCTGATCTTTTCATGGATCAGCTCCACTTACCCGCCCACTCACCATAACCCTTAACTCCTTCACTGTTCAAAAATCTATCGTTGACTTAAAAACATTCACAAATTCACAACCTTTTGGGTGAAGAAGTTACTGTGGAATTCCCTGTCCAGTGAAGCAATTGAATGGTGTATCAAAAATGAATGCAAAACTTTGTTAAACTAAATACATCCAAACATGTATTATATGTAGGAGGGTGAAAGTTTTCTGCCACCTTGCTTTGTTATGTTGCAATTCTTAGCCACATTATTTTGTCAGTACTTATCATTTTTAAGTTATATCAACATTTCCCATGTAGTTTTCCTGTGTCATCTGTCACAATGTCCATGCAAGCCCTGGTGACTGAATCAATGGTTCATTTGTGAAATCTCTCTCCCAAAGCAATTTGCATTTCCTGCGTTGAGAAAAAAAATTGCATTCAGTATTTAATTAACTCATTATTAAAAAAAAGCTGGAACAATCAAATCTGTCTAGTTCTGTATTCAACAGAGCACGAAGTTGCCAGTGATGCTGTATTTGAAAAATTAAATGACCTGTAACTGGTCACCAGTATACTGTGTTGAATGATCAGGGTAAATTCTATGATTCCAGCCTCACTGCGGGGAATGCGCACTAAGACAGAGAATGGAGCAAAGACTGAGGTTACAATATTGCAGTCTGAATAGAAATGATAGTATAATACAGCTGAATATGTGCCAGTTTGTCGGGATCATGAAGTTGCACCAATGCCTCTATTGTTTAATTAGATACCAAATCAATATTCATCTGCTTTTATCATCTGAGAGATAGTAGCTATATTCAAAATATACTTGAAATAGTAGGAAGAAGGACATGAGACTGCTTTTGGTTTGCATTGTATGGTTTCACTTTGAATATTAACAAAACAAGGTATGTAAATATTATCTGTGTGCATTTTGTGAGAATTACATCAGTGTGCAGCCTGCACCTGTGTTACTAGGATACAACATGTCCGAATATAAATTCAGAAAGATTTAAAAGCACTTTTCAACCAGAAACATCAATGGCATTATTGTTACATGTTGCTTTTTAATGTCCAGAATTTCAATATGATCAGTAAGTGATCACCCTCCTGCAGTACATTCATCACTGATCGATATTCACTGTCTATTTTATCTTATCTGCTCACATTTTCTCAGGCTTCCCCCATCAGATGGTAGTTGCCCAACACACAGATAAAAGGTGGTTATCCTGGTCATTGTTTCTGTGCCAACTCGTTGCTACAACAATCCAAAACAAATCCCACTGCCTAGTTCTGGCCCCATAACCACAAGGTTATCTTCCTCGGTTTCAAATACTTCTAGAGTCTGTGAGTCATAGAGTCATACAGCATAAAATCAGACCCTGCAGTCCAACTGATTCATGCCCACCAAGTTTCCCAAACTAAGCTAATTCCATTTGCCTGTGATTGGCCCATATCCTTCTAAACCTTTCCTATTTCTATACCCATCCAAATGTCGTAAATTAGTCTTTGAAAGATGTAATGGTTTTTTAGATTAGATTACTTACAGTGTGGAAACAGGCCCTTCAGCCCAAAAAGTCTACACCAACCCGCCAATACATTTACCCCTTCACCTAACACTACAGGCAGTTTAGCATGGCCAATTCACCTAACCTGCACATTTTTTTTTGGACTATGGGAGGAAACCGGAGCACCCAGAAGAAACCCACACAGACACGGGGAGAATGTGCAAACTCCACACAGAGAGTCGCCTGAGGCGGGAATTGAACCTGGGTCTCTGGCGCTGTGAGGCAACAGTGCTAACCACTGTGCCACCGTGCCACCCACAATGGCCTTTATCTCATGTACTTTCTGCAGCAAAACATTCCATGTTCCAACAAGATCTGATTCCTGCTGGTAGCAACGGGCTATTTCAATGCTGTTTATCTCATGGGGAGGGCAAATAATTTAAGGTTGCCTGTAATGCAGTCAGTTTCCTAATAGCTGAGCCAGTGACAGCATCATGCTACTGTTTCCTAATCATAAGATCAGGGGCTTCCAATTGTCATCCTCAGTTTTTGCTGACCGAGCTGATCTTGGCAAGGATGGCACTTGCAGGATGAGGATTGGGAAGCCATAACAAAGCTGATCCATGTGGCATTCTCTGTATCCTGGCACTCCACAGTGAGGACCAGTCCTGTGTCGCTCTGTCAAAAGGCTAGCAATCTCATGAAGGGAAAATGGTGAAAAGTGGATAAGAAAGATCACTTTCATGGCATAAACTATAAGGGCCCTGGAGTTAAGTGCTTTAACATTTAACTTTGCATAGGATGCAAGTCTGGCTGTGGAGCAGCCCTTGCAAGTTACTCACATTGCCAACCGGATAAAGCCACTAAAACCATTGGAGAAGTAGGCTGCACAGAAGAACCTCCGAGTGGCAATCAGAACGGATGGTGTTTGAATGGCGTTGAAGAGGAAGAATTGCCAGAGTACAGGTAACTGCAAGAGTGCAGGCGTATCTAAAACTCCTGAATGAATCTGTGCTGTGTAACCAGAGGTCAATAAATATTGTTATCTAGTCTCCTTAAGGATATAGTTATTATCATGTATTGCCATTTAGTGGCCTGGATTTTCTGCTGGACAGATGGTTGTGGGAAATGCATCTGGAGACCATTAGGAATCTCCATCATAGCACACTCCAAAAAAATTGTCCAGGAAATTTAATTTTCCAATGGACAATTCCTCTTTGCCTGGAACCCATCTGATTCACTAATGCCCTTTAAGGAAGGAAACTGCTGTCCTTACCTGGTCTGGCCTACATGTGACTCCAGACCCACAGCAATGTAGTTGACTCTTAACTGTCTTCTGGGCAATTAGGGTATTAAATGCTGGCCTGGCCATTCCATGAATGAATGTTTAAAAATCTGAACGTATCCTTTTAAATCAGAAACTACAGAAGGTTCTGATGGAAATTAAATAAAATTCAGGAAGAGTTGGACTATTAAATACATATTCTAATTCCTGAGTAACTGTTAAACTGATCCCATACTTGCCTCACACTCTCCAACCTCTAGCTCCCTTAGAACATTCCATCCCCCAGACCCTAACTCTACACTGTCAGGGGCCTAAGAACCAGCCCCCCTCTTCAATCTTTATGAGATTCCCACTCCTGGGAAAATCTGGCCCATTGTTATTATTGAGATACTGAATCCTGGCCAGAATCCAGTGTATCCACTGAAAGCGTGATTTGCTCACTGTCTCCACTTATTCCCAGGCAGAAATCTTACCATTGCTGACAGTCATTACAGGATGTGCATGAGGTCAGCTCCTTGTTGATTGTACATCCAGTCAGAAAAGTTACCTTGGTGATTTAGGAGATTGAGAGGAAAGGCCAAATTTTAGCTTGAATGGTTAAGTAAATTGCCAGTACCCAGTTAAAATAGTGGGAATTGACCTTAATATTTCTCAGGTCAGGAAGAGGAGAATTAGCCAGTTATCCCAGTACTGATTACTGTCACAAGAATAGTCATTTGAATGAGGTACCAGTTCTCTAATGAATCAGTGCTTTCAGAAGCGAATGAAGAAATGGTGGGAAGATGTTAAATAGATTAAGTCAGACTCCGGGAGATTCAATCTGCATTCATTCCTGCAGGTACAGAGCTATGTTTGATATCCTCCCAATGCCCTGGGACTGGCCAGTAGAAGTCAACTATCATGAAGCAAAAGCATTTTGTATGTGGAAAGGCAGCGGATACCGTCTCCCAACAGAAGCTGAGCATCATCTCATGCGTGATGGCAGCAAGGTATTCAGCCCAACCCATTTTAGATTTTGGGTACAGTCTGTTTTAGAAACGCATTTATTTTCATGCACTCTTAACACTGGAACACCGTGTAAAAAGACCTTCATTTCAAAGCTTTGTTATAGTGCAACCTTCAGCTCATTGGGTTGTTCAGTTCCCTGTAGTCTTCCCTTTGTAATGAAGGAAAATGTCTAGTGGGGATCAACTTCATGGTAGTTTTGATGTTGTGTTTGGGGGAAGAAGCAATGTCGCCTTGTATTAGTTTCATTGTAACGATATTACATACCAGTGATACAATAATGTGTTTCAATTTGGTTTATATCTTGTAATCATAGTTTTATCTTGCAAAAATAGAGATTTTCCAAACGTAGTGTTAAAAGTGCTGAACTCTTCAAGCTGTCCTTATGGAGTTCCTCTGAAAGTTCAGTACATTGTCCCCAATTCGTCAATCACGTTATAGCAAACTTGCATGAGAGCAGAACGATCGGTATTCTGTCTCCATTTGTGTGGGGTTAATTGATCAAAGCAAGTATCAGAAGGGGTACCACACCACAGTTCTGTTGTGACTGAGGCAGGGACTAGTGGGAGATAATCTGCCAATGTTCCTCCAACTGCAAACAGCAAAGTCAGCAAAAGACCAATAATGCAAGTCAAACCAATATGCATTATTCACAAGGTTTACTGTTTTTTGCTTATAATGTCTGCTTTCAAAGATTGGATTACTTGATAAAGACAATTCCACTGGGAATTCTCCATCGGAGCGTTCGGACAGACCAGTTGCTTTATATGATGCAGGCCAGGTCAGAGATTGCTTTCTTTATCCATGAAGACAGCAAAATGGCTCATTGGGAAGGAAAGTGTGTGTTGAGTTTGGGAGTTGGCTGTGTGGTGTGCTTTAGTTTAGCAGCTGTGCACTGACAGTTGGTTAATCAGACATGGTAACGTTATATCGTGGTTCTTGGGTACCCAATGTACCAAGTGTAACACTTTGTGATTTTTTTGAGACAAAATCTTCTGACTCTTCTAAGCTCTGTTATGAATGTATCATCAGAGTTCTCTATGTATCTATTTCTGTGCACAGTTTGGTTGCAGCTTCTCTGTTATGTCTGTCTCCCTTTCTTTTGGCTTCACTCAGTTCTTACTGTATTACTTCCCTCTTTCCTACCTCACAGTGATCAGGCAGCATTTACATCTCTCCTACTGGGTGCTTTGTGCATCTTTAAAATCCCATCTGGACATGACCACTATCTGCCTTCTCACTGACCTGCCCTAATCCCAGACATGAATGCTGTTTGGATTAAAGCAACAACTACGCCCTGGGCCTTTCTTAGAATTCTCTGTAAGACTCATTCTGTCACCAACTGATGCCTTCTATAAACACCAACTCCGGGTGCCCGGTTATCCCTATTTGCCTATCTACTAGCCTGGTGCATCTAATGAGTTACCTATCCATCCTCCATCCTAGCAACCAACTCACTCACTCACTACTTGTCCTTTGGATTCTGCCATTCCTTTCTGCTTTTCTCTCTAGCATGTTTGTTCGTTCGTGAACAAAGCTTTCATCTCCACAATCTATTCTGAACGAATACATTGGCATCCTGGTTTTGATTAGAATATGCTCCCTATCCTGGTCATTACCCTAGATATTCTACACTCTAATCCAAATGGATGGATGCTGAAAGGATGTTGAGAGAACTCGTAAACATAGCTTAAAGATATGGGTCTCCCATTGGGATGAGGAGAGAGTGTGAAATTCTTTTCCACAGAGAGTAGTGGATGCTGGATAATTGAATATTTTGTAAGGCTGAGTTAGACAGATTATTGCTTGACAAAGCAGTCAAAGGTTATAGGAGGTAGATAAGAAAATAGAGTTGAATCCACAACTAAATCAACCAACACCTTATCAAATGGCAGAGCAGGTTCAAGGGAATGAATGGCCTACTCCTTTCCCTAATTTCTGTCAAGGTAAATTCACATATTGTCACCACAGGGTGAAGCTCAAGTATGACGCTGACTGTAAGCAAGTAGGCTTCCAGAAATCAATCTACAGACGAAAGTGCCAGAACTCATTTTAAAGCCTTGCAAAGGAGAAAATCACTTTGCTGCGATCTGAAAGAGCAGCTTGTGCCTTTAGAATCACAATGCTCCTTCAGGAGAAATCCTGAGGTGATGTTTGACTCCACTGCGCCCTGCCATTTTCTAATTCGAGTGACAGCAGTAACTAGTCTATTAACCAAGTCAACACACAATGTAAGGTGGACATCTGGGATCAGTTAGTTGGCGTGGGAATCTTGGGAGGCTGTATCTCCCCCTTATGGATGAATACTACAGTAGCCTGGAAATAGCAAGGCTTATCAAATTTCTTAGAACAGACTGTGGGTTGAACGTTGCTGAACATTTTGCTTCTATTTGGGAGATTATAAGAAAACTGAGTAAAACATGTAAAGTTGACAACCAACCAGTCCTGATCACTGACTTAAGACTTCCTAAGCCAAGAAATGTCAATATATTCTCCAAACTCTCCTACATTTAACAAGGATCTTATATATTCACTACTTCATGCCAGCAAGGATGACATTTAAATTTTGTCCATAAGTCTAACTTGAACAGTAGACTCCATAGACGGCCTCATTGACAAACCCAACCACATTTATATTCTGTGATCAAACAAAATTCTTCCAACAGGAGGGTCTCCATTCTGCAGGAGTGAGAACCAATTGATTTTTTTCCAAATTGAGCACATTTTCTATAGTGAGCAGATGAATGCTCTTCTCAGTGACCCAGCTAAGATCAGCTAACATTCCAGGAATTAAACATGGGTCTTTCTCAGTCTTTGTGCTCAGTTTCATGTTGAAAAGTGTCTTAGCCATGTGATTGTCATTGTTTAAATATAGCTCATATGTTCCCTTGAATATAACCTTTTGCCTTTACATAACAACCCACATCACATTTTGGACAGCTCTCACAATAGTCTGAATCACATTGGATGGGTGTCACTGGGGTGATTGTAACTTTGGATGATTGTGAACACAAGTCATAACAGAAGGCTGATCTGTCAACCAATGTTAAAATTATCACAATGACCTCATTTCAATACATTTTTTAAAAATTGACTCATGGGACATGGGTGTTGCTGGTTGGCCAGCACTTATTGCCCTTGAGAAGGTGATGGTGAACTGCCCTCTTGTGCTGCTGCAGTCCACCTGTTGAAGGTTGACCTATGATGCTATTAGGGAGGCAATTCCAGGATTTTGATGCAGTGACAGTGAAGGAACGGCGATAAATTTCCAAATCAGGATGGTGAGTGGCTTGGAGGGGAATGTGCTGTTTGTTGTGTTCCCATGTACCTACTTTTATATTTGCACATTCACCTGAATAGTGACTCGGTATGCAGGTGGTTGTCATCCTGATGACAACATCCATCTAATCTGCTTTTCGCAGAAGCCTTTGGGAGATGGCATTACGTCTGATCCGATATTTTGTGATGATTTAAAGGAGAAAAGTAACATCAACCTGGCTTTCGGCTCTCCGACGGTAAGTGATATTTATTCCATTTAAATTTGTGCTATTACCTCTTAAGGATGCTGAGGACATATTTAAGATGTCTTGAAAATGGCAACATGTTAGTGACCCTAAATTAAACTGTTGAATGTGTTTCACTCAATACCTAAGGAAAATGGAGCTCACCAATATACTTGTTAAATGTCAGAATTCATGATATATTTGGATTTCTGCTAATTCCCAGAGGATCCAAATTGTGACATGAAGAGACACAAGGTTCAAAAATCAGCTTCAAAATGTTGCCAGGCTTTGTACTGGGTCGCTACCATCTTCCCCACACCGGAAACTCAGTTGCTGTGACTGAGGAGATGGTCTGTGGTCTCTACTGTGAATACAAACAAGAATTCATTTCATTTGATATGGGGATGCCAGTTGGACTGGGGTGGACAAAGTTAAAAATCACACAAAACCAGGTTATATTCCAACAGGTTTATTTGGCAGTATAAGCTTTTGGAGCGCCACTCCTTCATCAGGTATTAGTCAATTGAACCCTATATCCCCATTCTAAGTGATTAAAGACTTAACAGCAATCTAGATTTGTTCAATACTTCACATCAGCTGTATGGCACTTTGAAATTTTATTATAAAATCTGTGTCCCATGATCCTGCCCCACTAGCTACCTGCAAAGGAGCAGCGCCCTGAAAGCTTATACTTCCAAATAAACCTGTTGGACTATAACCTGGTGTTGTGTGATTTTTAAATTCATTTAATTTACGCACTTGATACCAAGTCACCTTTGAGAACATTCAACGGTTGTTAGAGATGGGCAACAAATGTTGGCCGAGCCAAAGACGCCTGCATCCCATGTGTGAATAAAAAGCATAGTTTCAGTATTTCATGTTCATAGTGCTTACTCTGAATATACTTATAGATATTAGCATTTTGTTCCATGTGTATTTTTTATAATCAGGTCATTTTCCATTTCCCTTCTCCTGGACAGTTTCTTAGATTCCTTTGCTTTGCTCTTCTATTCATCTCAATTTTCTATGGTGAGCAAAGCTTTATACCTTGGGAACTTTTTAAAAATTATATCTGTTGTCTGGTTTCCATAGTGCTGTATTTATTCTGTCTTTCCAAACACAAGCCACTTTGTTGCTGTGCTTTTTCCCGTAACCAGTGTTGCCCAGTCCTGATCTTGAGTTTACCACTCAATATCAGCCCTTCAAAACATGATTTAGTTCTTTTGTATTAATTTTCTTTTCCATTATTAGCTTCATACTGTAGCCACTATGGCCATGTTGAAACAAAAGCAGAAGTTGCTGGAAAAGCAGGTCAGGCAGCAGCTGTGAATAGGAATCAAAAATGAACATTTCAGGTCCAGTGACCCTTCCTCAGAACTGGTGGTAGCTAGGAAAATGTCAGTTTATATGCAGAAGAGAGAATGGGGGAGGGGGGTGAGGAGTAACTGATAGGTACGGATAGAGCCCAAAGAGAGAGAAGAACAATTGGACAGACACAGGAGTTAATGATGATCTGGCTGAGAGGATAAATAGCTGTTAATAGAGACCGTTAGTGGCTAAGAATAGGTAGTGTGTAATGGCAGACTGTGTGGTAGGGGTTAGGGCATGGGGGAGTTCAGACCCTAAAATTATTGAATTTGATATTGAGTCCGGAGGGCTGCAGGGTCCTAGTGGAAATTAAGGTGTTGCCATATTGACCCATTGCAGACAAAACATTGGTAAGAATATAGAACATAGAACTGCACTGCACAGGTACTGGCCCTTTGGCCTATGACATTGTCCCAAACACGACACCAAATTGAACTAATCCCTTCTGCCTACCCTTAGTCCATCCTTTAGATGCTTATCTAAAAGTCCCTTAAGAACCCCTGATATATCTGCCTCCAACACCACCTCTGGCAATGCGTTCCAGACTCCTACCACTCTCTGTGTAAAAAAACTTGCCCCCACATCTCCTTTGAACTTTCCTCCTCTCACCTCTCCCCCTCTAATTTTAGACATTTCAAATCTGGGAAAAAGATTCAGACTGTCTATCTTTGTATCTCATAATTTTATAGAATTCTATCAAGTCTCCCCTCAGCCTCTACCTCTCCAGAGAAAACAACCCAAGTTTTTCCAGCCTCTCCTTATAGCTCATACCCTCTAATCCAGGCAGTATCCTGGTAAACCTCTTCTGCAACCCTCTCCAAGTCCTCCACATAGAACATAGAACATAGAAAAGTACAGCACAGAACAGGCCCTTTGGCCCACGATGTTGTGCCAAGGTTTAATCCTAATGTAAAATATAATAACTTAACCTACGCAGCCCTTCCTTCCTATAATGTGGCACCAGAATTGAATGCAATATATGATTTAGTTTTAAAATCTAGTAGACAACAAAAGTCTCTTTGGTTGAACAGGACTTCACCTATCCACCTCCTTAATCTATCTTCAGCATTTCCTAGGATGGGGGAGTCCAAACTAGACAGCACCGATTTAAGGTGAGAGGGGAAAAATGTAAAAGGGACGTAATGAGCAACTTTTTCAAGCAGAGGGTGGTTCATGTGTGGAATGAGCTGCCAGAGCAAGTGGTGGAGACAGGTACTATTCTAACCGTTAAAAGGCATCAGAATGGGTAAATGAATAGGAAGGGTTTAAAGAGATACAGCCAAATGCTGGCAAATGGGACTAGGTCAGATTGGAATGTCGGTGGGCATGGATGAGTTGGACCGAAGGTCTGTTTCCATAGAAGGGTCAGTTTCTGTGCTGTATGACTCTATGATTCGGTTTTTATTTCAATTCCTTCATTCATTAGAAAAACAAATTCAAAACATTTAAACTATTTCTTGCTTTCTGTTCTTTATGACTGACACTTTTTATCAAGGCGCAGATATTAAATTATCAACATTGATAATTTACATCATAATTTTGCAAACCACAGCACCACTTCTTCCAAAGAAAACAAATGTAATTTTAGAATAATTTCTATTCTGACTAACACATTGTCAGTTCACCCATGAATTTTCTCAAAAGTAATGGTATTAGTTTCATGTTTAGCTGACTATACTGTTTGTAGATACTTCAGGTCAGAGAGTCATAGAGATGTACAGCACAGAAACAGACCCTTCAGACCAACTCGTCCATGCCAACTAAACTAATCTAGTCCCATTTACCAGCATTTGGCCGATATCCCTCTAAACCCTTCCTAATCATATACCCATCCAGATGCTTTTTAAGTGTTGTAATTGTACCAGCCTCCATCACTTCCTCTGGCAGCTCATTCATACACGCATCACCCTCTGCGTGAAAAAGTTGCTCTTTAGGTCTCTTTTAAATCTTACCCCTGTCCCCTTAAACCTTTGCCCTCTTGTTTTAGACTCCCCCAACCCCAAGGAAAAGAATTTGTCTATTTACTCAATCCATGCCTCTCATGATTTTATAAATCTCCATAAGGTCACCCCTCAGCCTCTGACACTCCAGGGAAACCAGCCCCAGCATATTCAGCCTCTTCCTATAGCTCAAACCTTTCACCTTTGGCAAAATCCTTGTGAATCCTTTCTGAACCCTTCCTGTTATACCAGGGAGACCAGAATTGTACATTGGAGTCATAGAGTCATTGAGTCATAGAGATGTACATTACGGAAACAGATCCTTCAGTTTTTGAAAAAGTGGAATTAATATAATCAAAAAGGAAACAGTCTTTTGAGGTCAAGTAATCTTTTCTGATTCCTGATTTTGTTTAGGCTATTATTTCATAAAGAAGTAATAAAAAGTCCTGGTGATGAATTGATGGCAAAGTAGTTGTGCCTAAATTACTTGTGGATGACAGTTAACTTCCCTTGGAAGTATTGCAATAGGCAAGGATTCTGCAGTCCCGACTTCTAACCCAGAATAAATCACCCTCAATTGGTCACTGTATTGCCTATCTGCCTATGCTCTCTTCAATTGTTTTAAAGAGCATGACCCTAGGCTGATCTGAGGCTCCCTTTGATATCCTCTGTTCAAAATAATACAATTTAATCTGTCTGTGTAGCTTCTCTCTTAATCCAAAGGTGCAATCTCTTGGTGTCACGTTTTGGCAATTATGAGCATATTACTAGAGGTCATTTGCCTAACCCTTTAAAAATATAGGCTATTTACATAATACTTCCACTGAATCTTCTTTTCTCCAGTGTAATCTATCCTAAACTCTTCATCACCAGTCAAATTTTCAGCTGCTTGAAGTAGAAATCAATTTGGTTGATCTTTTCTAGTGCCTTGATAGCTTTACTGTCGTAATGATCAGAGTTGAAAACACAATTTGGCATTCAATGTTCATTGTTCTCCTTTATGTTCTCTGCAGCCCGTGACTATGTATCCACCCAATGAAGCAGGTTTTCATGATGTGTTCGGCAATGTCTGGGTATGGATAGAAGATCATTTTAACGGTCTTCCAGGGTTTGATACCATGTACCTGTATGATGACTTCTCCAGCTCCAGCTTTGATGGACAGCATACAATGATTCTGGTATATTCCACGCAATACTTTTCCTATATTGGTCAGATTCATTTAGTTCAGTTCACTGAGCAGGAACTGTGCAGGGGGGAAGCTTCAGAACAACCAGAAGGTGACTGACCAGCTCGGGGTCCATTATAATGGTAACCTGCAAGGTCTTGCTGGTGGGCAATCTGAGGCAGGCGGGTACAAGTTAGTTCCAAATTATGTCATTGAGCGCGTGATACACTTTTCCCCAGGATCTGAATGAGGGAAGCTCCCGCAGCTCTGGTGATAGAGAGAATTTGATCCACACTATCTTTGCAGCTGAAAAAGCAGCCCATCTGGACTGTGAATTGCATTTGTGTAAAGTGAGGAAAAGCAGATGTGTACCTCTAGTCTCCAGAAAGATAAATGCAGCCTTCCCTAACCTAGCAATTCCTCCCCTCAGCTTCCATCCTTCAAGATCACACTGATAAGTCTTTACTTTCTCTTGAAATGGCTGCCAGTGTTTTCTATATGTTAAAGAAATGCCCTTCATGGGAGTTTTCCAGATCAATGGCCAGGACTTTTATGAGGAGCTATTGAAAATGACTGCATAAATCCCAGTTTTCCTAGAGTTTTTTTTAGCTTTCCCATCTAAATTATGGCAAATCAGTGAGTATAGGAGTTCCAATATTCACCACCCCCATGCCCAGCCTTCCCATTAACCTCCTTCCTGCCCACCTCCTTCCCACCCACCTCCTTCCCATCCACTCGTCTCCATCCCATCCACCTCCTCCCAATCCCCAGTTCCATCTTTCTGTTACTGCACCATCTTCCTATTGACCGGATGGCCTTCCTGTCAACCCCTGACTCAGACTGGCAAGATGGAGCTGGTTAAGGTGCTGCTCACCCTTTGGCCTACTGAGGTCCTTCAGCCATCAATCCACCTCTTGCCATTATATGCTAACCAGCAAAGCTCATCATCGTCCCTTGTATTCAACCCTAGGTTTCCTGCTCTGTGTCTGTCTAAAAGTTCAGATTACCTTTCCTGAATTGCCAATGAATATAAAAGCAGGGATGTACTCCTGAGGCTCTATAAGGCTCTGGTAAAGCCACATTTAGAATATAGAGTGCAGTTTTGGGCCCAATATCTCAGGAAGGAAGTACCCACCCTGGAGCATGTTCAGAGGAGGTTCACAAGAATGGTCCTAGGAATGAAAAGCTTAACATATGAGGAACATTTGAGGACTCCGGGTTTATACTCGATGAAGTTTAGAAGGATGAGGGAGGATCTAATTGAAACTTACTGAATACTGAATGGCCTGGACAGAGTAGATGTTAGGAAGATGTTTCCATTGGTAGGAAAGACTAGGACCCGTGGGCACGGCCTTAGAATAAAGTGAAAACTTTTTGCAACGGAGACCAGGAGAAATGTCTTCAGCCAGAGAGTGGTTAACCTATGGAATTCACTGCCTCAGAAGGCTATGGAGCATAGGTCATTAAATATATTTAAGACTGAAATAGATAGATTCTTGACTATCAAGGGAACCAAGGGTTATGTAGGGAAAGTGGGAGAATGGGGTCGAGAAATTTATCAGCCATGATTGAGTGGCGGAGCAGACGTGATGGGCTGAATATCCTAATTTTTGCTCCTATGTCTTATGGTCTTATCCATTCTTCCCAGAGATTACTTGTACACTACTCGGTTCTGTGCTAATTCGCCAGCAGCTCTTGAAGGTGGGGCATCCTTTCTCTGAAGGGCAGAAGTCCTTTTTAAGATTGTCCAGAGTGCATTGCGGCCGGGTGCTGGTTTTGTTTAAGGTCACTCAGTTAGATATCAACTTCGCTTCTGACAGAGCTGGGGAGGGTGGGAGTGGGCAGTACACCTACAAGCCACTCCCCTTCCAACACGCAAATATTAGTTTATGAGATGTAATAAGTATCTCTCAATGAAAGCGTTGAAAGCCGTCATAGTTTTTTATTTAAGGGAATGTCTGAGATTGACTTGATTAAATCCTTCAATATGAATCTGAGTAAAGATCTGGTCAGAAATCAGATTTGGAGATTTAGGAATAGGTGTAGACTTTATTTCTCCATAAAGAACTTCCCTTTCCTCACTGGGTGCACAATCATACATGCTCAAGAAGAGAGAAGATTAAGTGGTAGCAGTGTGAAGATGGATAAATATATCATCGCTTGATAATTTTTTGGAACTGCAAAGGATTTACAGTGACTTTGCTGAGGTAATTGGATATGACAGAGTGACCAAATTGGTGACATTCGGCTGATATTTGAAAGGAAAGACTCCTTCAGCCTTGATGTGGAAGCCTATTGAATCAGAAACAATACATTATCATGAGGTCAGAGGAAGCATTCTTGCTCCTTTGCTGAGAAATGTAAGATCCACTTCAGAGACTCCACATGGAAACTCAGTTATACTTTGGTGCCGTACTGAGGGAGAGTTGCACTGTTGCTGTCTTTTGGATTGTTGAGGTAAGATCACAAATCCTCTCAATATAAATATTTTTTTAAAACTTGGCATTTTTCCGAGACCAACAAGTCATCTCCTGATGGCCTGACCAATATCTCCAACAAAAATGATCTGGTTATTTTGTCATTGAAGTTTGTGGGATCTTACTGTGCCAAATTTGGCTGACTTATTTGCTTAACACTGCAATAGTGACGGCATTTCGACAGCATTTCATTGGCTGTGCCTTTGGAAAGCCTGAGGAAGATTTGATGAAAATTGCATTCCTGCTGGGATTATTGGCTTTGATTTTATTGTGTCAACAGGGTGGTTCTTGGATCTCGACAGGTGACGAGGCATCACGATTTGCAAGGTTTGCCTTCCGGAGGCACTTTTTCCAACACCTGGGTTTTCGCTTGGTCAGAACATGTGGTCTGTTGAAAACTCCAGTGAGAGTGGTGAATGCTGAGACAATTACTCCAGGTATAGACAAGAGAATCACCACACAGTTTGGGGCCATTCACCATCTGACATGAAAATGCCTTCCAAATCAGAGAAGTCCCAAATCCCATGAATGTCTTTCAGTGGGGAGAAAGGGAAACAATGATAATGCATCTAGAAACCAAATGTGTATATTAAGAGTAAAAACCTAAGGGAGTTGATCTAATTTTGTTTAGAAGAGATGGTGCATTACAGTGAAGTGTATTTTTAAGGATAGTAATATAGATCTGTTAGCTTGAAACTTTAACACAAATACTTGAAACACAGCATCTCAATTAGAAAGCTGAAGGGAATCAATAAGTTTGAATATTTTTCTCAGATTAAGATATGAACCCCCGTGTGCTGCCTCCCAGTGCTCCTGAGGTGGGGTGACTAGGAATGGTTATATTTATTTGTTTGCTTTAACAGCACTTTTAGTTTTGGGGCAATCTCTAACTGAGAGGTTCACAGTATTGAATAAGTCAGCTGGACCTATCACGTCTGTGCCAGCTTTCTGATGGTACAATCCAAAACTAACCTCACATCCGGCCTTCTCCCCAATAACCTGGTATAGTCCTGTTTCAGAAGCATATGGATTTCTGCAATAACCATTCCCCTTCACAAAACAATACATGCCCAGTACTCTCTGCACAGAGAACCTTTCTTTTTCTTACTCTCTTCAATGGTAATCCCCCATCACTGGTTCCACAGTTTGGGCAAACCACTTCTATTCATTATCAGATCCATCCTGATTTTATAAAACTGCATGAATCTCATTCTATAGTCAAGTGGTAATAGTTAGAGAAACTCATGCCTCTCATCATACCTATGGCCTCGTATTTTTCTTGTGAATCGGATTCATACAAAACAATTTCAGACAGCCCAATATTGTCAGAATATTAAATTATATACCCAATTAAACCCCCCACTATCTACCTTTTACCCACACTATCAATATGCATTTGGACTTTCAGGGAATTTGGTATTTGGACCCCTCAGGTTCGGTATAATCTGTATCTTTCCATTCTGTGTATACTCTGATCCCTATTTAGTCTTTGAAAATACACCACCTGCCCACCTATATCTTTTGTTTTAACTAGTCCCTGGGCAAGTGACCCAGTATGTTATGACTCTTTGAATTAGAACATTTTCTCGAAGATCTGGCTCCCTTTCTTCATTCGAACGCTCCGTTTGTTGGTTGCAACAGGATTAACTTGAAAGAAAGGATCCCTTCCCTCTCCTAATTCCAATGTTTTTATCTTTTAAACTTAACCAGGTTTCTTGAGCTAAAGATAGGATGAGCTTCTTAGTAATTAAAACACAGTTGTATCTTACACCCAGCCAGCTTTTTGTGACCCCACATCATGACCACAATCTAGTTTGTAACTCATTGAAGATGCTTCAGATGTTTGCATTGTATTTCTTCCTTTGACGTGCCTTTTGAAATTCTTTGACACCCTTCCAGGCAACATTCCATGCTCTTTCAATTTTCCAGACAGGCTCTGAATTGCATTCTCAACCACCTCTGGTTTGTATGTCCTTTTTCTTCAAAAAGAAAACACAACAACCCTTATTTCTTAAAAGTTCAATGTGTTCCTAAGTAATTCAGGGCTATGATTCTTCGTCATGACTCATTGTTTAATTATTTTTGAAGCTCAAGTTTTAGAGTGAAGTTCATCTTATTATTTTGTATTATCAGTAAATTTAGTCATTTTCCTTCATGTGGGTCAAATCACATCATCATTTCTTGGAAATATTGAACATATCGGAAACAAAAGTGTTTCCAGCATTGTCACCTTAGAGTGTCAATATTTGCAGTTGATAAACAACACAGCTGCACACACATATCCTAACCCCTTGTTTCTTTTATTGTAATTAACTATTAATGGTTTAGGATAACCAGACTGTTGAATACTGTTGACCATTATTTAAATACAAACTTAAATACTTGAAAAATTGCATTCTGCTTCAATGCTTGCTAACATTCTCTAAATTTTAAAGATATCCCATCATATTTTTGTACACTCTCACCTTGATGTGGAGGTGCCAGTGTTGAACTGGGTGGACAAAGTTAGAATCACATAACACCAGGTTATAGTCCAACAGGTTTATTTGAAATCACAAGCTTTTGGAGCATTGCTCCTTTGTCAGGTGAAGTGTCATTTCACCTGATGAAGGAGCAGAGCTTTGAAAGCTTGTGATTTCAAATAGACCTGTTGAACTATAACCTGATGTTCTGTCATTTATTACACTCTCACCTTGTTAGTTGCCAGGGACATGACCTAGTGTCCTTTTCTTCAGTCTCTGATATGACATAATCGCTCTGATGCGATGCTCCAGTTTCACTGTTATAAACAGGTTGAAATCCTAATCTTGCATCACATTCACCTCCATGTTGTCAAACTGGTGTCATGCCAGTGGACATAGATGAATGCTGCTCCCACGATATCAACAACATTGAAGGTGGCTTTAGGTTTCTGATCACTTTTTAAAATGTGAGACTTCTTTGATTGAAATGCGTGCAGGGCAAGATTCGAAATGAGGATGTGGGCATCATTGGAAGTATAGCTTGCCTCTGCAAGTGCTAAATTTCCTAGTTTGAGGAATAAAACAGTGTCACTGTTGGCTTTGTATCTTAAAGGGTTTAAGCAATCACATTTGATAATTGATAATTCAAAAAAATGATCAAAATATGATCTGAGGTAATTGGCAGTGTAACAAAGTTGTTGCATCATGCCTTAAACCTTCTGTCTGAAGAATCTAATAGTATATTGTCCGTATGGCTGAAATGTGCCTTTAACTTTAGGAGCGCCGTGGTCATATCTTGTATGATGTTCAACAGTTTGCAAAACAAGAAAAGCATCTTTAGGCTTTGCATTGGAACTCTTCAGGCATTTTCCACAGTAAAGGGATTTTTTACTGAAGAGACATGTGTTTTCACCAGATAACTCAATCACTGTTCCCAAGGAGACTGTGCAAATGATCACCGTTCCCAGTGCCAACACTCAGCTGCGGTATGAGACGGATGTTGCTGTGCAGGTAGGGCAATGCTGCATCTTTCTGAAGCCAGCAGCCTCAATAAGCTCACTTAACGGTTTGATGTATCTAGATTCGCTGAAAGATTTTTTTTTTCGCAAGTTTTGGATAAGATGAATTAAGTGACTTGGATCAAATGTATTCTAAATAGTATTGATTAAGTAGAGGTACATCAAAAATGAGTAAAATAGCACTCCCATGAATAATTGTGACATTAAATCCCAATGTCAACCATGAAGATTTTCATATTTGATCCTGGAATTGCTGCTTTCTGTTATAATGGATGCTCCACGCAAGGCTCACAGTAATCGTGTTATAGAACCTGTGGGTAATGTCATGCTAATATTCAATTTTCTTCTCCAGTTATTTTCTCTGATGTTTCTTTTCCACTCCTCATAGAAATAGTTCAGATGTGTAAAATGCAACATAACCTGTTCATCATAATTGAGTCCAGTGATGAGCTGCGGTCCACAGGCTATTCAACTGTGGGAAAAGAGAGTGGGGGAATACCAGAAACAAGCTGTATCCTCGCTCAATAAACAAACTTTCCAACAGGTTTAACAGAGCAGTGAACAAGAATAGGAATCATTACAGGGTTTTTTTTCTCTCTATCCCAAGGGCCTGAGATGCTTTGTCCTATCTCTCAAGGCCCAGGACAACGAATCCATCAGAGTGTGGGCCAGACTAGGAGCAGCAGTGCATCACTGTGCCTTCTGTCTCTGCATTGGTCCAGCCAAAACCAGAAACGAGTTGCAAAGGGCAACCTTCCTGGTCAGTAAAGCTCAGAAACTGTTTATTTTTCCACTGAGCAATAAATAGAACAAGAGTTTTCTTCCTGGGGACTACTATCAGCATAAGACAACATGTGCAAGCTCTGAACATCAAAGAATTAATGTTTGAACAAAGAACAAAGAAAATTTACAGCCCAGGAACAGGCCCTTCAACCCTCCAAGCCTGAGCCGATCCAAATGTACTGTCTAAACCTGTCGCCTAATTCCTAAGCATCTGTATCCCTCTACTCCCCCCTACTCATGCATTTATCCAGCTGCGTCTTAAATGAATCTACCGTGCCTGCCTCTACCACCTCTGCTGGCAACGCGTTCCAAATGCCCACCACCCTCCGTGTGAAGTACTTGCCACGTGAATCCCCCTTAAACTTTCCACCTCTCACCTTGAAAGCGTGACCTCTCGTTATTGAATCCTTCACCCTGGGAAAAAGCTTGTCTCTATCCACCCTGTCTATACCCTTCATGATTTTATAAACCTCAATCAGGTCCCCCCTCAATCTCCTTTTTCTAATGAAAATAAACCTAACGTACTCAACCTTTCTTCATAGCTAGCACCTTTCATACCAGGCAACATCCTCATAAACCTTGAGTACGTTTAATTATGGCTCAGAACCACTTCCAAAAAGAAGTATTGTTGAGACAATGTCCATGTTATTGTTTGAATGTGAAAGGAAATAGCATAACAGCCAAAGTTCTACCTGTGTCCCTCAGTGCCGAACCATATTGATTGGTCCTTTCTGGGTATGGAAGTATTTTCATCCACCTTGTTATTCACGACTGCCAGACTGGCTGAGACTAGGTTTCCAGCACACGGAAAGTTAAGGATATATTTAAATGCATATATCAACAATTAGCTTTATGTGATTTCAAGTCAGAACACTGTGTGGCATCAAACCTGTCAGTGGATTAGTATTGAAGATACAGGGCCTAGGATGTCTCAAGTGTGGCTCAAATCAATTTACATACTTTGTTTTTGATGAACAAGAAACATGAAAGTTCTGAAAGATTTTTTTTGACTCTCCACTTACCTGTTCTTTTTACTTTGGTCCTTAGTATTAAAACATTTCCCAAAGTTAGGCATTTCTTTGGATCGATATTGTCAATCGACATCACGAACTTGAACACGTCATTGAGGTCATCCAATAAAGCTTCTTAGTTTTAAAGATAATCAAGTCCACTTTGCTGAACTATTTTATATAGCTCCTCATATCAGAATCATCCAGTCAAAATTTGATCTGGCAGTAACAAAGAATGAGATATTTTCCCAACATGTGCACAGATTGGTGGTCCAGCTACTTTGAAAAGGTAGAGCTTATCCACACACCCTGGAGCAGATAATATTGGCAAAGACCACCTTATTATATCTTTCCACTGGCAACAGAGTACTCTATTTATTTTGGATCATAGTCTCATGAAGCAAACACTCACCCAAATGGGTGCAGATTCCAGTTAATTTGCAATCTCAGTCATGGCATGCATTAGAAACCAGGATTATGAATTTACATGAGGCAGAAAGCTTCAATTCGAAAGCAAACTTACATTTCATGGAAGGCCTTTGAAGTGGCCAGAGAAAATAAGCGGTGTTCTGAGATGTGCTCCACATAGAGGAAGGTGACTGAAACAAAATCATAAATAAATACTTTATACATTTTCTTTACTCAGCTAAGAGCTTTATAAAGGGGAGCAGTTTGCTGGGTCTCGGAGTTCTCACCTGGTTATAAAACTCCTCATGTTCTTTTCCTTGTATATTGTGGAAATATTCTTGTTGTACTGTATAATTTACACAGGAACAGCTTGAGCTGGAGTACGGAGACCTGAGCAAAGCAAGTTACTGCAGCCAGTTGTATGGAGTGTGCAATCGGGTGATCAAGGAACAGCAGCTAGCTGGCAGCACATGCCTTGTTCTAGGCAGTGGAACTGGTCTCATCTCCTTCATGTTAACCCAGTTGTTTTGCAAGGTGACATTTTAACTGACCTTACATATCTATATTCTAAATATGTTATTCTCCCCTTCTTTCTCCTTTTGTTGTTATTGAATTTTGTTCTATTTCTATTGGCTACAAGTATAAATCTGAACATGACCATTCTCTAAACATGGGTGTAGAAAGTAGCCATTTACAGCATTGTAGATGGGTCTGACCCTATTCTCTCCTGATGCCCAAACATAATGTAATTTACAGCAGCAGAGGGAGACTTAACTGTTATCCCACCCTTTGTCGGCATGAATTTTTCTGAGCAGCGATTCCTTCTGTCCCATCCCACAATGCTGCCCTTCCAGCCCAGTACCTAATCTTGCTTAGCTCCTTCCCATCCAACTCAGCCTCTCAGTCCTTACTCTGTGCTCTCTGCCAATGAATCAGTTCTCACTTCCCCTCTCGACCTCTCTTTCTATGATGTCTGTTCACTTGTGAACAAGGCACATATTATTGAGAACTTACCAGGGGATGATTGTATTAATACTATGGTCTTGATAGAAATTGGCTGAGAGGGGACAACACCTTCCTACTCAATGGAACCCTCCCTATACCTTCCACCACTTGCTGTGCCAAGACTGTGGGCGTAGTGTGAGGCTCCTATCATTAGACCACATCGTGGCCTGACTGCTCTACTCTACTCGCACTTTCTCCTCCTTTGAGAATCTCACTGAATCTCTTTCAACTTCCATTTAAAATCCTTGTTCTCTGCCATCCGTCTGATGCCATCAGTATTTTCTCACTGAGATATTTTCGCAAATGTTCTCCCATTGCCTCTACACTGAGCAATTTCTCATCCTCAGCGATTTCAACTTCCGTCCCAACCAAGTTGCCTCTCCTTTGAGTTAACTGCCCTCCCTGTCCTTGCTAATCTCTCCGTCCTCCACGTAAACATCATAATTCACACTCATGGTTGTTTGCTTGACCGTTTCATTTCTTGGCCTCACTACTGCTTTTGTATCACTGGCAGATGAGGCCATCTCTGTTCACTGCCCCACCCCCATCACACCCCGATGTTCCAGATTTCAGTACCTGTCCCAAGAAAAATGTCATCGCTCAATTCACTTACAACTGCACTTTCAAAATCCCAGCAGTCTAGCTATTGATTCTGATCACTCAGCATCTCACCTCAAAATCTGCTGCCCTCGCTCCCATTAAACTATTTCTCTCTCTCTCTCCCTCTCTTTCTCCCTCTCTCTTTCTCCCTCTTTCTCTCTCTCTCTCTCAGCTATCTCCAGTCCCCTGATACTGCCCTCATTTCTGCTTTCTTAAGTCTAAGAGACACACATTTGAAAGGATATGGTGGCTAACTGGTTTAACCATTCATCACAAGACCTAACGAATTATATAAAACACTATCCGGTCCTGCTGTCATCTGCCAGTAAATGTGAAAGCCGCAAAAATGTTTTTGTCATTAACATTGAGACAATTCAATCAACTGTTTCAATCACTTCCGCATCCCCACATCACAAACCCACCGGGCCACTCTCCTTCAAAACCGCCATGTCCTGGCCCGGACCTTACATCGTTCTATCTCCCTCACCCTCTCTGAGCTCATCCTGTCCATGAGTTCCACCTCCTGTTCCCTCCTCCTTAGTCCACCTGAACTGCTGACTATTAGGTTCCTTTCCTCATATAGCTGACATCTTGGATAGTTCTGTCTCATCATCTATTGTCCCTCTCCTTTAAGTCTGGAATCCTCACCCCCTCCTCAAAAAGCAAATCCTTGCAAGCTATCATTTCATTTCCCTCTTCCTTTTTCTCCCAAAATCTGTCACCATCATCACCCCTTTCCCAATATGTGTAATCGGTGAAGACCCCCTCTAGTCCTCCCCTCCAGTGTCTGACCAAGATGCTGCAGGGATTGAGAACTTCCTCAGCATGCTATTTATGTCAAGCACTTCATATCACGACATGCCCTTTATTTCTTTGCACTAGGTAATTGGGATTGACTACTGTGGAAGATTCATTGAAACTGCACAACAACTAAAATATTCAGGATACCAAAATTCTGATGTGAAGGTTCCAGATTATTTGGACCGAGATAGGGTGATATTCAAACAGGTAATTATTTTGAGTGTTGCAAACACATCCCTCATGTTCCACACATGTATACTTGTACTCATACCACATATCCATTAACACATTAAAACAAGCACATAGGCATACATAAATAAATGCACATGTACACATACAGACATATACATAGGTATAGACATGAATATACTCACACATGTACATACAGACACATATACATAGGTATGCACATACATGTATGAAACAGGCGCATACACATAGATACATAGTCACACATGTCTATGCACATATGCATAGGTGCACATATACATCCTTACCTATACATGCACAAATAGGTACACACACATATACAAAGTTATAAAGGGGCAGTGTTCAGCAGAAAAGGGAAGATAATGTAATTTAAATTTTCCAGAGCGCTGAATCGGCTCCACTTTTCTCAACCATCCTGCTAGACTGAAACAGTGGTTTAAGTTCTTTCTCACACACAGCTATATCTTTCTCCAATTAAATTTTGTTTTCACTGGAAAATTATATGGTTTACTTGAATGTAAGAAAGATAAATTGTATAACTGCTAGCCTGAGAAAACCATTAAATATGCAACATTTAGCATGTGGCCTCTGTAATATCACATGCTGTTCACAAACACATATGCACATACTCACACATACACATAGACACAAACATACACACATACAGACATGTACACATATGCACACAGACACGAACACACACATACAGACATGTGCACAAACACACATACAGATATGTATACAAACACACATACAGACACGCAAACACACAGAGACACAGATAAACATCAAACACATACACATACAGACATGTACACAAACACAGATAGACACAACCACACAAACAGACACAGATAAACACAAACACGCATATATACATGTACACAAACACACACAGACACAAACACAAACACACACAAACACACACACATTGACACAGAAACACAAACACACATACAGACACAGATAAACACAAACACACATATATACATGTACACAAACACACACAGACACAAACACACACAAACACAAACACACACACATTGACACAGAAACACAAACACACATACAGACATGTACACAAACACACACAGACACAGACAAACACAAACACACATACAGACATGTACACAAACACAGATACAGACACAACCACACACAGACACAGATAAACACAAACACACATATATACATGTACACAAACACACACAGACACAAACACAAATACAAACACAGACACAAGCACACACACATTGACACAGAAAACACAAACACACATACAGACATGTACACAAACACACACAGACACAGACAAACGCAAACACACATACAGACATGTATACAAACACACACACAGACACAGACAAACACACATACAGACATGCACACAAGCACACACAGACACAAACACACATACATACAGACATGTATACAAACACACACAGACACAAACACAAACATACACACATACAGATGTATACAAACACACAGACACAAAGACAAACACACACGTACAGACATGTACACAAACACACACAGACAGACAGAAACACATACATACAGATAGGTATACAAACACACACAGACAAACACAAACATATAGACACAGACACAAACACACACACTCACATAGACACAGGCACAAACACACACAGTCACACATATACAGACACATGCAGATACACACACATACACACACATACACACAAATGGAAAGTTGAAAGGGAATAGTGTCCAGTACAAAAGAAAGATAAAATAATTTACAGTTTAAAGTTTCTCAGGTGTTGTTGTGAATTATAGGTCTAAACTGAGACTATAGCTGGCTAGATTATTTCAGGCACTCTCAGTAGCAGAGAATATTGCAGTTATTGTTTTGGGTTTTCACTGTCCTGAAGTTTATTTTTAATCAGAATTGTCACCAGAAGTCTTTTCTTCTTGAAGGACAGAGAGAGAAATTGCTCAGACAGTGTTCAGTGCTGCTTCCTTTGTTTCATCACCTTTTTGCTTAAATAAACACCTCCTTGAAATACGGACTTGTTTGTACAGAGCGCATGACTTTTGGAGGGTGCTGTCAAGGAGGTTTGATGAGTTATATTTTACATGACAGATTAAAGTAAATTGGGATATGACATATGGAGATAGGTGACTTTAAAAGTGATAGTTCCTAATTTTTTCTGCCACTGGGGATTTTTTTCCATTATGTCTACATCTGTTGTAGAATAAGAAATAGTCAAATAACTAGTTCTATCTCCATCATATATCGACAAGGACTGTAGAAGGTGAATTGAATATTTTTTATTTGGCATTAGGAGGATTCGGCCTTCCTAGTTTCTGTGGTGCATTAATTAGGCCAAATGGATGGTATTGGAAGAACATGCCATATTAGGTATAGCTTCTAACGTATTACAAAAATATCTCCAGAAACTGATGGAATAGACAATATATAAATAAGGAGATCTCATGTATCAGGACCGTTGTGATTTTTGATTAAACATTGTCCAAACCATTCAAACTAATATGTACAAGTTCAACTTGCAGCTAACATGGATTCCAAAAGAAATTGGACGTCATTGTTTTATACTTGTCAATTTCCTGGATCGTACCCTTAATCCCTCAGGTAAAAATGTTATGTTTTAGTCCATGCTTTAGAGAAAGATAAGCCTTAAGTAGGGCATTCGACCACTCTATTCTACTGAAGTTTGCATTTGTGTTTTAATTATTTTAAGTTCTTCTTGTCTCATCGAAAATGGTCGCAAATTTAAATGTCATCCAGCTGTGAGAACCGAAAAAATGTTTTAACACAGTTCTATAAGTCGTGAGGAACCTTTTAAACATGGGCAATATAGTTTGACTCAGTAATGCTGCTGTGTGTTCTGACTCCATCTGCAGTTGATGTATAATGCAACACGTTTCATTTACCAATGTCTTGTATCTCTTTTGTTTAAATGCAACTGACTCATAACATCAGGATTTACAGCCTTTAAAGAAGTTAAGCCCTGGCTCTCCCCTCTTGCCCTGAGAATTCTTACTGGAATCATGCTGGGTCATAGTTAATACTGATCCCTTCGATTGTCTGCTTCATGCCTGACACTCCTTGTTCCACTGCCATTTTCCCTTCCTGCACTCCCAAATCTGGATCTGACCCTTCATCTCCCACCCAGACCCAAACCCCACCTTTTCCCACCCAGACCCAAACCACTCCTTCCCCCACCCAGACCCAACTCCCTCCTTCCCCCACCCAGACGCAAACTCCCTCCTTTCCCCGCCCAGACCCAACTCCCTCCTTGCCCCACCCAGATGCAAACTCCCTCATTTCCCCACCCAGACCCAAACCCCTCCTTTTCCCACCCAGACCCAAACCCCTCCTTTCCCCACCCAGACCCAACTCCCTCCTTTCCCCACCCAGACCCAAACCCCTCCTTTCCCCACCCAGACCCAACTCCCTCCTTCCCCCACCCAGACCCAAACCCCTCCTTTTCCCACCCAGACCCAACTCCCTCCTTCCCCTACCCAGACGCAAACTCCCTCCTTTCCCCACCCAGACCCAAACCCCTCCTTTTCCCACCCAGACCCAAACCCCTCCTTCCCCCACCCAGACCCAAACTCCCTCATTTCCCCACCCAGACCCAAACTCCCTCATTTCCCCACCCAGACCCAAACTCCCTCATTTCCCCACCCAGACCCAAACCCCTCCTTCTCCAACCAGACCCAAAACCTTCCTCCCCCCTATCAGATCCAAACTCCTCCTTCCCCAACCAGACCCAACCCCCCTCATTCTGATCTCAAACCACTCCCCCTCCCATTCCAGCCCCAAACCGCTCCTTGTTATCTCCAGCTTTCATTCCAGGACTGCCCCTCCCACCCACCCCCATCCCCGTCCTTTCGGTCCCACCGCCCAAACCCCCACTCTCTGACCTGACTGGTGGTGCATTGCGTAATTTTGCCCATGGATATGTGCCTCAGAGAACCAAATTATATTTTAACGGTTATCTGACAAAAACAGTTGGCCTGGATTTTGTGATGGCCAGGCTGTCATTTCTGATGCATACATGGGAGTTACGTATGGGGACCCCAGTGAATTCCCATCAAGCAGACTCAAAGGAGTTTCCTGGAAAATTGCGGATTCCAATGGGCAACTCCCTATTTCTGATGCCCTCTAAAAGCATCCTCACACCACACCGAAAATACTTCTCCCAGACCCTGACCAGATGCCCCCTCACACTCCGGGACCTGGGACAATCTATCTCCTCCATCACCAGCCCTGACAGGACCATGTGCAGGACTCAGCAATCCTCCAGAGACCTGACACCCCCACCCCCCCACCCCAAGCTTCAATCACTTTCGTTTCAGTCCCCTCACCAGGTCCGTTATATTCAGTCCACCCCGCTCTAACCTCAATAGCCCATCACTTACTTGGCGATCCTGTGCCTTGGCACCCCACCCACCTGGAACCCTACCCTCCTGGCATCCAACCTCAATCTTACCTTATGTACCTACCATTTGACAGCCCAAGTAATATGGCTGACTATGATTCTGGATCTTTACTTATCAGAATACAGGAGCTGACTGCTGTGAAAAGTGGGTATAGTTTGCCATTGTCCGACAGTTCTGTACTGGCGGGAGTTTTCAGATTGGAAGGATGGGCTCTGCAGTTTAAAGAGCCTTGATCAGAATCTCCTGTTAGCAACGTGGATCTCTTTTATGGCATAAAGGGGGAAGGAGAAGGTTGCATGACATTGGCCCACATTGTTTTCATAACCATAGAGAATTGGCTTCATAATGCTTCCTTCCCCCCTCCCCCTGCCACAATTAGTGTGAACAGGCAATGCTGTATTATCTCAGAATCAGTCCCATTCCCAAACAGATGGTCGAAGCTTTTGTAGTTATTTTTGCTGTAGGTCTGTGTGTGTCAATTATGCGAGTTATGGTATGGTTGAGATGAAGCATGCAGTTAGATTCAACTTCTAGTTTTACTTAAGTTATATTGGTTTTAAGTCTGTGTGTATCAGTAAACATTTTTGTATCAGGAGAAGGCACTAGTGTGTCAATAAGGCACATTAGCTATAATTGAGCCACAGGAGCCAGAGAACTAAGAAAGCCTGAGAACTGAGAACAAACTCCCAGTTTACAGACCTTTCATTATAAAGAGGATATCTTTATTCTATTTTGAAACTGGCAGCTTTATCTCAGGCAGTATCATAATTTGTTTTTCAATTAGAATCTAATTTAAATCTTGTGAGATTATGAAACATTAAGCATTTACCGTGTGGCCAACATTTGGCCCATCATGCTTTGTCATGCTGTTGCAATTTACAATTCTCTGATTGACTGATAGTACAGGAATAAAAATCCTTAAAGTGTAACAAACCCTGGCCTCTCCAAAGTCTATTTGTAAAATGGCCAGGAGTTAACCTACAGTCAGGGCAGGAGGAATAAGGAAGCAAGCTATAGGTGTGGAGCTGTAATTAAATGTTATTTTTAGCTGAAAAATCAGATTTACATGAATTTAAATTTTAGTTTTGAAGATGTTATGAACATGCTACGAAGCACTTGAGTTGATATTTTATATTATTATTACCCATCCTCAAGAATGGGACTCCACAGTCAGTGCCAAGCTCAACTTGATTTGACCAGCTTCCACAATGGGGCCTTGTGCTGGTTTCTCCTACTCGAAGTTGAGGACTGCAGATGCTGGATATCAGAGTCAAGATTAGAGTGGTGCTGGAAAAGCATAGCAGGTCAGGCAACATCCGAGGAGCAGGATGTTGCGGTGCTGTGCTTTTCCAGCACCACTCTAATCTTGACTCTGGTTTCTCCTAGTGTTTGGCTCAGTGTAACTCTCATGGTGTATTTTGCTATTCAGGAAGTGTGTAGGTCAATGTTGGGTAACTATAGCACAACACTGAGCTATTGCTAAAACATTGTTTCAGGGTTCACTGCCTTCAGATTACAAGGGAAGATGGTTAACAATGCAGTGTACTGAAAAGTCCACGTATTCCGTAAAAGACAAACAAAAATCAGAAACAGACAAAAGATCTATGATAATAATTGAAGCATTTTCTTTGGTCTTACTCAATCAGTAAGACTTAGACTTATCAATGTTTTGACTTTATGATAGTGCCTTTCTTGGTGCATGAGTTCAAACAGAATTGTCATTGTTTCCTGTGACATCCGACACTGATTTCACGTTTTTACTGCACATTTTCTTTACTTCCTACAGAATTAGTCAACCATTCCCTCAACTCTCATAAAATAGTAATGCCATTTTGAGTTAGGCGTTTCATCCCTGCAAGTCCCAGTAGAGATTTATCTTCCCTGCAAGTCCCAGCACAGATTTATCTTCCCCACAAATCCTAGCAGAGATTTATCTTCCCCGCAAGTCCCAGCAGAGATTTATCTTCCCTGCAAGTCCCAGCACAGATTTATCTTCCCTGCAAGTCCTAGCACAGATTTATCTTCCCCGCAAATCCCATCAGAGATATATCTTCCCTTCAAGTTCCAGCAGAGATTTATCTGTCCAGCAAGTTCCAGCAGAGATATATCTTCCCTGCAAGTTCCAACAGAGATATATCTTCCCTGAAAGTTCCAACAGAGATCTATCTTGCCTGCAAGTTTCAGCAGAGATTTATCTTCCCTGCAAATCCCAGCACAGATTTATCTTCCCTGCAAGTCCCAGCAGAGATTCATCTTCCCTGCAAATCACTGCAGAGATTTATCTGCCCAGCAAGTCCCAGCAGAGATTTATCTTCCCTGCAAGTCCCAGCAGAGATTTCTCTTCCCTGCAAGTCCCAGCAGAGAGTTATCTTCCCTGCAAGTTCCAGCAGAGACTTATCTTCCCTGCAAGTCCCAGCAGATATATCTTCCCTGCAAGTTCCATCAGAGATTTATCTTCCCTGCAAGTTCCATCGAGATTTATCTTCCCTGCAAGTCCCAGCAGAGATATATCTTCCCTGCAAGTTCCAGCAGAGATTTATCTTCCCTGCAAGTTCCAGCAGAGATCTATCTTCCCTGCAAGTGCCAGCACAGATATATCTTCCCTGCAAGTCCCAGCAGAGATATATCTTCCCTGCAAGTTCCAGCAGAGATTTATCTTCCCTGCAAGTTCCAGCAGAGATTTATCTTCCCTGCAAGTTCCAGCAGAGATCTATCTTCCCTGCAAGTGCCAGCACAGATATATCTTCCCCGCAAATCCCAGCAGAGATGCACCGCCATTGAAAGACAATTTTTTTAATATAAAAAGGCTTTGCTGTTCTGTTTCAATGAGCCTTCAGAATGTAACCTGCATTGCTGGGAAAGTAAGTCTTTTAAACTGTGCTTTATTTATTTATTGATCTGTTTATTTCTTGCCGTATTTGTTCAATAATATTTTAATTAAAGGGTTTGAAAGCTTAGACAATGTGAATTTCCCACCTAGGTTTCTCTGTGCTTACATGTCAAAAATTACTTTTTTTTAACCCTGACTTTGCATTTAATTTGGCGATGTCATGGTAATTGCAGGGTAAGGAGGATGAAAAGTTGATTGAAACAATGAGATTGCTCTACAACTGACAGTTTAAGGGATAATGTATTTGGTTGCTGGTACAATTTTAGCATGCTCAGCAGGAAAACTTGACACTTACTTCCTGATCACAGACACCATCTCTTTACCACCAGGAATTGACACTATCCAAGACAGGAATAGAAAAGCTTAGAGACACCATAAGTAAAACTAAGGGAACATTTGCTCAGGCAAGTGTTCATTTCCTACACCTACTCCCCCTTTCAACTATTATTCAATGATTATTTGTGCTGTGATGTGGTGCCATTCTGCACTTGTCATCCTAAAGTAGTCTTCAGGCCATCACAACCAACAATACTGCAAGTCTAACAAGCCACTATCTTCACAAAAATAATGTTTGCATCAAGGAAGGTAGGGAGAATAATCAAGTAGACATGGCCATTCTTTTAATCATTATTCATTTCCAAATAATGTAATAATGCATTCCAGTGCATCTGATTTCATTACATCATATAGCTTTAAACGAATTAGAATACATCTGCCTAAGGATTTGATAGCTTGGTAATTGGTAAAAACCAAAAGGTTTTAGGTGTTGAATGTCTCCACCCATGAACTGTGGAATTGCAAATCACAGCCTCCAATCACCATGGTACAGACCTTCCTGTTGTCACTGGGGGACTCTGTGATCAGTGTGTACAGCAGAGCCAGCTGCACACCCAATCAGCAGGATGTAATTCAGCAGAGAGCCAGTGAGAGCCCACATCACCTCCTCTGGAGGGAAGCCTGCCCCATATAATGGAACTGGCACCTCAAAGGCCAGTCCCAGGCCACATCTGAGCTTAAGGGCAACCAGGTAGCTCCCGGGAGGCACTCCATTCACGAAGCCCGGTTTCTCCAACAATCGCCGTGCCCCTGATGATGAAGGTCCTTCCTCAGAAGCCTGCAAGCAAACACACCAGAGTTTGCTTTTTGGGCTCCCATATGGTGACTGTCTTGCCCATTTGTGGCTTGATGACCAGTCAGGTTGGGCTAAGGCCTTTAAATGGGCATTAATTGCCTATTCAAAGGACTGCAGTTGCCATCTGGATGGGACAGATATCCAGCAACGTTGCCACTCTGGCGTTAATTGATTTAGGTGAGAGGTAATTGATTTCTACCCAAAGTCTATTCAGACTGCGCTTGGCCAACAACACCACAGCATTAAACAGGGGAGGCAAGGGGGCTGGAGTCGACCTCAATAATTATGTGAATCCTTTCATTTTAGAGGTGATTATAAGATAGCTTAACGACCTCTGTTTCCCTTTTAAGAGTCTGCACACATCCCACATGAGTTCATTTAGATTCTATTCCAGCTTACTTTTCAAGTTTGCCTGTTTTCAAAGTATCTTACTGAAGACTTTCTAATGAGATTCCCAGGTGTCATGTAGATATTTATAAATATGTCTGAATTGATTTCCTGTTCTTATTTTCTAGGCTGTTCCAGAAGTGACTAAAAAAAGGTCAAATTACACAATATTTCTCCAGCAAAGATAAAGCTGAGGGTTGATCTGATAGAAATCTTTAGAATTATGAATATAAGGAGACATTGAGGTGCGGAGAAGATACTTGTGAGAAAAATGAGCAACACAAATATATTACAATCATTAATAAATCCAAATGAAGAACCTTCTTTACCTGAAGTGGTTAACATATGGGATTAACAAATGGAAGAGTTGACATTATTAATATTGATAGATTTGCAGATTTTAAAGTTAACATTATAATGGAGAAAGAAACTGAAGGGTATGCTGATAGGTGAGATGAGGTAGTCAGCACATTGAACCAAATTGTTTATTTCTGTGCTCAGATATTTATGGACAGTATTCCTCATTAAAGCATGATTCATGCTTTTATTACCCCTTTGTAAAAAAATGCTTGCCCAACCTTTTGTTTGAGGAGTTGCGGGGTCAGGGGACCAGAGAAGTAGTTGATTATCTTTTAGTTTAATTCCGATATGCAGACAGAGAAGCATTCTAGTATGATTTAACTTCTCTTTAAGAACACATGAATAAATGTTCGCCAAGCACAATTTCACAAAGTTAACATCTTTTAAATTTTGAAGGGGTTCAGGGATCCCTTTTTGTTAATTTTGTCAAGTTTAGCTAGAGACTGTTACCCCTTAGATAGGAAACAAAGCTGAAAAGAAGCAGGAGATAACTTAAACTAGTTAAGGCAGGCTTACATTTTATAAGCCTCTCAGTTGCAAAGTCAGAAACAAGAGACGGAAGAATTTTTTGTTTGCAGTTTTGGTGAACACTGAGCTACAACAAAAAATCTCACCAATATCAGTTTTAACATGATGAGGATTGAGGGAAAGACAAGTGTATTTTAACTAGAGGCAGACAAAGGTCTCACAGTGATGATCATGGAGATGTTCATAAATAAAAAAAGGCAAGGAAGGCTTTATTTGAGATTTTGGAAGATAAGAGATGGGCAAAGAATCTCCCAGGACTTTTAATTGGTAACTTAGCTTCAAAACTCTCTGTTATTGTGGACTTTAAATATGCATGCAATATTTTAAAACTGGAATAGATATTTGTTATGAAATATGAAGTTCATTTATCCAATGAATAATAACTGCTGATGTTACACAGATCAAGTGGAAGACATTGCCACAGTGCTTGGTGCTGATTGGTTGCTGGTTATATATTATTTAAAATCTGCTTTCTTTACCTGCCAGCTTGGCTAGTGCGCCTGTCACAAATTGTACAAGCAAAAGGTTTGGTTGTCGTCGCCTCAGACACGTGGAGCAGGAACAATCTAGATCAAAGATTTCAAGAACTCAGAAAACAGTAAGTGAACAGGTCATTTCATAAAGGAATGTGATGGTCTTGACTAAGCTATCCATAATTGAACATTAATAAGGGAAAGTAGGAAGCCTGCAAGCAGGTGGAATTTTCTTTGTAGTGTTCTCCCCTCCAATGCTGACTTATGTTACATGGTCTTACAGAATTAACTGGAGTGAATCTAGGGTCTAAACAGTAAGTTGGTGCACCCTAACTGAAGGCATCGAACTGTTCAGAGCAGGGGCTAAAATATGGTCACATTCTGGTCTGTCTCAGAGTGACTTTCTAGCACACTATAGCACAAACACTTCTTACTTTTTTTCCCTCTGCAGTTCAAGGATGCTCAGGCCAGTTGTAGTTTTCTGGCTGAAATAAACAGAGATCAAGTGTAGGAGCTCACTGCATTTTGTTTCATTTATTTGAGTACTATCTCAATATGTGATATTGGCCTTTATTTAAAAATAACTTCATCCAGTTTAGCTTATGGAGTAGAAGTTCTTTATACAGTTCATTTAAATTCACAACCACAGTTATACTATTAATGCGTAGGGCTAACCAATGATCCTGAACGATAAGACAGTTCAAAAAGACAATTTGGTATGAGACCATGCATTTGAACTATTGAAAGAATAGTGGAAAAGATGTCTGCTGAATCTTTGCTTCATCCTATGGAAGTAACTATGGTTGAAGATTTAAATTCCATGATCAGGGCGTATTAGATAGCTGAAATTTAATAAGCTTGAAATGTCGAGTTCTAATTAGTATTGAAAGACCATGAAAATGCTGCACATTGTCATTTAACATAATTATTTTTTTGTCAGAGTCAAGAAAGGCTGCATATGTAGATCAACTAATCACTTTATTAACGGGTTTACCATAACATAATCAGTATCATCCTAAAATGAAACATGGCGTACACAAATTATTTGATTAAATATTGATTCAAACATAATTTAAAAGTATCATTGTCCTCTACATCATTGCACCAGTTGGCTTAGTTGTTCAGTGTCGTGTAATGTGGCAGGACTGTTTGTGGTTGTTTCCTTGTATAGAGGACAAGCTAACAGCTTTCACCAAATCCAACCAAGTATGAGTGAATCCTACTTCAGTGTATGGTTAATAAGCTACTGACTTTGACAATCTTAACTCTAAGTATAACTATGCTGGCCGCAGTACAATTATGTAAGCCTGCCTGTTTCTGCACTGGCAGCATTTCTTCCTTCTGCTGTTGCCAACCTCTCTTCATGGTGAATATAGCACTACTCCCGATGATACTAGTGTACCCACACTAACTTCTGCTCCTCAGTTCTTGTGAGTGTTAAATGCAAATCATATATTTTATTACTTCCATGTTTGTTTGCATGTTTAAACAGTTGTGTGCAGATTGTCTGTACCATTATTGAATGCTAGATTGACCATTAGGCACATGAGCCAATGAATGTGTCTGGATGTCCATACCCTCAATAATAAATATTTCTGTACATTCATTATTAACTTTGCAGAATGTTCAACATTATCTTTCTATTTGTCAGTTTGAAGCCTGGTTCTTAAACTATTCTCCACTCTCTTCAGATTTTTCTTCTTACTCAATTTTCTATTTCTCAGTGTCAGACTGTCAAATTTTTTGAAAGTTTCATAAAATAAAATGATTTTCCAGTCGAACCAACAAAAATTACTCATCTTTTTGCAAAGTATCACCGCTGGTATCAAACACTGAATAAACAAAATGGAATAAAAGTATTGCATTGTATAAAAATATTCAAGCTTTCTTATTGGCTGGAAGCATTTTTACTTTACCACATTAAATAACAAAATTGAATGAGTCCCTCTGTCTCCCAATTTCATCTTTCTTTGTTCAAGGACAGCACTCTCATTTGAATCAAAAGTTTTAAGCTTTGAACTAGGATGATGCCTTAAAGCTGGTTTGAGGGACCCCTGAACGTTCGGAAATGCTCTCTTTCCCATGAGCTATAGCAGCTAGCAGCTCAGCTACATTTAATAGATCTCAGGGCAGTATTTGAAAAGCAGAGGAGTTCGCATAGTACTCTAGTTAATATTTATCCCTCAACCAATATCACTAAAATGGATTGTCTCACAGCTGACTAAGTCTGTGGGAGTTTGCGTGCATCTTGGCTGTACCATTATAGAATGTAAAAGGTATACATGTGAATACTAGATTGACAATTAGGCAACTGAGAAGAGGAATCTCAATTGGATGTCCATAAGACTGAAGCATTCAAAATCACCTTCAACCAGAAGTGCCAAGTGGAGGTTTCATCTTGACCTCCTCCCAAGGACCTCAGCATCATAGATGCTGGTCTTCACCCATTCACTCCGCATCATGTCAAGAACTGGCACAGGACACGAGATATGGCAAAAGATATGTGCTCCAATAAGACTCACACTGTTGTGCTAAAGACTTGTGCTTCAGAATAAGTTACACTTCAAAACCAAGCTGTTCCCAGTACAGATACAATACTGGCAGCTGATCAAAGTGGAAAATTGCTCAGTTTTGTCCTGTCCATCTATATCAGTCTCAGCTATCAACAAAGTGAGTGACGTTGTCACTGAGTATGCTATTTAATTGCTCTCTCATGACCTGGTCACACAGGTTGAGTTTAGTTCCTATTAGGTTCACTCAAATCCAGACCTCACTAGAGCACAGTTGTGAATATGGATAAAGAAGGTAAATTTCAAAATGTGAGGGCAAGATAGCATTTGACCAATGTTTCAAAAGGCCTAACAAAATTGAAGACAGCAATGTGAAGTGGAAACTCCCCATTGGTCAGGGTATTATGAAGCACAGACTAAGAATGGGTGTTGCCATTGGAGGCCAATCACTGCAGGAGTTTCACAGGGCTGTAGTTTCCACCATTCGTCTCCCACTACTTCATCAAGAGCCTTCCTTCCTTTGCCTATTCAAAATCAGCAATGAAGATGTGTGTGTCACACTTAACTCCATTCATAACTCTAACACACTGCAATAGTCCACATTCAGTTACTGTAGGGGCTGGACCACAGTCAGGCTAGAATTGCCAAATAGCATACTTGTTCCAAATAATAGCAGTCTTGAACAAGATACTTTAATCACCTCCCCTTAAGCAATCAATGGCATTACTATTTCTCAATGTGCTAAAATTAACATCCTGAGATGTCGCCAAAAACAGACTAAAACACAAATATCATGGCTAAAACAGCAGGTCAGACACTGGGTATTGTGCAGCAAAGAACTGACCCCTCAACCTTCAAAGCCTGCCCACTAGCTTCAAGGCACAGGCCAGGAGTAGAAGTGGAATATACTGCACTTACCAGGATCATTACAATGCCAATGCTCAAAAGCTCAATATCATCCAAATCAAAGCAGCCTGCTTGACTGGTACTCAATCCCCAACCTTAAATGTTCACTCCCTTCCCTATTGAAACAGCCACTGCCATGTGAACCACCCACAAGACACACTGTAGCAAATCACCCAGCCTTCTTCAGGAACAGACACAAAAATCAGTAATCTCTCAGACTTGAAAGAACAAGCACAGTAGGTGCAAAGGACAACTATCAACACCTGAGAGGTCCCCTCTACAACACTGGCCATCATAATTTTAAATCGAATCGCTGTGCTTTGACTACTGCAGGCTCAAATTCCTGGAACTCCTTTTCTAATACACACATCACATGGATTGCAATGATCCAAGGCTCACTCGGACAATCTCAAAGGCAACTAAGGATCGACAACAAAAACTGGCTTTTCCAGCAACCCCCCCCATCCCATGAACAAATATGAAATAGTTGGTCCTTTTTTTCAGACAGATAACCCTCACGTTATCTCTAGGATTCTCTCTGACAATCTAGATTTGCGGATCCATTCATTAACCAGCTAGGTGGAGAAGTTTCTCTGTTTTGGAGTACTACATGAGCCTCTCTTCTAATTCTTAGCATTAAGTGTTCAGCTGGATATTTAAAATCCCTTTGTGAACAGTTGCTTTTCCTACAGCAGGCCTACTCTCTGACCATTACAAATCAACAATGGTCTTTGCAGAAATAATAAAGGATGTAGTTAAAGCAAAACAAAATTAGAAAAAGGATTGTAAATGTAAATCGATCTCTAAAATGTGAGCTCCTTTTACAGGTTGTCCTTTGTGGAGCAAATGGAAATCATAAGTAAAGGAAAACAAGGCAACAAAGTTACGTATGTGACCATTTGGAAACCATGACATCCCCTTGTCTCAGACTTCCAAGATGGCAACAACAGAAATTAGTGGGTGCGTCGTCATAGCAATCATAGAAATGAAGTCATGATTATTGATAAAGAAGTGATTATTGGAATTTATCTCGACGATGTGAGTGTATTGGTAACTTGTATTTGATTAGCTTTTTTACTGACCTTGAACAAAGTCTTGTGATTAAACATAGTCTCTGACCACATGCTGAGTATGTTCTGATTTTATGGACATTCATTAGATTTCTCCTGACATGGTATGAAATCTTCCTAGAGTCTCCAATTTCTGAGCTACCCAACAGCTTCAGGCAAACAGGTGAGTGGCAAGTTTACCTCAACCCTTCACCAATGCTTTCTTCAAGGTAGCTCCCAGAAGACACGCAAACAAGAAAGTGACCGACTAAAAACAAGAAATTCCAGATAGTCATCTAGTCAGTGGGAGAGTTTTCCTTGAAATACAATTAATCTTTGGGAGTTCAATCAACATATTTGCTTCAAAGGCTTAGACCCTCCATGAATATTCTGCACCAATGATTTTCAACATTTCATCGATGAATCCAGTAAACATGCACAGTGAAGAAATAGATTTTGATCTAAGCAATAAGAATGCCATTTCTACTATCATGTATGCTCACCAGCTGTAGCATTCCAATAATACAAGTGACACTGATCTCTCATTGTTCGATCTGACTTACTTTACACACTCAATTGTTAATTATTTACAAATCTTGATTTATAGAGTTGAATTATGTTGCAAAAGAGAAACAAGATCATGACAAATGACTAAGTGAAAAAGTGTGAAGGACCAATGAAAATGAAGTTTTACGGGAATTATTGAAATAAAGAAAAAAAAAAGTTAAGGCTGAGTGGCATTTATGGAGCACTTTTCATGATCAGCAGACATCCCAAAGCACTTTCCAGACAGTCAATAACTTTTGAAGTCACTGCTGCAGTATAGGAAATTGGCCAAATGATCAAATAAGTTAAGCATAAGTCAGAAAACACTAAAACCCAGCAAGTATCAGAATGAGAAAGGATGTCAACATCTCAGGTGGAGATCCTTCAGTACTACCAGAACGGAAGGAAAACATATGCATTTGTAAAGCACTTTCAACAACATTAGTATATTTCGAAGCGTATTAAAGTCAGTAGAGTATACTTTGAAAAGAACCTTCATTGGGGCCTGTAAATCTGTAATTAGACTTTAAGGAGAATACGTACATCAGGCAATACTTTCAACCAACAGGCACTTGTCATGCTGACTGGTGTAAAATCTCTGCCGTTCGGAAAGTATGAAATGAACTGGTGCTCAGACTAAGATTCTCAATTCCTGCTGCTGGTTTCAAAGTCTGTTGAAAGTGAGTAGGGATGTATTAGATTGGTGCAAGTGGCTGTGAACGTGCCTCGCGTTGTGGACTCCAAGCAATGCCAACCAAATGGTTGAGACATGCGACTGGTCAGGCTGTGATAACGGTGTGGCAGTAGCTGTACATCCAAACTCAGAAAACGGGTGCCTAAAATCACACTGTCTGACTCAGAGACACAAAGCTACATTGTGTAACCAGGTACACACTAAAATATCAAGTTCCAATAAGTTTGTGACAATTGTGGAGGGAAACCTGAGTTTCTATAACTATTCGACTACTTTATTATCTTGTCTTCAGGAACCACAAATCAGGAAGTCTTGTCTCGGTGTGACTTGGCCTATGATCTTCACCTAAAAAGAACCTGCTGTCATTACATGGATATGGTTACAGAGTCAAAGTGTAGGTTAAGAATATCATTAAGACTGGGCTGCATTTTATGGCTCACTAGTAATGCATTGGTAGACATAGCGGCAATGCTGTCCACTTGCTCCATGGAGGAGTCATCATTAAGCTTGCTTCCAAGTTAACTGGAAGCTTTAAGTGGACAAATAATGCATAACTAAGTGCTGCATCCTGCTCCCAGTGGAATTTATCTAGTGGTGAGAGGGGTCCATACCGTGCTCCTGGGTTGACAGAGGTTGGGGAGGGAATGGTGGTGACAGAGGGATGCTGGAAGTCTGAAATCAAAGCAGAAAATGCCATAAATAAACAGTAGAAAGAGAGAGAGAGAGAGACAGACAGACATAAGCTCATACACAAAGGGTTATGAACCTGAAACATCACTTCATTTCCTGTCTTAAAAAATGCTTCCAGACTATTCAAACAAGTAATTGCAATACATGGCAACTTGATGATAGCCACAAAAAGCTATACAATTCTCATTTCAGATTACTACTTTAATTTTTTTTAAAAACGGTTTTAGGGAATTTCAAATTTTATACAAACACAAACCAAAAATACCCCCTTCAATATACCCCGATAAAAACAAAATGAACACAATCAACAGCCCCAATGATTGATAAAAGTTAAATAAATTACAAATAAGCAAGTACACAGGGTTTACCTGGTATTGACTTTGAGAAACTTTTAGCTTATTTCGGCACAAAAATATTTAATTAGTTTTAAAAATGAAAAAGTAGTAAACATTTTTAGTGTCTTTTGTTCCATTATAAAACCTTTGGCTATTTTCAGGAAATCAATCCTCCGGGTGCACAAAAGTCAGATTTTTCATTTGATCTTTACTGCAGATCCAATATGTACATTTTACACTACACTGAATCTCAGCAGTTTTTCTTTAATTATTCCTTATTCCAAGGTGCCCCATCTCCTTGAAGATACTGAGGAATGTTTCACTGGCACTTTGTGCAAGCTACCATTCCTCACGTATCAGCCTAAAGGTGGCAGCCATTTTAGCAGACAGATTCTGCTCTTACACGGTTTCCATTACTTGCGCCTGAATACAATTAGGTACAGGAATAAAAGAGTTGATTTGTTCCCTGTCTCACAATGCAGGGGCACAAAGCCAAGTTTATTGTTTCCAGCTCAATGGGCTTAATGCATCATGTCATTGTTCCTCAACTGGTTCTCACCCCAGCTTCCATTTTTTTTAAAAAACATGCCATTTGTAAAAAGGAAAAACTTTAGACTATAACATAAGAACGCTGCTCTTTTGAAAAGAAACAGTTAATGTAAAGGTCAAATACAGAAGAGAGAATCAGAATCCACTTACAACAGAGAAGACGCTACATATGTTAGACATGAAAAGCAAATGCCAGCAGAAATGAGCATTTTCCTCAAAATTTCCCAATTTTATAAATACATTCTCTCATATAAACATATATGCAAATAAGATTTTACTGTACAGAAAATGCAAAATGCATCAAGGTGAAAATATTTCCTACTTGCATTTTATATCTACATTACCCAAGTTTATCCAGGAAACAGATCGATAAATAAATACCATTTTTAAATACCCCAGTAGCTCTCTGTAAAATGTTAAACTGTGGCGCACTCAGGTAAGTTTATTTACAAACTCTATAAATATAGCTTTGAAGAGGCTATGCTTACAAGGGTGACACCACAATTATGTACAAACTTTAAGAATTTGAATTTAACTCTTTCAGTCAAGGCCTTGTTTTCCAAGAATGGGTACAGTGTACCATCAGAGCAAGAAAACATCCAATTAATTTTTGTTTCTATATAAAGTGTAAAATGTTTGGCTAATATAAAAATATGTATCTTTTGGATGTTACAAATTTTCCCATTAGGTGATTGCATGTCCAGTCTTGATCATCCCAGCTGCTGCACCATCCGCTTGAGGAGCCTACAGAGCGAGTGAATGTGAGCAACACAGCACGCCTCAGGGTAATCCGTCATCCTCCATACTGAGTGCAACTCGCTGTCAATAAAAAAAAAGACACTTTTCTTGAAAAGGAAATGTAAATTCATGTTTTAAAAAGGTGCAGAATAGACTAGCAACAGTCATAGACTGTTGTTGTTCCAGTGAGCACAAACTCTACCAGCTTATTTTACTTTTACATTGTGTAAATATCGCGGAAAAGCATACGAAGATAATTTAAAAGTTTCTTCATGGAGCTTCCTGTAATCCACTCCAACTGCATTTGATGTACAAGGATAAAAGAGCAAAACAAACTCTGACAGAAATTTGATTAGGTATTACTTAATTTTGCAACAGATCTATGATTGAAACTGTAACCACCTATTAGGTAATTCATTTCAAATCCTAACTATTTGTTGCATTAAAAGGTTTGTCCTCATGTCACCGCTTCTGCCAAGCACATTAAAAGCCTTTGCTTAATGGTTACCCTTCTGTCATTGGAAACAAGTTCCTCTTTATTTGCTCTAATTAAATCTTTCATAATGTTGATTATCTCTATCAAATTTCTTCTTAGCCTTCTTTGCTTGAAGGAGAACAATCACCAGTCTACGCATGGAACAGTGATTCTTTATCTGTGGAATTATTCCAGTAAACCACTTCGGTACCTTCTCCAAAAGCTTCACACCCTTCTTAAGTTGAGGTGCCCAGAATTTGACTCAGTATTCCAGCTGGAGTTGAACTAGTATTTTATAGAGGATCTGTACGCTTCCTAGTTTCTGTACTCTACTATTTATAAAGCCCTGGATTCCTTATTCTTTAGCAAATTCTTTGTGGACCTGTGTTGCCACTTTTAAAAATTTGCGCACAAACATCTCCAGGTCTCTCTGCTGTTACAAACCCTTTAAAATTGTACCATTTGACATGGACTGCCTCACACTATTCTCATCAATCTACGTTAACTGTCATCTGTCATATGTCTAACCTTGATGCCTATTGTAATCTGCCTCACTTTTACCAATATTTCCAAGTCTTCTGCAATTTTGAAACTGCAGCCAGCAACAATCCTACCTTGCCCCACAGCCGAGTCCAAATCATTAAAGTAGATCAAATAGAGCAGTGGTTCCAGTACAACTGGAGTGGCAAGATGTCAAGTCCCTAGGTCTTGATGAACTTCACCCTATAATTTCTCAAAATGATGATAACTGGTGCATTGGTTTTATTTTACCAAGACTTACTTGATTTGGGAACATCCAATTAGACTGGAAGATAGCAAGTGTAACTCCTTTATTCAAAAAGGAGAGGAGGCAGAAAGCAGGAAACATCAGGCCAGTTAGCTTAACATCTGTCGTAGGGAAAATGTTATGAACTCTTGTAAAAGAAATCACACCAGTGCATTTGAATAAATTCAAGGTGTTCAGGTAGAGTCAACATGATTTTGCAGTAGGAAAATTATTGTTGACCAATCTACTGGAGTTCTTTGATGTAACATGCTTTGCACCCAAGGAACTCAGTAGATGTACAGTACTTAGATTTCCAGAAGACATTTGATAAGGTGTCACATCTAAGGTTACTGCAGAAATTAAAAGCTTGTAGTCTAAGGGTTGCACTGAATGGCTTTTACTGCTACATGCACTTGAATGTGTGCAGTGAAAAATGTGTAATGTCATCTCTTGGTGCCATCCAAGGTACAGGGTTCCGAGGTACAGAATTGAAATAGTTTTTTAAAAAGAATAACATGGGAATACAGAGTTTAAAATGTCCAGAATGAGAATAAAAAGTTTATTTAAAGTACTCAAGTTGTAGTCTTTTTTCATGGAGTCCGTGCGCACCGGGCTTCTGAATGCGAGGCCATGCTGCCTCCCCGCACTGGCCTCTGTTTAGGTTTAGTCTCCCGTGGCCGACCTGGGCTTGTCTGTTCCTGCTCCCAGCCCGGGATCGCACTCGCTCTGCTCCCAGCCCGGGCCCGCACTCGCTCTGCTCCCAGCCCGGGCCCGCACTCGCTCTGCTCCCAGCCCGGGCCCGCACTCGCTCTGCTCCCAGCCCGGGCCCGCACTCGCTCTGCTCCCAGCCCGGGCCCGCACTCGCTCTGCTCCCAGCCCGGGCCCGCACTCGCTCTGCTCCCAGCCCGGGCCCGCACTCGCTCTGCTCCCAGCCCGGGCCCGCACTCGCTCTGCTCCCAGCCCGGGCCCGCACTCGCTCTGCTCCCAGCCCGGGCCCGCACTCGCTCTGCTCCCAGCCCGGGCCCGCACTCGCTCTGCTCCCAGCCCGGGCCCGCACTCGCGCTGCTCCCAGCCCGGGCCCGCACTCGCGCTGCTCCCAGCCCGGGCCCGCACTCGCTCTGCTCCCAGCCCGGGCCCTCACTCGCTCTGCTCCCAGCCCGGGCCCGCACTCGCTCTGCTCCCAGCCCGAGCCCGCACTCGCTCTGCTCCCAGCCCGGGCCCGCACTCGCTCTGCTCCCAGCCCGGGCCCGCACTCGCTCTGCTCCCAGCCCGGGCCCTCACTCGCTCTGCTCCCAGCCCGGGCCCGCACTCGCTCTGCTCCCAGCCCGGGCCCGCACTCGCTCTGCTCCCAGCCCGGGCCCGCACTCGCTCTGCTCCCAGCCCGGGCCCGCACTCGCTCTGCTCCCAGCCCGAGCCCGCACTCGCTCTGCTCCCAGCCCGAGCCCACAGTCACTCTGCTGCCATGACTTCCTGCCAGGACCCAGCCCGTGTGGGATGCTCTCGGACTCCATTCTCCATCCCCGCCATGTAGGGTACTTTATGAAGTTAAACGTTGGGGGGAAGAAAAACTGCAGCAAGAGGAAAAAAGGAAAGGGAGCTGGCAAGCAGCGGAGCTCTGGCTGGAGCATCTTACTACATGGATAGAGGATTTTCTGGCTAACAAGAACAGAGAGTCAGCGTAAATGGGTGTTTCTCACTTTGGGACAATATGATGAGTAATGTGTCATACGGTCAGTTCTGGGACTTTTGTTTAGAATGTATATGATGATGGTAGCCAAGCTGTGGAGGTGCCGGTGTTGGTCTATGTCTTATGAACCCACCCCACTCGTTACCTGATGAAGGAGCTGCGCTCTGAAAGCTAACACTTTCCAAATGAACCTGTTGGACTATAACCTGGTGTTGTGCCATTTTTAACTAAATAAATAACTTAGTTGAAGGGACCAAAGGAATGGTTGGCAAATTTTATGGTAATTTCGCAAAGTTGGGTAGGAAAGTACATTGGGAAAAGCATACAAGGAGGTTACAAGAATATATAGTTAGAGCAACTGAGTGGATAAAGATGTGACAAACAGGGTCTAATGAGGGCCAAATGGGAAATTGCCCAAAGAAGAATAAAAATGAAATACCTGTATTATCCAAATTGTGAGAGACTGCAGAGCTCTAAGATGCAATGGGATTGGTATGTCCTGGGGTGGGGGGGGGGTGGGGGGATAATCACAAAAAGGTGGGACAGAAGATACATTAAGTAATTAGTAAAACTAGCAGAATGTTACTGTATCACATAGGGAATGGAATACACATGTAGAGAGGTTTTGCTTTAGTGAGACAGCATATGGGGAAGACCACACCTGGAATATTGGTCACCTTATATAAAGAAGGTTGCAAATTTCTTGGAAGCAGTTCAAAGAAGGTTTACTAGACTAATATCTAGAATGGGGAAGATTGTCTTCTGAAGAAAGGTTGGAGAGGCTTGGCTTGTATTGCTGAAGTTTAGAAGAGCAAGAGATTTTGAAGGGCAATGACAATAACCTGGTGTTGTGTGATTTTTAACTTTGTCCACCACAGTCCAACACCGGCTCTTCCACATCCGTCTGCCCTCAGTTAGACTCTGGCTTGCAGAAAACTTGTCCTCTAACTGCAGGACTTAGTGATGTGACAAATCTGTTCAGGGCAATTCCTGACAGGAGTGGAAACACTTACTGCGGGATAAACGTGGCCAATCTGTCCATTTCTCCCAATGTGAGTCTCCTCCACTTCCTCTTCTTCTGTCGTTTTCCTGTAGACTGGGTTATCAAAGTTCATACTCTTTGTGTTTTTCTTTCTCCAGTTCCTCCAGATCAAGCCACCTCCCAGGCACACCAAACTAATGATAACTTGAAAGAATAAAAACAAACTTGTTCAGTGAATTAAGGGATACCCATGTGTTAAAACCATTCAGCAACAAATAGACAGTAGTGATTCTTGTCCTTCCTTTGATAAACTGCACAAATGATTACTTCAGAGATAAGAATTTAATGTGGAGTTGATCAGCCAGTGCTAATGGTGGGGTAGGAAAAGAAAACACACTTTGAATCTAGATTGCATCACTGCAATTAATAATAACTTTGGATAACTCATGATAAAATCAAGTTTATACATAAATTGATTCAGGCAAGGGTCTTGTATTGCTGCCTAAAGGCCAGAAGGCCTGGGTTCAGTAACCCCTGTTCTGAAGGGGTATCCCAACATGTCTGAACAGGTTGATTAAAAATAATTCCAGGCCTGCAGTCGCAGCAAGGTGGTAAAGACTTGAAATTTATAGAGGTCTTCTTGCATGGGTTCCAATCCTGCTTTTTATAATACCTACTGGTCAGCCAGAGGTGGATGGATTTTTTGCCAGAGGAGCTCAGACTTTTCACTTGAAGCTCCTCTACTTGGGAACTATGCCTGTGGAATTTGGCTGGGTGAACGGGCAGGAATGGGATGCAGAGTCACCACTTACTTTTGTGCTGGACAGGTCTGCTCAGAGTGCTGTCCTACAAGGGTCAACTGCTGGTCATAAACCAATGGATCACCACTAGGTGATGGGTTCCAGTTAGTCACTTTGATTCCTTCCACCAAATTATGGCACAAAGACAGAGAAGATGGTTGCCCATATTTCCCAGGAGGAAAAGGTGCGGTGGGTCGCTATTAAGGTTCTAAGTCACCATGCAGGGGATGGGATGGAGGGTAACGTGATGGTGTGCCTTTACACCCAGACAGTGACCTTCCACCTTCAGACACTGTAACAATACCATTACACTGAGCCTCATCCAAGGTGGTGCACCCCAATGACATTTCTTCCACCTTGCACACAGCCTCAATTATGACATGCAGCTCCTGATCAATCTGGGCAGTGGTATTCGGTATGGAGTTTCTGTTTGTTTACTGGGACCTGATCGGAAACATGGCCACTTCAAACCCAAGTTAGAGAGTCATAGAGGTGTACAGCACGGAAACAGACCCTTCGGTCCAACTCGTCCATGCCGACTAGATATCCCAACCCAGTCTAGTCCCATCTGCCAGCACCCGGACCATATCCCTTCAAACCCTTCCTATTCATATACCCATCCAGAGGCCTTTTAAATATTCTCCCCCAGAGGAGAGGCTGTCGTTAAGGAGCCTCAGCTCAGAAATCTGCACCTCCACCAAAATAGCTTGGAAGAGTGGATTGGCACCCCCCCAGACTCCATGGCATGCTGGATGATACCACAACAATTGGCACTGTGGGCATAACCAGCATTTTGGTGAGGACATCCATTATCTCTAAACTGTGGCACTTGGCCCAGATGGCACTCATGACATTTAGGCTGCTCAGGCGGCAGTGCATTGGATCAGGACATTATGCAGTGGTCAATCCTACCAATATTGTTATGTCCAGATGCATCTGCAGCAGGAAAATTGGTAAAGATGAGGCCAAGTATGTTTTTCTCTCTTGTGGGATCCTCACCACCTGCTGCAGACCCAGTCTGGTAGCGATGTCCTTCAGGATCTGACTAGATTGATCAATAGTGGTGCAGCCTAATCATGCCGATTAAAGCACATTGAGGTTCCCCACTGAGAGTACATTCTGTGCCCCTTCAACATGGTAGCACAGAGAATCATCAAGTCATAGATTCCCTACAGTGCGGAAACAGGCGCTTCGGCCCAACACGTCCACATCGACCCTCCAAAGAGAAACCCACCCAGACCCATTCCCCTACCCTATTACTCTACATTTACACCTGACTATTGCACCTAATCTACACATCCCTGAACACTACAGGCAATTTAGCATGGTCAATTCACCTAACCAGCACATCTTTGGATTGTGGGAAGAAACCTGAGGACCTGGAGGAAACCCACACAGACAAATTCAACCTGGCCAAGTCTACTGTCAATCATCAGTGAAGTGATGGAAGAAGTCATCAAAGTTTCTATCATGCAGTACTTACTTACTGACTTCAAAGTCACATTTGACAGAGTGTAGCATCAGGGAGCCCCAGGAAAACAAGTCGAAGGGAATCAGGAGAAAAACTCTCATCATACTGAGCACAAAGGAAGATGGATATGGTTGTTGGAAGCTTGGCAGGTCATCTTCAGGATTTCCCTTCAGGGTCTCCTAGGCCCTTCACTTCTTCATTATTAACCTATCCTCCTCACCCCCCTCCACCCCACCCTTAACCTATCCTCCACACCTCCCTCCACCCCACCCTTAACCTATCCTCCTCACCCCCCTCCACCCCACCCTTAACCTATCCTCCACACCTCCCTCCACCCCACCCTTAACCTATCCTCCACACCTCCCTCCACCCCACCCTTAACCTATCCTCCTCACCCCCCCTCCACCCCACCCGCAACAGAAGATCAGAAACAGGGTGTGCAGTAACAATTACACAATATTCAGAACTCCTGAGGCAGACAGTGTTCAAATTGAGCAAGGCCTGGACAACATCCAGGTTTGAGTTGAGAAGTGGCAAGTCACATTTGCACCAAGTGCAAGGCACTGGCCATTTCCAACAAGAGAAAATTGTCCCTTGACATTCAATGGTATTACCATTACTAAATATCCTACCATTAACATCCTGGGAGTTACCATTGACCAGAAACTTAACTAACCTAACCATATAAATACTGTAGTGTCAACAGCAGGTCAGAAGTTAGGAGTCCTGCAGCATGTAACTTACCTCTTGCCTCCCCACAGTTGTCCACCATCTCAAGGCACAAGTCAGGAATGTGATCCCACTTGTCTTGGTGGATGCAATTCCAAAAACATTCAACAAGAATGACACTGTCCATGTCAAATCAGCCCAATGGCACCATACAGGGTAAAAACAATGACTGCAGATGCTGGAAACCAGATTCTGGATTAGTGGTGCTGGAAAAGCACAGCAGTTCAGGCAGCATCACTGGCACCATACATACAAACATTCATTCTTCACCACTGACGCTCAGGGCAGCAGGGTGTACTATCTACTAGATGCACAGCAGAAAAGCTTCAAAGCTCCATAGACAGCACCTTCCAAAATCAAAACCACTTCCATCTCGAAGGACTAGGGCATCAGATAGATGGGAACACCACCACCTGGAACTTTCCATCCAAGTCACTTTTCGTCCTGACTTGAAAATATAATTGCTGTTCCATCAACGTCATGAGGTCAAACCCTGGAACTCCTTCCATAACAGCACCGTGGTGTGCCTATACAAAATGGTCTACTGTGGTTGAAGAAGGCAGCTCTTCACCACTGCCATCGGGAATGGGAAATAAATACGTGTCAGCAATGCCCACATGCTCTGCCAAAACTAAAAAGAACACCCCGGCTGAGAAGATGAAAGTGTCTCTTCCCAGTGTAGCCTGTGTGAAACTGATGTGAAATGCAGTCTGCAGGGCTTAATTCTCAAGTCAAAATTTAAAATCCTTTACCAAGAGCAGGGATGTGATCAGAAGTTTCAAAATTGAAGGTGTTACATTTTTCTCGGTTAACACAAAACAAATTACGTAAGGATATTATAGATGGGAGGGAAATACCAGTAGAGTCACCTACCTATCGGGATAACAATTCCCACAATGGCATGAGTCGAACTCAACTTCTTTCCGTCATCAGCTGTGAAAAGATAGAAAACCACTGTTATATTCCTGAAGATGGGTTAATACCCGAAATGTTGCCTTCGCCCCTCTCCTGATGCTGTCTAGTTTGCAGTGTTCTTCCAGTCTACTTTGTCTACCAGCATCTGCAGTGTTTTCTTGTCTCTAACTACAATATTCCTAGCTGTTGCTCAAATGTCAGAGCGTTCTGTTGAGAAAACAGTACACGTAGGGAGCACGAGAGAGCAAGCTCAAGACTGGGTGACGGGCAGGCAGCTGAAGCTTCAATTTCGCCAATATTTGCTGAGTATTTTGTCTCGGCTTTATTTTGGATAAAATCCAGATGAAGGTCTGCTCTGTAGAGAGTAGGAGAAGTGTGGAAACAGTGGCTTGGAAACACAAATGCATGTGCTGAAATTATAAGTCAGTTAGCTTTCATCAAGAGCGCCAAAAGGTCACTACTAGGTTAACATGGGTCTGGATCCTCCAATGGGAGCTAACCTTTGCAGTGATGTAGTTTGGAGTTACCAATGGAGCAGATGTGGAAATCCCAGTGCAGCCAACTCCCCAGAAACTGCCCTGAAAGTTGAAAACTCCACTTGGGGAATCCTCTGAGGAAATCCCCAACTAAGTTCGCATGGGAAGTTTCAGAAGTTCTAACTGATTTAGTATAATAGTTAGCCAGGATAAATGAGAGGAACTAAAACCTGCTCTAACTCCTGAATACCTATGAAACAGCATCCCGGTCTCTCTAATGACTTCCTTTCAGCAATCCCCCTACTCCACACCAACCGATGTATTCAGCTGCTGAACCTGTCACCAGAACCAAGTTGCTACTCTGGCTACCTTAGTCACTACCTCTCAATAACTGGGGAAGGCCTTTAAATTTAATAAAGCATGAAAATGGGGTGTGATTTCAACACCAACCCACTTTGGTGCTGCCTACTCAGATTCCTGGATTATTCTAGAATGCTTCAGCTGCGAAGGTTTCTAACCTGGAAATTCGCTCAGAGAACTCTCTAAAAATGCCTACATGTATTTTGCTTTTGGTCTGATTAGGATTGGGAATAGGATTCTGATCCCAAGGAGAAGAGATGGGCCTCTGTTTCTCTCTCCACAGATACTGCCAGAGCTGATCAGAATTTCTAGCACTTTGTTTTTATTTCAGATTTCTATTATTCGTAGTATTTCACCCTAGAATTTTAAAATCTTGGTTCACATACACGGTAGGAATATTGAAGGAGGGAAACTGCTCACGTTTTGAGGAATGGTGGGGGAAATGGAAAAACATACGGAGAATTCAAAAATCATTTGAGGGAGGGAGGGAGAGAGTTGGGAAAAGGAGATAAATTTGCTGACATTGAGTCATTGAACGTGACAGTGGAGCGAAGACAGGGAAAAAGGGAAATGCTACCATCCCATTTGACCACAGCATCTTGAGGGTTAGGGATGACCCTAATCCAAGTGATGTTGAAATATGACTAGCTTAATCCAAAAATACAACAGAACGTCAATCACAGCCAGCAGTCCTTAGGCACCTCTTATCCTCCTGTTCCGAGCTGCATGGTAAAGGCTGGAAGCGGTCACCTGGGAACAAATCTCCTCGTTGCGTGGAGTAAACGCTGCAAGAAAACCTGGTGAGGAGCATCATCTTGTAAGACTTACATGATAGTGAGGAACCGTTCCTGTGGATTGAATTGTCTGTGTCAGTGCTGCCAGGGAAGAGCCGTTGTGAATCTTCTGTAGTGACGCCAAACAGAATGGTTGCACCAGGTGTGACGGTTATATTTACTGGAACCTCGGTAGTGAAGGAAGCTGTGCCAGGCCTCGCAGTTGGTTTGCCACTGGTCACTGAGGGGACAGTTGGAAGCTTTTCAACTGCTTTGAAAAGGCACAGAAACAGAGTCCAGAAACAGAAAAAGAAACAGGATCCAGAAACAGCAATCTGAACATTCAAAAGTTTGAAGTGACTCACGAAGGCAGCAAATCCCTTGGCTCCAGATCCAGTTTGCAGGGGCTGAGGACTATAGAGCAGAAAATGTGTTGCTGGAAAAGCGCAGCAGGTCAGGCAGCATCCAAGGAGCAGGAGAATCGACGTTTCGGGCATGAGCCCTTCTTCAGGAATCAGGAATTGATTCCAGCAGGAATTCCAGCAACACATTTTCAGCTCTGATCTCCAGCATCTGCAGTCCTCACTTTCTCCCTGAGGACTATAGAGTCATGTTTACAGTATGGAAAGGGTGTCCTTCGACCCATTGTATCCACACCAGTCAATAAACATCCATCTATCCTAATCCCATTTCCCAGCATTTGGCCTTGTATGCTATAGCATTTCAAATGCTCAACTAAATAATTTTTAAACGTCTTGAGGATTTCCACCCTTACCATCCTTTCAGGCACCCATAACCCTCTAAGACAGAATTGAGGAAATCACTTTTCACCCAACCTCCTGCTGCTTACCTTAAAACTGTGTCCCCTGGTTATTGACACCTCTACTAAATGGAAATGTTTTTCACTATCTACCCTATCTGTGCCCCTCACAACTTTGTGTACCACAACCAGATCCCCCTCTCAGCCTTCTCTGCTGTAACAAAAACAACCCTGGTCTATTTCATCTCTCTTCCCAGATCAATGTCCAGGCAATCTGCTGGTAAATATCTTCTGGACTCTCTCTTCTGTAATCACATCAATCCAATAATGTGGCAACCAGAAAGCATGTTTCCAGGGTTGGTGGGTTTGAGCTATAGGGAGAGGTTGAATAGGCTGGGGCTGTTTTCCCTGGAGCATCAGAGGCTGAGGGGTGACCTCATAGGAGGTTTATAAAATCACAAGGGGCATAGATAGAGTGCCTCATACCATTCAACTGTTGCTTCCTTTCCTTGTTAGTCCTCCCACAACAAATCAGCTCACACTTTAAATTCCATTTGCAATTGCTCAGCCCACCTGACCAGCCAGTGTTCATTGTACTGTCATCTAAAGCTTTCCTCCTCACTATTTCCCATGCCACCAACGTGTATCACAAACAGATCATTCAGCTTAACTCATCCAGGCTACTATTAATGCCTCACCAGAGTCTCTTCCTTTTTCTCCACCTAACCCAGAGGACATAACTTTCTATCCTTTTTCTCCCTCTCATGCAACTATCTAACATCCCTTTAAATGCATCTTTGCCACTTGCCCAAAACATTTTTGTCTTAATTCTGTACTGGGTTTGTTAATGACTATCTTACAGTCCAAAGTTTTGATCATCCTCAGAAGTGGAAACTTCTCCTTATCTATCCTATTAAACACTTTTACAATCTTAAAAATACCTACCAGGCCACCCCTTTGTCTTCACTTTTCTAGCATGTGAAGAAATGTCATCTCCAAAAAAACTGGAAAAGCAAAAATCCCCAAATGCATTAACAAATTCAAAACACACTTACTTTTATAACACTTTCTCATATCCTGCCCAAGCTTCATGTTGTCAGGACAAGCACATGTGTATTTTGGAGAATGGATGTTGATTTGGGGAGCTGACAAGCACAGGTACTGACATCCTCCATTTGGTGCAACACCATCTGCACAGAAGCTTGTAACTATTTAAAGAAAGAAAACTTTCAGGTTCAAAATCTCGACAAAGTTAAACAGAAAAAAGGTTGAATAATGAAGTACACATTGAAAGTTTAGACTACAAGCAGATTCTGACAGGAATTACCTTTGGGCTGTTTCAGTTCATGAAGAATGATGATGTCATGTAGATTGTACAGGTTATTCGCTAGCGATATCACATCTTTTCCAGTCAGCCGGTTTGCACAGTAAATAGTTTCGTGATCAATGTCAGTCCAATAAATCTTGTCCTGTAATAGCAAAACAAATTAATGAACACTGTAACAGTCAAAGCAAATGGCTGTGAGACAGGGCGCAAGAGTCAAAAGGTGCTTGGATATTGGGATTTAAGAAAGTCCGCAAATGTATTGCTCTACTTGTAAACTGCAACTCTGTGTTGGCTTGTCCTTATGGTTTCATTTGTTAAACTGAAAGCAGTAGAGTTGCTTTGTTTGGTGCTTAATTGCTTTGTTTGTTACTCTTTTTTAAAGATTTGGAAGGCCAGCCCTTCATGGAGTTAACAGGAGCAGGGAAAAGGGGAAGTTGAAATCTGGCAGTGCACCTCCGATGCTGTGGCTGGCAACTGTGTCATTTTAACTTTTGCTCACAAGGTTCCAGTCACTGTAATTGGCCATTACAGCAGTGTAAATTACAACCTGATCTGTTCCAATGTCAGTATTTCATATTCAGGCAAAAACAACAGGGAAAAAAGATGCCCATCAATAGGTCACAAACAGGATGTCACTGAATTTGATTTGAAGAGTCATCAGTTAACAGTGTATAGAAGGTGATCACAGAATCACACCACAAGGAGCTTGTGATTTTGAATCAATATACTCAATTCTACTCTCTAACACAGGTTTGTGGGACTATGGCATACAAAAACAAAAATCAGACTGCTAGATAGATGCCTTGGATTGGGAATAAAAGGAATGCAGCATGAGGAAGGAAACTGGGAAAACCAGGATTTCAGTTTATTGTTGATGTTTAAGTACATCAACGTCGATTCTGAAGGACAGATGATGGAAGATTAGACAATGTACTCAGGTCAACTACCCTGCTACCTAGGCTCACACACTAACAATGTCTGTGTGAATAAAATAATGCACTGCAGTGGGTCAGCCATTACTCCACGAGCTGTACAGCAGTTATTAGAGTTGAAAAAACAAAGTGCAGACTCAAGTGAGCTCTATGCCTTATCCACACTGGGATATCGCAGTTGCATAACAGCTGCTTAAATTGAGTGTACCTTAAATTCACTGTGGCTTCACAGATGAAGATTTAGGATCCCTACAGTATGGAACTGTAAGGTCCATCAAGTCTATACTGACCCTCTGAACAGCATCCCACCCAGATCCACCACCTACCCTATCCCTGTAACCCTGTCTTTCCCATGGCTAACCCACCGAGCCGACACATCTTTGGACTGTGGGAGGAAACTGGAGCACCGGAGGAAACCCATGCAGATACAGGGAGAATGTGCAAATTCCACACAGACAGTCACCTGGATTTAACTGGGTCCCTGTGAGGCAGCAGTGCTAACCAGTGAGTCACCATGCTGTTCACACGACAACGCAGAAAGAAATATGCACCCAAGCTTTAGTATTGAATGAAGTTAAAAATGATGATTTTTTTAAAAAATTACTTTGGCACCAACAAAAGCACTCTCAGATTCTAGCCTTACCTCAAAAACTGTGAGAGCAGAAGGATGCGCGAGGTATTCTTCTGAAAATAGTAATCGTTTCCTGTTCCCACCATTCAGGTCAATGCTAGACAACTCTTGCAGTTTGGAGTCAACCCAGTACAGACGTTGGTTCAATAAATCTAGAAATCAAATACAAACCGGTCAGTCAGTCAGTCAGTGCAGGTTCCTTAATGCCTTCCAACAGGGACAACATGTATTACTCCTGTCCTGTCCTGATCTAAATCCAAAACCAAAGACACATCGGGAGAGATTTTAACTTGTGGGTGTTAGTGTAAAATGGGAAATTAGGGATTTGCCACTGATCGCACAACCCACTTACTTACAGCTCATTTCTCTGTCTTCGGATAGAGTTTGTCCCAAGGATCGTCTCCAATTTAACTTAATGTAGTTTACTTTACTGAAGTCTAGGAACATTTGCAAAGCGTTCAAATGTCAGCAAACCAAGTAAAATATTAGAACATTAGAATTAAGATGATGGATTTCTCTAAACGATCAATTACTTTCTCAACAGTGTTTCTGTAAACCCAGACCCACATTAAAGTAAATGGGAGCAAAACTACAGACAGGAAATTTCTTGGCTCTTGGCCCTTAAAATGGACAGTAGAAATGACCTAAATAAAAAATGATATCATTCTTGCAGTTGAAGATGATTGAGGGATATGGTTAGAGAACATATCTATGAAATAAATGATTGTCTTATTCAGCCAAATGACCTTTTCTTGCTCTTTATAGTCATGAACACACCCTTTTCCTGTATTTTATAGTGCAAAGTCACCTTAAGTAGCGGTGGTCAAGGTCTGTATGATTTTGACTGCTCAATAGATCTTTGCAGAGGATGGGGGAGGGGGGGGGGCGTACGTTTATCCTGTTATGTTGTATATCAGACCCACAGTTAAGTGTCTTCAAGTTAAAAGAATAATTGAAATATAAAAGCAGTAAAATACACCCCAGTCCTGCTTATCTTCTCACCCAGCCTGCATCAATTTCACTAAAATTTATTACATTGCTAAAACATTTACCCAAAGTGATTCCATTTGGCCATTCAATGTTGTCTGTGACGAGTGTCTGACGGTCGACTCCATTCAGGCCAGCTTTCTCAATCTTTGCAGGGTTACCCCAGTCAGACCAATACATGAACCTAATTAACAGGACCAGAAGTTTGAAAAAAGATGGGTAAAATCTAGATATTCCATAATGAAACAATGCTGGAAAATATTTTGTTAATATTTACCCTCGAATTGGATCAACTGAGATAGCTCTGGGCTTGTCGAGCTCAGTGCTGATGAGGGTCTTTCTTTTAGTCCCATCTGCAGTTGCCACGGAGATTGACCTGGTACCCGAATCTGTCCAGTATATGTTTTTGTGAACCCAATCCACTGCTAGACCCTCAGGAGTGTGGAGATCATACTTGATTAGATGAATGTGCTGGCTTGGATCACTGGCTTTATCCAAAGGAGCACTGGAACAAAAGATCACGATATGAGTGCTAAGCTCAACATTGCAATGCTGTCCAAGTTAACTGAAGACTGATATCCTTTCCCTATTTGCAAACTATTTCCAAATATATAAACAACAAAGGTGAGCAAATAACATAATTCTCGAAATTGAGAATTAACACTATCAGAAAAGATTAAGGAAGATGACCTCAGTATCCTCAGGAAAGGAAGACTGAAGTTAGTGCTGCAATTCTGAGGAAGGTCATTTGACTTGAAATGTCAACTCTCATGTCACTCCACAGATGCTACCAGACCTGCTGAGTTTTTCCAGCAATTTCTGTTTTTGTTTCAGATTTACAGCGTCTGCAGTTCTTGTGATTTTTGCTGAAATGACTGATTCTAAACTAGTCATTGAATGTAAACCCAGCTGTGAGGGTATTGAGTGAAGAAAGGATTATAATGGTCTTCGGTCATCCACAAGTCCAACAGCGGATTAAGCAAATTATATTTTTCAGTGTGTAGAACAGAAATTGGGTTATCATTTAAGCTACCATCAAATGATTTGATTACACAATACGTACAGATTACATTGTCATAATGAGGTTGCAGCTATTGTTAAGAATAACCAAGAAACTCCATTCTTTGGTATTAGAGCTATTTGTTGATATTTAGATTAGCAACAGATAAATGGAGTCTTCTGGTTGCTCTAATACACTGATCTTGAAATGTGGCAGATTTTGAAAATCCCAACCATCTCTGTGATAATTGAAATGGTATCATTAAATGAATCACCTGTCAACTTCATGAGAAGGTATAAATTGATTTCTTTTTTAACACAAACAGTGTTTATAAAAGTGTTGAACCAGACATGATTCAGAATGATTATCATTCCCAAGGGAATATAGGTAGCTGTTTGTAAATTCCTTAGTTCGGTTTGAAATTGAGTTGCAGGTAAATTGCAGTTCCAGCACGTGATATAGAACATTCTCTTTCGTGTAACGTAAGGACCACATTTTTTTTGGACTGAACTAGAAATGAGCAGAGATACTGCTTTGCAGAAAGGAAGTTGTTAAGGTAATGCTTGCAGCTCTTAAAATAAGTTACTATAAATACAACTGTATTCCAATGTTGCCTCATTTAAGTGATGAAGTAGCACTCCAGTCAGAATGACACTGTCTGTGTGTACTGCTCAGAAACAGACTTTTCATTGGCTTTTCAATCTGGTCTCATTGTTCACTGCTTGAGAGGGCTCAGTATTGTACCAAGCAGTTGAAAGGTTCCTGGACAGGTAGGCTTATGTGTGGATAATACAGTATAAACAGCCAGCCTGTGAAGAGAACGCGTTCATCTCTCTCTTTGCCTTGTGTGTGGAAAAGTAAAAGAAAATCCAGCTATTCTCCCTCACTGTCTCAGTTAGTTGTTTGCTCTGCAAATCCCTGTTGAAAGGTAAAGGTAAAGGGGGAAAAACCACCTTCAGAGCCACTGAAAAGGTAAATCCTCAGTGAAAGAAAGGCGAAGAATCAGTGCGTTCACAAATTCACTACATTAGAAGTCAAAAGAAAACATCAACATCTGTGATTCAGACTGGTGCCAGAACTGTGCTTTAATAGCTTTGAGTTTTCACCCCAATCCACAATATTTGTGTCTTATCTCTTTGAGTCTTTGTAGGTGTTTGGGCATTCAAGGAAGTTGTTGAGTTTAAATGTAGAGTTCCAGAATAGCAGTGCAACAGGTCTTTCATTGTAACCATAGACGAAAGAGCTGTTAGGTTTGCCAACTAGATATGGAAGGGGCATTCAGGATTTTACCAAGGATGTCTTACAATCTATGCTATAATCTGGCTTTAGCCTATATTACTGTCCTAAAATATATCAGAATGAAAATGGATGAATCACCACATTAACCTTAGCACTGGAAATAATAATGATAAACCCAGCCTGGTCAACCCAGCAAAGGCTCCCTCTATAACAAATGGGGGTTGAGCCAAAGTTAGGAGAGCTGTTCTCCAGACTAGTTGACCAGAGTCAAACAGTGTGGTGCTGGAAAAGCACAGCCAGTGAGGAAAATCGACATTTTGAGCATTTAATTTTGAGCAGCTGCTTTTCAGATACTGAAGCAGTCCATGTCCAGATGTAGCAAAACCTGGACGACATTACGTTGGGCTTATAAGAGACAAGTAATACTCGCTGTCTTACAAATCTAGGCAATGACCATATTCAACAAGGCAAAATCTCACCATCACCTTTTGGATATTCAGTGGCATTAGCATTGCTGAATCCCCCAGTATCAACATCTTGGGGCTAGCATTGACCAGAAACTAAATTGGACCTACTGTGTGAAACCAAAGGCTACAAGAGCAGGTGAAATGTTTGGAATTCTGCGTGGATACATGACATCCTGTGGCTCTCTCTAATCTACAAGGCACAAGTCAGGAGTATGACGGGATACTCAGCACTTGCCTAAATATGTGAAGCTCCAAAACACTCAAGCAGCTCGACGCCTTCAATTAAAGCAGTCTGCTTGATTGGCACCCCATTCACTTCCTTCAACACCAATGCAGCATTACAGCAGAGTGTACCCGCTACAAAACGCACTGCAGGCTCCTTTGACAGCACCTTCCAAACCCACAACCTCTGCCACCTAGAAGGACAAGATGCATGGGAGGAATGCCACCTGCAAGCCTGTTTCCAATCCTCACAGCATCCTGTCTTGGATCCATATCCTGTTCCTTCCTCACAGTACACTGGGTGTTCCTAAAATCCAAAGATTGCAGCAGTTCAGGAAGACAGTTCACGATTGAAGGAAATTAGAGATGGGTAATAAATTCTGGCAACGCCCACACCCCATAAACAATTTTTTAAAAAGACACCAACCATTTACCTATATATCTCTTTGTAGTACAGATCAATCCAATATATCTTTTCAGCTTCAACATCAACATCCAGAGCCACCACATTCTTTAATGTAGGTACAAGACGTGTATACTCTTTCTTCATCAAATTGATCATTCTAATCTCATGGCTATTGGTGAAAACCACTGCCGGACTTGTACCTGTAAAGAAAGCAAGGAATTTAATCTAGCAAATAAAACAAATAATTAATTAATAAATGGAACCCACCCACCATTAATGCAGCTAGAAGCTCTATTTCCTGCTGCTGCGTTGGAACACGGGTGTGGATAATAGGGGCTTGGATTTTTTTTTATTAATTTTCTTACCTATCTTGCAACGCACTGCTGTGTGCCATTTGCCTTTCTGAGAAGTTGTAAAATATTACTAAACAAAATGTATCAGGCCCAATGGTGGCCTAAGGTAAAACTGCAAGTATTCAAACTGACCAGAAGATGGTTCTGGCATGGAGCAAGATCCAGAATCATCTTAGTCATGTGTTTTGTACCAATCAGATAAGGAGATCGGACTGTCTGAATTTCTCGGCAGTTAATGGGTGAGACTCGGGAAATAGTTGGGAAGGGCATGGATGTCTGCATTTTTAGATAAAAACAACGTTTTACTCAATTGATTCCTTGGAATGAACAGATTATCTTACAAACATTAGACAGGTTGAGCACATATCTGCTGGCGTTGAATCGTTCAAATTTGAGGGGATATGACAAAGTTGATACTGCAAGGTTGTTTCCCCATGTGGGAGAGACCAGATCAAAAGGAGCACAATTTGAAAATAAGATGACATGCATTTAGGATGGAGATGAGGGGACATATTCTTTCACAGAGGGTTGTTAGCTGGTGGAATTCTGTTCCCCAGATAGCAGTGTGGGCCAGGTTGAGTTTGATAGATTCTTGATGGACTCTTTAGCCTAAGGGGATGGACTTTGAGGCCCTGCATGGATCAGGCATGAATCTATCAAATAGCAGACAGATTTGAGGAGCCAAATCGACTACTCCTGCTCCTAATTTATAAGTGTTTGGCTACCCAGAATTTTGGAAGATCAGGGCTAGGACAGATTGACAGGTAGAAAGTACACGATTAATGGCATGACCATTTCTTCTGCTATCTGAAAACAGCTGCATGACTGAGAATGGGCAAGTCTAATCCAGTTCATAGTGAGTATTGACATGTGGCACTAATCTGCCCTTTGTTGGCACGAGTTAGTAAATGAGGAGGCCATGAGGATGCCTGTTGTGATTTGCTCTGCATAAAATCCAACTTCATTTAAAATGCACTACCCGCAATTTATCCAAACGTCCATCATAATTGGACTTGTCAATCTCAACTTGTTCCCTATTCCCAGTGCATGAAATCAAAAGCCACATCCCACTATACAAGCTCCTCCATAAGACTGTCCTTGTTGGTAAACTTCTGCTGTTCTACATTCCAAGAGACAGCTGCCCATCCTCCCTTTCTGTCCTCTCCATTCTGTGGCGGTGGCTACCTCAGTTTAAACTTTCGAATTCCCTCACTGCATTTCTCCTTTCTTGAAAAGGCTCAACAAAGCTATGACACTTTCAGTAAATCTCCCCAGCACGCGTCTCCAGTCAACAGTTAGTGGATTTTGCATTTCCGAAATGGCCGTTTTATCAAGAAACAGGTACCATTAAAAAAATGCAATTGCTATTGATGAAAAGACTTTAAAAAAAAAAATCATACAAAAGTTGCCATAGCCCTTCTGGGACCAGAGGGCTGCTCAGCCAGAGGTTGAGAAGGAGATTGCTTCATTGTAATCTCAGCCGATGTGCGAATTGAACCAATGATGTTGGCAACATGCTGCATCAGAAACCGGCAACTGAGCATACCGAGGTGAAAGAGGAGACTGAATTAAGATAAAATTAAGAAATATTTTCAGCACAAAATCAGGAGGGCCCTACTCCTGGTGGAAACAAATTACCTTTGAACTGCTAATCCCTGAAACCTTCATTCTTGGTGGTCACATTAAATATAAAAATCAGCAAAGAGGAATAGGAAGACTTTGATTTCACCGTACACAACTCAGGAAATTGATGTGGAACTTAGGGTACAACGTAAGATACTATTCATCATCAAAATACTTCAGATTTCAGCTGCCAATCTCATTGCAATCTCGGATTCTTCAAAAGTATAATGCCACCACCTGGTGTGGAACAGAGCTGCAGTGCTTGATTTCATTAAAATCAAAGCAAAATACTGTGGATGCTTGAAATCTGAAACAAACACAAGATGCTGGAGAAACTCAGCAGTCCTACTGGACTTGAAACATTCACAGTGTTTCTCTCTCTCTCTGTTGAGGCTCCCAGCATTCTCTGTATTTGTATCTGGTTCCATTTCTGGCCTGTGCTGAATTAAACAATTTCAGCTGGGACAGTAGGTGAGAAACTACTGATGGCCTCAACTGCTTCTGGAGCAAGATGGTAGAGAAAAATAATTAGTGAGGGATTCCTGATCTTACTACTTGGGGATACCTGCTGGAAGATGCATTTGTGTTAACATCACAAGAAGGTAAGATCAGACTAGTGCTCAAACTACCTACAAGCAGTCACCATTTAGGATCATTCACTGCCATTGACAATAGAATTGTACCCAGTGTCAGACACCACCTTCTTACCCACTGCTTTGCAAGTTTCAGTCATTGGATCCATCTCATAACCTTGGAAGCAATTGCACTTGTAGCCTCCTTTAATATTGGTGCAGATCTGGCTGCATCGGTCCAGATCCTCACATTCATTTATATCTGAAAGAAGCATTTTGAAGAGTCAATAAATACTTGGAAATCTCTGTCAATTGTACAACAGTATTGATTACTGAAAACAGTGTTAGACAGTCAGCTCTTTATGTAAACGATTGACTGAGGCAAGGCGCTGCCTTGCATTTTAATTACCTCCACATGTCTTTGTGTCCAGCAGTTTGTAGCCAGCTGGGCATTCACATTCATATCCAATCTTCAAGTCTCTGCATGTATGGGAGCAGCCACCATTGTTAGTCAGGCACTCATTTAAACCTGAAGCAGACAACGCAACAAGGCACCAAAGTAGTTCACATCCATCAGATCAATGACACGATTGGTCTCCTCAAATCACAAAACGTTAGTTGGAAATTTTCTAAACTGCAGACTGAGTAAATTCACGTAGACTCTCAACAAGTTAAAATGTGACAAACAGGAGTGAGTATTGAATTTGAAAAGGTTGTACAGCACAGCACAGCTTTAGGACCCTATGTCGCAGAGCTACTCCTTATTGTGCATGAATTGCATATTGAGGGAGGAGTGAGTTAGCATGTCCTAGTAAGTTGGATAGTCAGCTGCTTGGTTGAAGTCACACCAGGGAAGGGATTGATTAGAAGAGAGACAGACAGATGTAGTGAATAATCTCAACAATGTAAGGGTAGAGTCAGAGTCAGATATATCTCAGAATATCATGTGTAGAGCACTTAATGTTAATATGTAATAAACAGAGTGCTGAGCAAGACAAGTCTGAAGACAGTCATATCTTCTCCTCAACCAAATCTGTTTGAACCAGAATCTGGGTATAAAGGCACATGACAAAAGAACAGGTACTTACAGCTAAATTCCCTTCAATATTTTTATACATCTAAACAGTTTCTAAAATGTTTTCTGGTAGCAGCTTGATTGAATGTTACATTTTCAAATGAATGTTATTGAAAAAAAGTTAGCTAGTTGCAGTCCTGCAAGTTCGAGCTGGAGTACAGTTCCAAACATATCAGCAGTCATCCAATGCTCCATCCAGATAGCTACATTCACAGTGTGAGAGCTTAAATGGAGGCTGTCAGCCAACTGCTTGAAGGAGGGAAAGATGCTGCTGGCGGTTACAAGGAGCCCAAGTAAAATGTGCTCAGGCACATTTCATACTGTTCATCGTAACAATGGGCCCAAAAGACAATTGCACTGACCTGATCTTTTTATGGAGAAGCTTTAAAGGCCAGTGTGGATTATTACATAGGATTCTCTTCAAGATGGTGGCTGCCACAAGCTGCAGTGGTATGTCGCAGCAGTTTTATTCTGTCTAGCCAGTCTTCTATGGGATCCGGTATTGCACAAGGCCTTAGCTGTTTTTACCTCTGACTCAGAAGGTTGTAGGCCCTTTTCTAAGATTCGAGCACAGTACAAAATCTAGGCCCCCACTCCAATACAAAGAGATATTGTATTTTGGATGAAATGTTGTGGTGGGGTCTGCCTGACTTCTGAGGTGGGCATAAAACAACCTCTGTCCCACTGTCCTGGTTCATATTTATCCCTTAGCAACATCTCACCAATCGTTCTCATGGTCCGCTTTGCGGGATCATGCTGTTAATATATTGGTTGCCACATTTCTTTCATCGCAATAGTGACCAGATTTCAGAAGTCTTTCACTGGATTTAAAGTGCATTAGGGTATCCCTTCTTGTGAAAGGAGCTGCATACATGCAAGTCACCATTTTAAAATACTGACACTGGGTGTTCAATGGATAGTGCTTTGTATTCTAGTACTGTTTTAAAATACTGACACTGCTTACAGCAGTGTGATCAAAACTCACAGTAAAGCACAAAGGGAGCACAAAACTTGCATTGCCTATTAGTATTAAAGGAAGTCTAATTTCTTCAGATATTACACAGCCCTAACCCATCTCTTCAAAATCTTCTACCTCTGCTATTGCTTTTTGCATATAGAACAACCTTGGTTATCCAAATGTCAATTATCCAAACTTCGGATTATCCGAACAAGATCTCAAGGTCCCATAAAAATGGTATTAGGCAACTCAGCATTCAGTTAAATGGCATTACGGTGTGTATTGCTGGATAATCAAGGCATGTTTGAAAATTGGCCCTCATAAATTATCGTGGGTTTATGATCAGATCAATTATCCAAACAAAATACCCCAACCCCCCAACTCTTTCAGATAATCAAGGTTGTTCTGTAATTATATTAGGCGAGTACTGAGCATATCATGAGCATAAAAAGCACTCTTGATCCACCTTACCACATTCTTTGAGTGGCTCATCCGACCAGTCTAAGCAGTCCCTATGCGAGTCACATACTTTGTCCATATCAATACATTCTCCACTCTTACACAGAAATTTCTGCAGCCCTTCGCATGGGGTCACTATTGAGCATCAAAAACAGCAAGTAAAGATCAGCAAATCCAGTCAATGGGCACTAACAATTTAATGTCTGACTGCTGTCTTAAAATGATCAGGACAAACCATTCACACAGTCGAGCTCATCAATGTGGTCCGGACAGTCAAAGACTTGGTTACACTGTTTGGATCCATGGATGCAGCTCCCATCACTGCACTGGAACTGATCAGGTTGACAAGTCATCATTGCTTTAAAACGAAAACAGAAATTTACATTTAGTTTTATATTTTGTAACTTTAATTGATGTACAGGAGAGAATTCAAAGATTGAAAATCTCTTGTTACTTTTCAAATTGTTTACACACAAAATAAAACAATGCAAAACACCTAGGGTGTTGAGGTAAATGTGATGAAGTTAAATAATGACTTGACTCCCTGAGAGAATGTTACTGTGAATACTTGTCTATCAAGCAAAAGTTGGATCTGACGACCATCAGAAATCTGCAGTGTTGAAGTTGGTCAGCGTCATGTCAGTGCTGGTCAATAAAGAGCCATTCAAACTAATCCCACCTTCCAGCCCTTGCTCAGTCACCTAGTAAGTTATGGAAGTTGAAGGAAGGCAGTTGCATAATGGTAACTGCATTGGATGAGTAGTTCACAGTTCAAGCCTAATGTTCTGCCGATGGCAGATAGTGGAAATTGGATTCAAATGAAACTGTGGAATACAAAAAGCGCAATAGTGAGCATGTAACCACTGTTAATTAATGTAACAACCCATCTGATTCACTCATGTCCTTCAGGGAAAGACCCCTGTTATTTTTATCCACTCTGGCCGACATATGACTCCAGGTCCACAGCAATGCGGCTGACAGCTGTCTAAGCAATAGGGATGAGAAGTAGATGCTGGCTCAGCTAGAGGTGAACACATCTTTTTTTTTCCCCAAAGAGAATATCTAAGTACTTTTAAAATGTTGAGGGTTCTGTTAGGAGAAAGTGAGGACTGCAGATGCTGGAGATCAGAGTTGCGAGTAGGGTGCTGAAAAAGCACAGCTGGTCAAACAGCATCCCAGGAGCAGGAGAATCGACATTTCGGGCATAAGCCCTTCATCAGGTTGAGAGTTACAGGCCTCTGCCAGCAGGCAGTAAGAGAGGAGGCAGTAAGAATGGCTCTTTGTTGTCCAGAATGGTTGGGCCTGCAATGAGAAAGGAGACAGTGGGAAGGTATATTGAGGAGGGGGGAATCATTTGGCTCGCAGTCAGATAGGAGACAGTTTAACAGTTGCAGCAACTTCAGATTACTGCTGACTGGGGAGATACAAACAAACAGCAACATCACAGAGAAATGGCGTATTTATTGGAAGAGGGATTAACTGAAAAAGAGTAGGAATGAGTGAAATTACAAATCAGGACTAATACATTATAGTAATATAAGTAAGCAAATCGGGACAAGGGAAATAAAGTTAGCACAAGAGGAGCAAGTTTAAGACCAAGTAAGCTAACGTTTAAGGCATGGCAGCACAGACTGGTCAAGTGGAATGTGTGGCGTGTAATACATGGAAAGTCACGGACACTAACAGGATTCCAGACAACCACATCGCCAGGCAATGCGTCCACCTGCAGAAACGTGAGCTCTGGGTTGAATAGCACCTCCCTGAACATGCTATCCATGTAACTCTCAGCCTTGGGACGTGGCAGAGTGTCTCCAGGTGGCGTTCAAGCTCAGAAACCCGGAGCTCACGTTTCTGTAGGTGGATGCACTGCCTGGCCATGTGGTTGCCTAAAGTCCATAACTCCCCAGGTATTACGGCTACACATGCCATTTGAGCACATGGCTCAGGTAGTAATTATGTCGAGTTTATTATCTTTGTGATTCCACTTTTGAAAATGTCATCCTGAACTGCTCATAATTCCTCAGCAAAACCTCTTTCCTATCCTACCAATGTCTTTGGTACTTGATTAGATTAGATTAGATTACATTACAGTGTGGAAACAGGCCCTTTGGCCCAACAAGTCCACACCGACCCGCCAAAGCGAAACCCACCCATAACCCTACCCCTACATTTACCCCTTACCTAACACTACGGGCAATTTAGCATGGCCAATTCACCTGACCCTGCACATCTTTTGGACTGTGGGAGGAAACCGGAGCACCCGGAGAAAACCCACGCTGACACGGGGAGAACGTGCAAACTCCACACAGTCAGTCGCCTGAGGCGGGAATTGAACTCGGGTCTCAGGCGCTGTGAGGCAGCAGTGCTAACCACTGTGCCACCGTGCCGCCCACTTATGTCGACCATAACAACTGGACCCTCTCCCTCCCACTCCTGGTTCCATTCTCAGGCCAGAACAGCTGTCTTGAACCTTGGTATGAGGTAGGCAGCAATATCTATTCCACTATCCCCTTTTACTCTTACATTTCCTTTTGTCTACCTCCCCTACCCCACCACCCAACAACCCCCCCAACCCTCCCCCGCACCCCCAACCACTTGACAGGTATTCTGAACAATGATGCTGTAGTCATTACACTCACTGACCATGCTATCTGTATACCACAACAATCCCTATTGGACAAGGGCACGGGCCAAGTCTCCTCCAAAGCTCAATTCTGGATCCCTGTACCTGCCTCAATCACAATCACACCGTCCTGTCCCTGACTACAGACCAAGTTTGATGGGGTTATTATCTAAGGGGTGTGATTGCCTCCTGAAAGTGCCCAAGTACCTCTCCCACTCCCTGATGTATCACAATATCGACAGCTTGGACTCCATCTCACCAGCCCTGAGCTGGAGGAGATTGAAGGGAGATTTGATGAAAAAATATGCTTAATTATAACAGACTTAGAAAAGTTAACAAGGAAAACTCTTGCTTTTAGCTGACGGTAAAAGGATTGGGGACACAGACTTAGCATTTTGGACAAAAAAATACAGGGGTTGGTAGGGATAAGAGAAATTTTGATTGAACCCAATGAGCAATTATGGCCTCGAACTTGTTGTCTGGGTGACAGTATATGATTTGAGAAGTGAATTGGATGGACATTTAAGAACAAAGGAAATAAGCTTGCAAAGCTATAGGTCCAAGAGCAGAGAATTGGAACAGACTAAATAGTTCTTCAGAAAACTGGCATGGGCTCAATGAGCTGAACAGCCTCCCTCTGTTTCGTAATAATGCTCAACATGCTGTGCCCTCAGCAACATCATAAAAAAAATCAGGCCGCAAATCCATGATAATGCAAAATTGAGTTCGACGTCACTAACACCACCTGAATAAGTACTTGTCTGATATCCAGTCCTGGAAGACCAAACATTGTTTTTGGTGATGACACAAACTCCAATCACAAGCTATTCACTCCAAGTCGTCTCTTGGTCATTGTCTTGAAGTGCAACTGGAAGATTTGTAATGTTGGAACCTTGTTTAACCCTATGGTGAACACCAATCCCACATCTGCTACATCACCATGACTCTGCCTACACCTCAAAAGCCACCAATATCTGCTCCTACTTTAATTTATTTGCTGCAGAACCCCTCACTCATACCTTTGTGAGCTCGGGATTTAATGATAAAGTGCTGTCTTGGCCAGCTTCCAACATTAACCTCTCTACAAACTAGAACTCAAATTTCTGCTGCCCTTATCATCACCGGCACCAATTCCCATTCACCCAGCAATTGTACTCAATGAGCTTCCAGTTTAACAATACTGCAGCAAACCAGTCTTGGCTTTGACCCTCCCCATCTCTACAACCTCTTCCAAACCAGAACTTTCTGAGATCTGTGCTTCTCCAATTCTGACCTCCCCAAATTAACCATTGGACCAGTGGCAGTCATTCCTCGGTTATCTGGGACCAAATCAATGGATTCTTATCCCCTAGCTGCTCAACTGCTCTTTCATTTCTGTACAATGCACTCCTTATGTATTACTGTGTTGATCAAGCTTTTGATCACTTATCTTATTTCTCTTTCAATGGTGCAGTGCCAAATGTTGATTAATAACATTCAAAATGAATACCTTGGGATGCTTTACTATAGCATAGGTGTCATGTAAATACAGTTGAGAGTGTGGTGCTGGAAAAGCACAGCAGGTCAGAGAACATCAGAGGAGCAGGAGAATCAACGTTTCGGTCATAAGCCCTTCATCAGGATGCTGCCTGACCTGCTGTGCTTTTCCAGCACCAACTCTCGAATCTGATCTCCAGCATCTGCAGTCCTCACTTTCTCCTAGTCATAGCAGGCCACTCATATCTTTAATCGAAGACTTCCTTCTCGAAAACCTGTAGTTCTTTCGGTGGTAGGTTCTACATGTCACTACCATTGTAAAAATTCCTTTCAACATAAATATAAAAACAATTACTCACCCATCTCACTAAATGCAAACTAATAAAAAACTAAAGAATGCTTTCAAGCAGATGTATTTTGCCAAATGTAAGAGAACACCTACGGCAGTCAGTTTCATCCGATTTGTCTTTGCAGTCTATGCCTCCATCACATTTCCAGTTCAGGTGGATGCACTCGCCATTGTTGCACTGAAATTCATTCGCTGAGCAGGCACCTGCAGGCACTGCCTTGTGGCCACATCTCTCCACACTTTCGTCCGATCGGTCAGTGCAGTCTGGGTCATTGTCACAGGCCCATAGCAAGGGGATGCACATGGAGTTGTTGCATTGGAACTGATGGGGTCCACAGGTGGGCGGAAGACAGTGCAGCTCCTCTGTACCATCCCCACAGTCGTCATCACCGTCACACACGAAAGTCATGGCAATGCATTTATCATTGGCACATTGGAATTCATTGTTTGGGCAAGTCTTCGGATCTAGTTGTGGGGGGGTGGAGGGGGGGGGGGGAATGGTGGGAAGAGGGTGGAGATTGCCAAGAAAGGAGAAGGAGGGCAGAAGAGAGAGTAAACACATTGGTCAAGCTTAGCATGCCACTAAAAGGAAGCTTTTCAAAAATTATGCCCTTTGAGACTGTCTCCCGAACAATCAACTTTCAAAATTTGTCCTCTCCTCTTCTGAATGCATTGAACGATGCTGAAGAAATAGCAGTCACATGCTCTCTTAAATATTCTCTCAGAGGGGCATTTATCTAGAGTGCTCAAACCAGACTGCTGGCAGCTACTGAACTGTTGAGTCTAATCTTCTCCTCACTTGGAGTCTGCACATACAATTTGTAGCACAAACCCCTGGATAGTAATCAGTATGGATCGCCGTTCCAGAATCAGCTAATCCAGTTGTTGAAGCCAACTGTTGTCCCCTGGCATCAATCACACATGAACACCTGCATGGCAACGCTTACAGTTTAATGACTCCTGAGTGATTCTGGACATGCCCATGGGAGGGACAATAATGTCAGAGAGAGAAATTATCTCGGACCTGTAAATTAGCACTGCGGAATCATGGGAAATACAATTAGGCAAATCTAATTGATTAAATGAATCACTTTCTTTCAGTGAATCATTCAAAAAAGATATCTCAAAGGTGAAACAGTTCTGCAACAAGCTAATCAACCATCTGTTAACAAAGGCACAATTAAATACTTAGCTGCAAAAAAATATTAAGACACAAAGTATTATCTATTACTTACTTCATTAAAAATTATGTTTTTCTAATTGCGTTCTTCAGAAGCTTACTGAGCCTTACTCGGTCGATATTTTCCAAGCTGCCAGCTGCCCTCCTGGAATGAGTCTACCAAGGCTCCTCCAGTCAAAAGGAGAAAGTGAGGACTGCAAATGCTGGAGAGCAGAGCTGAAAATGTGTTGCTGGAAAAGCGCAGCAAGTCGGGCAGCATCCAAGGAGCAGGAGAATCGACATTTTGGGCATGAGCCCTTCTTCAGGAATGGCTCGTGCCCGAAACGTCGATTCTCCTGCTCCTTGAATGCTGCCTGACCTGCTGCGCTTTTCCAGCAACACATTTTCAGCTCCTCCAGTCAAAACTCAACCTGAGGTCAAAGCATGCTCCCCCTCCACTTGGCATCACTGAGAGCAAGAACATTCTCCTTAGTACAAGGAGCCAGCTGATTTCTGCTTGGATGGCCAAATTCAGCACTGCCAAACACACGTGGAATCTTCTGGTCCGTATGGCTCAGTCCTTGTATACTCATTAATGTATAGACTACCAGCAGAAAAAAGGCAAGGGTTTAGGGCCACAGCCTCAAGCAAATTTCACAAGATGGTATTTCTTACACTCACCATCTGTACAATTCAACTCGTCGGTTCCACTTTCACAGTCCTTCTCACCATCGCACTGCCACGACACTGGGAGACATCTGTTACTGTCACAGCCAAATTTGTCAGGTGGACATGTAAATTTATCTATACCACATGGGAAAGAAAAAATCCTGAGTGCATTTGCACCGCAAGTGAGCGACCCTGCTGTTCAACTGCTTTTTTTTTCCCCCAGACTGGATTGTTTTGGGCCTCTGGGACTTAGGAAACTCTAAGGAAGGGTTTAGTATCGGCCTAAATCATTGGGTCATACGCTGCAGTGTAGATTTTATTACATTCGAGATTTTGAACGAAGCTTTAAACCTATGGTGCAACTTAACACAGAAGTCAAAGTAAATCAAGAAGCCAGAAATTAAGGTTGTGATGGGAGGTATGGGAGAAGTTATAGGTTAGTGCCAAACTACAGATTCAAAAACTTTAAGACTTTAACTGCAAAGAAGAGAGTGAGGGATGGAAGGAAATCAAATTTAAGGAACAAATCAGTTTGAGTGAGAGTGTTGATCCTTGATTTCAGCAGCTCGGAGAGAAGTGAGGGAGGAAAGTATAATGCTTCTACTATGATTTCATTGCAGGCAGTGAACATACCATAACTTCTAGTAACTATTACATAAGTTGTGAGGTTGAGCTGTTTGTTAATGTTTCTGCTTGCTTACTGATACTAAGCTGCACTACATTTTGATAAGAGATTAACAATTTACCAAGAAAGTGCAATACAAAGATTTCCAGCCAACAAATCTTCAAATGCTAACCTGAACTCAAAAGTGGTTTAAACAGATAAATGGTGATGAACACATCATGCTAAAGGGCAAGATCTTCCACAGATTCCCAGAGTGTATTTCGTATGGCTTCAGGTAAATCTCATATACTGCATCAAGGCAACATTTTCAACCATAAAAATGGATGAAAAAGGGACGGACACCAGTCACTTGTAAGGTTGCTCTCCAAGGAGGGATGGAGTAAAGTGTAGAGATACTTTAGGCCCAGTTTTAACTTGATCTAAATGGGTTTTGAATTAGTTAGAATCTTAATCATTATCAGGTTTCTCTTGGTTCTTCTCTCAATGCCCTATGAGAGAAACTAAGAGACATCAGTCAATTTTCAGAAAACATCATGAGGCTGGAGAGAGAAAAGAGAGGGAGATAGATAGAGAGAGAGAGAGAGAGAGCTCCCAGTGGCAGGAGAGGAAGTGACATCAGGTCTTCAGTGCATATCTTTATCATAATTTTATATTATTTACTGTTTACTTTCTTTGGATTTGCTGCTTCCCTGCACCCTGAAAGTTTATCTTACTCAGTGATTTTATTTTTCAGACAGCAGACAAGAAAGGAGAAAACAAAAATCAGCATGAGCAATGGAATTGCTTCACTCTCATCACTGAACCCGAAGAGTTTGTTTTATTCATGAAACCATTTCATGGAAAATACAAACTGTTTGGCAAGCTGGCATTCTTTTGTGTGTTTCTAGTGGAAAACAAACAGATTGAAGGAAGATCAGCAGCAAATCATTGCTGGGCCTCAGGGCAGGACCATGAGGTTGAATGGAAATCTTGAATGCTATTTGAGTTGACTGCACTCACTGGGTTGATTTAATCACGCACACAACAACAGTAGATGAACAGGTTAGGTATAGAGAAAGTCAGAAAAAATGTAACTTCCCCACGACAATCAAAAAACAACTGAATGGCCATCTGTCTCAAAGCCTTTTCCAAGCTGCCAGTTGGCATTCTTGAAGTAGAACTTTCTTCGGAGCCAATATGTACTAATGCTGTTGATCAGGTCTGTTTAGACTGGAAGCTCACCAATATAAAAAAGAACAGCAATGGCAAATGGAAGGTTTGTTTAATCTGCTTACGTGTAGAAACAGAGAGGGAAAAAAAATCAAATACTGCTCAAGCGCACAGGTAATCTCACCTTTAAATGTTTTGTTTTGTTGCCTGTGCTTAGGTAGTGAGAAAGTTGTTCAACTTCACATTCAAACCCAATCTGGAAGGTTGAGTTCATAACAACACAAGGCTGTCAAGCGTGCTCCAGTATTCAACAAGATCATGGCTGAACTTTGCTCAACTGCACTTTCCAACCTGACAGCCAAAATTCTGGATTCTGTGGAATCTAAAACAATCCATCATTTGGACCTCAAATACGATTTAGCATTCACATCCCTCCAGAGTACAATATTCTAAATGTCCACAGACCTAAGTGAAGACCTTCCTCCTCATTCATATTCAAAATGGCTGACCTCATATTGTGAGCCGAGGATCCCCAATTTTAGACTTTTCAGCCTGGGGAAAAGTCTCTCAGCATCTACCCTGTCAAACCTTACGCATCCTTAGCTAAGAGCCCAAACAACATTAAACTGTTGGAACAGCTAAGCCCAAGGGAAAACATTGTATGACTGATAGCACTAACTTTTGAATCTCTTCTGTTAATTGCAGAATGTTCATTTGAACAAGGCAAAGACTTTTCAGGTGCTTACAGTTTCTGACATTAATATCTTGATGATTGATATTTTTATTGGCCTGGAATAAAAAGTCTTTTTTAAATAAAAACTCAAAAAGTAATTCATTGATAACTTTCTAAAACTTTCATTGAACACATCCTATTGATGCAAGTAAAGTTCACTGGTTGTATACAGTGTACAGTGGGTGAATTGGCACAGGAGCATCAGTGTGACATTGAGGAAATGAGGTGTCATGAGCAGTCCGTATAGTGTAGAGCGTTGCACGGGGTTTGAGGAGATGTGAGGGGCATGAAAGACAGGGAATTGGGAATTTTTGGGTGCCAAGGAGAGCATTAGGGGTGAGGGTTAGAGAACATGTTTTAAGTTTAAAACTGGGATGGAAACCCAGCATCAAGGCAGACGTTCAAACATAGCCAGCCTTGGCAGCCGGCAGCAACAGTAACTGCCTCTGAACTCTTCTCTAGGACAGCAGGGTTACAGCCGGAGACCCCACAATGAAAGTCCCATCTCAAAAGGGGCACTTTGTCACTCTCAAACCCCATGCGAAATTTTACCATATTTATGATAACTGTTTCTCAGAAGATTCCTTATTACAAGATTAACCCTTGCACAAAACAAGATCTAAAATAGCCTCTTCTCTGGTTGGCTTCATTGTATATTAGTCCAGGAACCTGTACTCCAAACTACTTTGCCGATTTGATTTGTCCAGTCTATAAGTCTATGCCCTCGAGTTATTACATTGCCTTTGTTATAAAAGGTCCTTTCTTTGGTTAAACTCTGACCAACAGTGTAACTGCAGATCGTGACCCAACATTTTCTCACACAATCTACTTTCTGCTGGAAGGCAAGATCCTTCCTTCACTACTGTTCTCATACCTTCTTCTTTTATTAATTGGATTGTCTCTTTCCTTTTCCATTTTGTCTTGTTAACTGTTTAAGGATATTTAGTTGCCATGTTTTTGTTCCCCCATCTCACATGAGCATGAAGTCAGAGGGATGGCTACCATCAACATGATTGGTGGCTGTGGTACAGCACAGAGCTAAGACACTCTTTAGCCTACCATTCCAAATTGCAAGATTTCATTTAGTGAAGCATAACATTTTGAAATCCTCTGAGCACATGGTTCAGATTTTCTCTCGAAGGCAGAGAAAAATTAAGGGTTTCAATTGTTCTTGGAATTTAGTTATTAATTAACATGCATCCAAGACCCCGAGGATGAAAATCTCCTTCTAAAACAGCTTATGAAATCATTTGAGCTGTAAGACAATGACTTGCAATGTAATGGTATACTTCCATTGGATAACCAAAATGGGCTAATATTAGGATTTGCAAGCAAATTCTGGTAATGTACTGGGTTTTTATCTCTGACATTGAAGTATAACAAAAGTCAGAATAGCTCATTTCCACACGATACCAATTCAAACACCAGAAGTACATTCACATTGGAACAGCTTCAATACTTTATACCTCAGATCAGTTTGGTTACAGCTCTTAAAGCTACGTTCCCCTAACAGTGTGTTTACCACATGTATTATTCAGTACAGTACAAAGTATCATTATTTAGTCCAGGAAAGCATTGCATTCGATCCCCAGTTTCTGCCGAGTTACCCAAGGTCAAGCAGGGCAGCAGTGGGTAATACATTGAATTTCAGTAGCACTGTCACCTTGGTAGCAATGGTAAAGTGGGGTGATCACCTCCAAACTCATCAGTATCAAGTGGCCTTTCTTGGAAAGCACAGAAATGAGTCATACCTAGATTGAACTTAGTTGTGACACTGGATGGCTGACTCTGTCTCTGTGCATCCACAGGAAAAAATGGTCACTTTGGCTAAGGGCATGGGAGAGCAGGTGGTATTCATAGAAATTTGACCTCAAGAGAGAACAGAAGAGGAGAAAACTATATATGAAAAAAAGATTGTTTTTAAATGTTACCAGAACCCAAATGAAGTCAGGACAAATGGAGAATACTGATAAATAAACAGAAAATTCTAAGAAGACTCAGCTGACCAGGCAGCATGTGTTTCTCCTCCTACCCCATTGCCTGACCTGCCAGAAATTCCAGCATCTTATGTTCACTTTTCAGATTTCCAGCAATTACAGGATTCTGCATTTGTTAATGTTCTGCATCTTCTGATGTACCCAAGCAATAAGAAATAAATAATTGTTAGTGAATTCCTTTATAAGCCTTTTACAAGGAGGTAATGTGCACAAAACCAAACCTTTATTGGGTTTATTTTCTCCTAATGCTATATCACTGAGTGCCAGGAGATGGTTAACACCTATCCATGTATCCAATATAAAAACAGATTCATCATGCTTTTCCCCATAAACCATAAAGAGACAGCTTGTGCTGGCTGGGCCCAATACTCATTCCTCACTTAATACTTTCAATCGTTATGGTTACATGCTATGAAAAGCATTGTATTTGCACTGCTGCATTAGATAGGAGTCGAGAATGTAGTGCTGATGAAGGGATTGTGCTCTCCTGTTCCTCGGATGCTGCCTAACCTGCTGTGCCTTTCCAGCACCACACTCTCGACTATGATTTCCAGCATCTGCAGTCCTCAATTCCTCCTCCCTATATCAGATATGGACTTGTACGCAACCCTTTTCTATTCCCACTGAAGAGGAAAGAAAGCTCCTCTAATGCAAAACCTACAGATTCTTGGCTCAACTATATTCTCTACTTTTCATGTGATGAATCACTGGCAGGAGAGAGGTTATTAAAGCTTCTTTTGTTTGGAAGATTACAAACCTCACTCCTCCATTTAAGTGAGTGAAGGAAGCTGGGAATTAAAGAACAAGTATCTAACCATTGTTATTGGGCATTATTAGAGTCTATAATTGAAAGATAGAATAACTGAATGTATTGAAAATTTTCAGCTGATCAGAAAGAACCAACATGGGTTTGTCATGGATAGGTCATGCCTGACAATTTATTCAAATACTTTGAAACAGTGGGAGTGGCAATATAGTAGAGACAAGAACGTCTTTGGATATTACTAAGTATAGACAACCCGAAGGCCTGGGATGAAGTCCCTCAGAAGAAACTATTAGCTCAAGTTGAAGCTCATGGAATTGAAAGCAAAATGTTGACCTGGTTAGAAAATGGATGAGTGGGAAGAGATATAGACCATAAGACATAGAAGCAGAATTAGGTCATTCAGCCTATCGCACCTGCTCCAGCATTTGATATTGGCTGAAGTCTTTCTCATCCCCTTTCTCCTGCCTTCTCCCCATAACCCTTGATCCCCTTACCAATCACAAACTCCTTTCTCACAAACAAAAACAGAAATTGCAAGAAAAGCTCAGCACGTCTGGCAGTATCTCTGGAAAGAAATCAGATTTAACGTTTTGGGTCCAGTGACCCTTCCTCAGAATCTAAGTCTGTCTTAAAGACATTCAATGACTTGTCTTTCAGAGCCATCTGTGGCAATGTGATCCACAGATTCACCAACCTCCAGCTGAGAAATTCTTCCTCATCTCAGTCTTATAGGGTCAAACCTTCACTCTGAGGCAATGCCCTTGGGTCCTGGTCTCTGCTACTAATTGAAACATCTTCTTTATGTGCACTCTATTTAGACCTCTCAGTATTCTGAAAGTTTCATTGAGACCACTAAGACCCTCCCCCCGCCCCCCCCCCACCCCCCCACACCCTCCCTTCTAAACTTCATCAAGTACAGACCCAAATTCCTCAACCATTTTTCATACAACAAGCCCTTTATCCTGGGTTCACTCTTGTAAACCTCCTCAGGACCCCTCCAATGCCAGCACATCCTTCCTTAGATGTGGTCCAGACACCTCTCTCAATATTACAAATGTGGGCTGACATACAGTATGGACAATGGACAGATTTTCTAACTGGCAGGATAGGACTAGGGATGGCTCACAAGGATTGATATTGAGACTTAATTGTTCATCATATTTATTAATAACTTACATAGTGATACAGAAAACTATGCATCCAAGTTTGCCAATATCAAAGATGGCTTTTTAAGCAGTGTAATTGGAAACATAGAATTATGAAGGGACATTAATAGATTAATGTGAAAAATGGCGGAAATCAGATCTCAATGTCGGCAAATGTGAAGTCGGCTATTTTAGGTCTAAAAAGGATAGAGCAAAGTACTTTCTAAATAGTGAAAAGTTTAAAAGAATAGAAATTTAAAAAAAGTCCAGATAAATCATTAAAATGTTGTGAACAGAGACAGAAATAAATCATAAAGGGTAATAGAATGTCAGCCTTTATATCCAGAGAGTCAGACACAAGGGGAGTAAATGTTATGCTACAGACATAAAAAGTCCTGTTCAGATGACAACTAAGAGCAGCTCTGCACAACCCACCTGAAGGGGGATAGATTAGCCTTGTAGGGAATGAAGTGTTGGGTTTATTAAATTGTACCTGGACTCTAATGATGAAACTACAAGAAAAAATTGCAGAGCACAAACTAAGATTGCATTTCCTTGAATCTCAGAAAGGGAACAGTGGTTTGAGGAGATTTTCCATCCATTAAGTGGAACAGACAGTGTAGATAGCGAGAAACTGTTTCCATTGGTTGGGAAGTGTAAGACTCGGTGGTATAGACCAAACAAAAAAGAACACCCGAACATTCAGGAAACACCCTTAAATGCAAAGGCTGGCAGCAATTTGGGACTCTTCCACAAGCGGCAATTAAGGCTAAATCAATTACTAGCTTAAAGTTCAAGATTGATACATATCATTGATGTAACAGATGAAGGGGTATGGAATAAAGGTGTACAAGGAATTAAGTTGCAGATTGGCCATGATTCGATTGAATGACAGAAGAGGACCAAGGAGCTGAATGCCCTATTACTGTTCCTGTGTTCCTAGAAGTAACAATGTACAGTTAGTTCTGATAGAACGCAATAGTTCCGTTCTGATGTGATCTCATTTTATAAGAAAATCGTGCAATAGCCGCACCATTTAAACTAATGGGGCCAGAATTGCATTAAAGCCAGTACAGGTAAGGAAACTTGGAGTTCTACAATTAACGGTCTACATTCCTCAATCGCGTTAAAGTCAATTTGTGCAGAGGAAACACATGTTATAGTAGGACCAACTGTATAGTCACTCCTTGATAGTGTAGTCAAAATTTACATAGCAAAATGTAGAACTGAGCCGTACAAATATTCCATTTTTGATCCCAAGTCTGTATAGGAGGAAGGTGATGGCAGGACTTCACTTTGGGATTTGCAATTGAAAACTGTGTGGTAAATGCTGCAGAATAACATATGCATGTGGACACTGGATAAGGGCACAAATGGATCCATGTGATTCACTCCACAGCTGGTATTCATTGTCCCATTCAACAAATGACAAAATGCCCACTTGGGTAAGTTACACTGAATCCTAGCCCAAAATAAAATTGTGTTTATACAGCACCTCTCATGTAGAGAAACCTCAAGGCATTTCACAGGATAATTATCATAAAATGTGATGTTCAGCCACATAACAGCAGAGCCCAAGCCAGCAGCTATGGCTCTTCCAAGGAGATGGGTATGATAAAAGAACAATAGGTGGTGATGAATAATTTTCACTGTTTTAATTACTTGGTTAATCTAGAGACACAGTCAACTTAGTTGTCAATGTACATGTCCTACTATTTGAAATTTGGAGAAGATTTGTAGCTCAGGTTGTAAGTTTGCTCACTGAGCTGGTAGATTTGTTCTCAGATGTTTCATCACCATGCTACGTAACATCGTCAGTGAGCCTCTGATGAAGTATTGGTGTTCAGTCCCTCTTGCTATTTATCGGTCTCAGTTTGTCGGGGGGAGTGATATTATTTCTGGCTCTGTTTCTGAGGTTGGTAAATGGGGTCCAAATTGATATGTTTGTTAATGGAGTTCTGCATTAAATTCCAGGCCTGTAGGAATTCCCCACCTGTGTCTTTATTTAGCCTGTCCCAGGATGGATGTATTGTCCCAGTCGAACTGGTGTTCCTCTTCGTCTGTGTGTATGGATACTAGTGATAGTCATGTCTTTTGGTGGCTAGTTGGTACTCATGTGTGCTGGTGGCTAGTTTCCTACCCATTTGTCCAATATAATGTTTGTTGCAGTCCTTATAGGGTATTTTGTATATGACATTCATTCTGCCTGCTGTGGGTATGTGGTCCTTTAAAGTCATCAGGAGTTGGTTCAGTGTGATAGTAAGTTTGTGGGCTATTATAATGCCTAGGGGCCAGAGTAGCCTGGTGGTCATCTCTGAAATGTTGTTGATGTATGGTAGGGTGACCAGAGTCTCTGGGCATGTTGTGTCTTCTTGTTTAGATCTGTTGTGCAGGAACTGACAGACTGCACTTATCGGGTACCCATTGTTGCTGAATACATAATATAGGTGTGTTTCCTCGGCTTCTCGTAGGTCCTGAAAAATGCAGTGTGTTATGGCTTATCTGAATAGTATCCTGATGCAGTTTCATTTGTGGGTGTTGGGATGATTGCTCCTGTGGTTGAGCATCTGCTCAGTGCATGTGGCTTTCCTGTAGATGCTGGTCTGCAGCTCTCCACTGGCTTTTTGTTCTACTGTGACATCTAAGAAGGGGAGTCTGTTGTTGTTGTTCTCCTCCTCTTTGGTGAATTTTATATCAGTAAGGATGTTGTTTATGTGTTTGTGGGTTTCTTTTAATTTGTTGCACTTTGTGATGACAAAAGGTGTCATCCAGATAGCGGACCCAAAGCTTGAGCTGGATCATGGGAAGGGCTGTTCATTCTAACCTCTCCATAACTGCTTCTGCTAAGAGTCCTGATATTGGTGATCCCATAGGCGTCCCATTGATTTGGTTGTAGATCTTAATGTTGAAGATGAAGTGACTTGTGAGGCACAGGTCTACTAGTTTGAGGATGCTGTCCTTGCTGATGGAGTTGGCACTGTCTGGTGTTTGTGTCCTTGGTTAGCCTAGCAGTGGGGCTAGTGTTTCTTTGGTTAGGGTGATGTTTATTGATGTAAATAGGTCCATCAGATTGAAGGAAACCATGACCTCGTCGTCCTGGTGTCTTTGATGATGTTAAGGAATTCCTGGGTCAAGTGGATGGAGTAAGTTGAGTCTTCCATTAGGTGTTTTAGCTTATGTTGCAGTTGCTTTGCTAGTCTGCATGTCAGTGTACCAGAAAGTGAGACTATGGGTCTGAGGGGGGGTCCCTTGTTTATGTACCTCTGGTAATCTGTAGAAATGGGGTATATTGGACCGTTCATTCTTTGGAAGTCTTTCTTGTTAATTTCACCTGTCTTGTGTAGTTTCTTCAGGTATGCTGTAATGTAGTTCTTTAGCTGCAGAGTCAGGTCCATCGCCACCTGTTGGTAGGTGCCAACATCAGTCAGTAGTATGTTCGCTTTTCCAATATATTGTGTTCTGTTCAGGATGAGAGTCATGCTCCCATTTCCCACAGGTAGGATTACAACATTTGTCTTTTCTGAGTCCTTCCAGGGCTTTCCTTTCCAGCTTTGTCTTGGGTCTACTGTCTGTCTGATGGCCTGCTGGGTTTCTTCTATAAGCCCTTTGTCTTTCATGGTGGATTCCAGTGCTGCTAGGAAGTCCCTTTTGTACGCGCCTCAGTGGTTATAGATCATCCCTTGTAATAGGATGGCTTTCTCCAGATCTGTGAGTGGTCAGTCCAACAGGTTCTTCCTCCAGGTCTCTGATTTGGCCATGTCATTGCTATGTGTGAGCTTGGATAGATTTTCTTGTCAGGCCAGGCTTTTCCTTGTCCTGCTCTGCTGTTGTTTAATGCTGATGGCTCATTCTGGCATATTTGTCCATTCACAGTTGGCCACGTTTTCTTTATCCACTCACGGGATGAGGGTGTCACTGGCTAGGCAGCAGTTATTGCCCACCCCCAATTGCCCAGAGGGAAGTTGAGAGTTAACCACATTGCTGGTTAGCCTACAGAAGTTTTTGACACAATGATTCTCAATTGTATTTATGGAGTTGGTTGTTGGCATCATCTATCATTACTGGTAGCATTCTGTGGACATTCTGTTCTGCTGTTCTCCTGGCTTGTGGGGTTTTGAGAAGAGGTTAATATTCAACACATTGTGGTACTACCTGTTTCCTGAGGCATTCATATAGGAAGTACAGTTGCTGGCAATCCCCCAATCCAGCCGAAGCTTCGGGTCCGCTATGTGGACGACACCTTTGTCATCATGAAACACGACAAACGAAAAGAAACCCACAAACACATCAACAACATCCTTACCGGTAAAATATTCACCAAAGAGGAAGAGAACAACAGACTCCGCTTCCTAGATGTCACAATAGAATGAAAAGCCATTGGAGGATTGCAAGCCAGTGTCTACAGGAAAGCCACACATATTGACCAGATGCTCAACTACAGGAGCAATCATTCCAATACCCACAAAAGGAGCTGCATCAGGACACTATTCAAATGAGCCACAAGACACTGCAGCACCCAGGAACTACGAGAAGCTGAGGAGAAACACCTATCCAACGTATTCAGGAATAGGCACCCAATAAACACAGTCTGCCGATTCCTACACAACAGACCTAAACAGGAAGGCACAACACGCCCAGAGACTCTAGCCACATGACCATACATTAAAGGACTTCTCGAAGATGAAGACCAGACTACTCCCCGAGGCATCATGGTAGTCCACAAACCTACCACCACACTGAAACAACTCCTGATGAATTTAAAGGACCCCATACCAACAATTAGCAAAGCGAGCATCATATACAAAATGCCTTGCAACAAACATTACATTGGATAAATGGGCAGGAAACTAGCTGCCGGGTTACATGAGCATCAACTCGCCACCAAAAGACATGACCAACTATCACTAGTATCCATACACCCAGACAAAGAGGGACACCAGTTCGACTGGGACAATACATCCATTCTATGACAGGCTAAACAAAGTCACAGGCAGGAAATCCTAGAGGCCCGGCATTCAAACTGGAAATCCATTAACAAACATATCGATTTGGACCCCATTTACCAATCTCTCAGAAACAGAACTGGAAATGGTATCACCTACCACAACAGACCAAGACAGGTAACTATCAAACAGGACAGAACACCAACTCTTCACTGAAGGCTCACTGATGATGGTACCTAGTATGGTGATGAAATGTCTGAAAACTAACCCACCAGCTCAGCGAGAAAACTTACAACCTTTTGTCCTACTATTTCTTTAAATTATCCTGTTCCTCCCTTGAATTCTTTTACAATTTATATGCAGGACAGACTTGAACTCTGAAGTAAACAAAAATTTAAAATAATTCAGAATTTTCTTCTTGCAGTATCACCAATGTCCCTGTTCATAACATTACTGCGTGGAATTTAAGAATGTCATGAGAGGCAATCCTACAAAAAAAATAACTCACCACAAGCTGCCTCTAATAAGTAGTTCTAAAAAGGTGCTAAAAAGGAGATCTGCATATAAACTGTGGTTACTCACTGCACAGTGTAGCTGCTTCATCGGAGCCATCGGCACATTCCTCTTCTCCGTCACAGCGCCAGTTCTCCATGATGCACTCACCATTGTCACAGGTAAATTCTGTTGCTGCACAGGTTTTCTTAGCTGTTTGATAAACAAAATTCACAACACTTAGTGCTTTGGAAAAATATTGTTCAATTGTTACTGAATTGTAAAAGGGTCAGACCGATTATCCATTGCTTTGTACCCGTCTCAGGCAAGCAGGTACCATGTTTAAATATTTATTTGGCGAGAAAGAATGTGTTTTCTCCCAATATTCAGGTGGAGCATAATTTCTAAAGGGCACCCACATGAAAAGGCTAGACTGGGAATCAACTTTGGTATGAGTTGATTAAAGGGCACAAGTGCATCAAACTCAACTGTTTTTTACTACTTTTCTCACATTAAAACTCCCAGGTTCCAGCCTTTATTTGGATCACACAGAAATTAGAGCAAAGAAACAGGCTATTTGGTCCAAATAATCTGTTCCGTTACTTCATGATCCTATTCCCACTTTACTTCAACTCATCCCATAGTGTGCCTTTCTATTCCTGTTTCCCCATGTAATTATCTTGTGAATGCATGCTGTGAGAGACAGAGAGGGGGAGAGGGAGAGGGAGAGGGAGCAATGCAACACAGGCTTGGTTCAGCCATCTCAGCCATCCCTGCCAAAAGAGCAACGTCTCAATCCACCAGGAATAGTTAGAACGCAATGGCCACCCTACTTTAAAAGAATCCTATACACAAGCATCTTTCACCCTCTCGAAGTAAGGTCTAGGACATGGAAGATCAGGATTTTCATGGACCAGTCCAGCAGCAAGACCTCAATGTCACACAGCAATCACAACCCAGGAAGCTCAGCGTTATGACATGGGCATTGCTGCCCCAAGTGAAGCATGATGGGAAGAGAAGGTCAGCTCAAACAGCAAGGCAGCTTATACACTTCCTTCCGAAAGGGTAAACATGAACAAGAGCACCTACTCAATGGAGCTGATTTTACCATAAAAAGCAGTTGACTATGTTCATGAGCCTCCTTGTGGGATAAATGAATTGCCCCACGATCCTTTGACTCCACCTAACCCACAAGCAGTACACCGGTCAGTGTACACACCCTAACCCTCAAAATAACAGATGAGGCCAAAGAGGAATTCTATGCCCCCCTTGATCAATTGTTGCCTTGTGTTCCAAAGGACAAAATACTGACTGTTTGGTGAGTTCAATACTAGAGTTGGGGGTGAAAAGCCTCTGCAAAAGTGTAATTGGAAGTTGGAGAGAAAATAAATAGCAATGGAGTCCAAAACAACAATAGAAAATGATGGAGAAACTCAGCAGGTCTGGCAACATCAGGACTGAGGGAGAGTCACTGGACACAAAATTATTGTTTTCCTCCGTACTGATGGAGATGCTGGAGATCAGAGCTGAAAATGTGTTGCTGGAAAAGCGCAGCAGGTCAGGCAGCATTCAGGAATGAAGGGGGGCTTATGCCCGAAACGTCGATTCTCCTGTTCCCTGGATGCTGCCTGACCTGCTGCGCTTTATCCAGCAATACATTTTCAGCTCCGTACTGATGGAGCCAGACCTGCTGAGTTTCTCCATTACTTTCTGCTTTTGCTTCAGACCTCCAACATTCATAGTTCTTTGTTTTTATCAAAGTAACAGAGTCTTCCTCCTACCAAAATGCCTGGAACATGGTCGGGTAACGACAAACACCACTTCAAAGAGACAAATGCAAGACTGCATGGCAACACCCTCACTCCAGAAATGGGCATTTGTTTGACTCCACAGTCATTCAAGTGAGAGACGGCAAGGATGTTTTCAGCAGCCATATCAAGAAAGAAGCAGATTGTCACTGAATCCAACCCACTACCTCTACTAGCCTGGCCGAAAACCAGCAACAGCACTGCCAGAGGAAATTCAATGGACTCCTGGCACTCTGCAAAGACAGACCTACTCAGTCAGTGTATCACAATCAACTTGACAAACAGGAACTGCAGAATATCTGAAGTATCTTGTTCACCTTTAAAGCTATCAGACAAAAAAATGCATCAAGACTGGTTTGACAAGATTAGCCAAGCATACTCAAGAGTTACTAAATCGTAAGCACAAGGCATTCCTGAACTGGAACCAATACGCAAAGGGGAGAAAGCAAGTCTTCCAACTAGCAACATGAGATCGACTACACCCACCCAAACAGAGGATGGTGGTCTCAATGTCTTATCCAAACATTGGCACCCCTCCAAGAGGGTTTGGGTTAGGGTTAGGTTTACCAGTTTCCTAACACCACACTGAAATGCCAGCCTGGCACATGGCCAAGGCACTGAAGTGGAAATGGAATCCCTTGATCTTCCAAATCAGAGGAAAGAGGGGGCTTGGATATGGCTGACTTCTTGATCCTCTCTTAATCCTTTGGAACCAATGGGCAATATTTTAACTCATTCCAAGACCCTTTCACCTCCAGAAAGTAATCAGATCAAAAGTATCTCGAAAATTGAAAGGGCACATTTGGCAAGGGATGACCGTTATAATCATGGAATTTGGGTTAGAGGGGTACGAACCCATCTGGATCATCCATTCCACAAATATGCAGTATTTGTTTGAATTTATCTACAAGCAACTACATACCAGATCCTGATGTGTGAGCAGCTTCACACAAGTGGTTATGAGGTTTTATACCCAGTTACCATGGTGAGAGAACCAGGTCTTGCTGCTTTGCCCTTTACACTTGAGTAGCCTGCCTGGGAACAATGAGCAGAGTTTTACTCTTTGCCAGTCATGTTGAAGATTGGGTTGGGGGGGGTGACGTATGGTTGCAAAAAGCATTTTAAACACTCCCCTCACAATGGAGGCTGCCAACCAAATCCTGGCAATATCCTGGACCTGCTGAAGTCCAGTCTCAACTAACTCTGCTTCAGGAGTGGTATTGCTAGGACTACGTGTCAGCCAACTGATTGGCCAGCAGCTCTCAATGGCAGGATGGCTCACCCTTAGACAATGAACACACGCCTGAGCTTTCAAAAGCTAGGGTAGCTCACAGCACAGATAAAATTTGTGTAATGGTAGTGGAGGGGGAAATCTGGCATATAATCATCTCAGCTATGTCAGTGCCAACATGGGGAGGGGAGAAAACAAGAAGGGAGAAAATTAAGGAAGAGCAGAAGACTCACCCCCACCTTCTCAAGAGCAAGTCAGATGTGGGTAATCAATGCCAGCTGAATCAATGACACCCGCATCCTGTGAATTACTATTTTTTTAAAACCACCAGTGGTATTGAGGATCACTAGCCAACCGCTAAGCTGTTGTTATCCACCTCTGTGTCACAGAGTCCACGAGGTTCATATTGAACTGAGAGACCAACCGCTGAAAAAGACAGGGATGGTTTCAGTGCACCTTCCTCATACAGCACAAATACCTTTACATGGCCTCTGGAGAAATCTCCCAATGCTTCATACACTGCAAATGACTCATATCTCAGCAACTGCTCTGCTGTTGGTGAACACAGCAGCCATATTCGACACTGCAAACTCCTATCAAACCACAATCTGAATGCCCAGTTAAGTCAGGTTTTAAGACCAGCTGTTGAGAAGGGAATGTTAACCTGTTCTCTGAGACTTCAGAGGAAAATGGCTACTTCCTATCATTCACTACTTCATTTTCACTTGCCCATCCCTCACCATTTTATAAAACCATCACCATCTTCTCTCTGCAAATACGTCAGCTTTTCTCATTGACAGATATTAATTAATCCTTGGCTGTCTTCCTTTTCCAGCTGTTACCACTCCACCGATAATTCCAAGATGGAACACCGTATCAGAGATCAAAGAGAAGAAGCTGGAAAGTGCTCCTTACTCAACTGCCTGGACCGCAAGTAGTTGCAAGTGAAGGTGCCAGACTTTAACTTAAGTAATTAGTTAATATGCAAATGTACCTTTCCAAAACAGACAAAAGTAATGCCATCAGTAAAATACGTGTCTGACTAATAGTAATTTCACTAGCTTCTCATCATAATTAAACATTAGTCGTACTTCCAGTGCACTGTGATGAACAAAAACACGACAGGGTGGCATTATAAACTAACTAGCTGCACTCACTCACCAAAATGCTGCAATATCTATAAGTAGAGATATTTATGGTCTGCATCAGGCAGAAGGAAAGAGTAGCCACTGGGTTCAGACCCAACACACAGCAAGACACAGAACTGCACCATATCTACCATATATTACAGGGATGGCATATCCAATGACAGTAATGGTCAGCTACAACATAAACTCTTGCCATTAACTTCTGCAGACTTGCTGCAATGCTGTAAATGAGAATAGTGTCAGGAGTGACAGAAAACACTGACTTCTTGCCAAATTATATGTTTAAAACAGCATGCTGATATTTTACCTTAAATAAAATCCTCTTATGAGACGAATCTAAACTGCACCTGGACTGGAAAAGCCAGTGTGTTATCACCAATAACATCATTGCACAGAATGGTACAAGCAGGGAAATAGTACAGTGATAATGATGGACAGAAAATCTTCAATTGTTCGACAGGACATTGCTGTTATGTTATTCTAGCACAACAGGGCTGGAGCAAGAGTGCAGAGGATAGCAGACCAGGGTTAAGTATTGGAGGTATGAGCATAGACACATGCACTGAAGCTTTGCAACATCAGTGGAGCTCAGGGAGCATTTATGTACAATTTTCCCTCAGGCGATTAAATCGGTCATGTTCATTTGTTGTATACAGTGAACAAAGACAAGAGAAAAAAAAGATAAATTGCAGCAATTTAGCAAGCATTTAACACCCTGAATGGGGACAGCAGTAAATATTCTGCTTGCTGAAATTCTAGGAACCAAAAGGCAGAGGGGTGGAACATATACATTTGCTACCTTCATTTGTGTGGAAACTTACGTACACATTCCTGACTTATTAAATACACTTATCAATAGGAGCGTTAGATTAGTTTGCTTCAATTACAAAAAAGTGATATCATCTTGTTGTATGCCAGTTAGTTGCAACTTTCAGTCTACTGCACCATGGTACCCGAGGAGTGGTGACTTGGTTGCTGGCTGGGTCAGGCACTGCCAGTGCTGAAGCAGTAGTGGGAGGACACCATGGCAACATTGACTGCAACGATAGTCTCCAATGTTGGTGTCTGGATTAGTGGTGCTGGAAGAGCAAAGCAGTTCAGGCAGCATCCAACGAGCAGCGAAATCGACGTTTCGGGCAAAAGCCCTTCATCAGGAATAAAGGCAGAGAGCCTGAAGCGTGGAGAGATAAGCTAGAGGAGGGTGGGGGTGGGGAGAAAGTAGCATAGAGTACAATAGGTGAGTGGGGGAGAGGATGAAGTTGATAGGTCAGGGAGGAGAGGGTGGAGTAGATAGGTGGAAAAGGAGATAGGCAGGTCGGACAAGTCCGGACAAGTCATGGGGACAGTGCTGAGCTGGAAGTTTGGAACGAGGGTGAGGTGGGGGGAGGGGAAATAAGGAAACTGTTGAAGTCCACATTGATGCCCTGGGGTTGAAGTGTTCCGAGGTAGAAGATGAGGCGTTCTTCCTCCAGGCGTCTGGTAATGAGGGAGTGGCGGTGAAGGAGACCCAGGATCTCCATGTCCTTGGCAGAGTGGGAGGGGGAGCTGACATGTTGGGCCACAGGGTGGTGTGGTTGATTGGTGCGGGTGTCCCGGAGATGTTACCTAAAGCGCTCTGCTAGGAGGCGTCCAGTCTCCCCAATGTAGAGGAGACCGCATCGGGAGCAACGGATACAATAAATGATATTAGTGGATGTGCAGGTAAAACTTTGATGGATGTGGAAGGCTCCTTTAGGGCCTTGGATAGAGGTGAGGGAGGAGGTGTGGGGATCAGGTTTTACAGTTCCTGCAGTGGCAGGGGAAGGTGCCAGGATGGGAGGGTGGGTCGTAGGGGGGGCGTGGACCTGACCAGGTAGTCACGGAGGGAACGGTCTTTGCGGAAGGCAGAAAGGGGTGGGGAGGGAAATATATCCCTGGTGGTGGCGGAAATGTTGGTGGATGATTTGGTTTATGCAAAGGTTGGTAGGGTGGAAGGTGAGCACCAGGGGCTATCTGTCCTTGTTACGGTTGGAGGGGTGGGGTCTGAGGGCGGAGGTGCGGGATGTGGACGAGATGCGTTGGAGGGCATCTTTAACCACGTGGGAAGGGAAATTGTGGTCTCTAAAGAAGGAGGCCATCTGGTGTGTTCTGTGGTGGAACTGGTCCTCCTGGGAGCAGATACGGCGGAGGCGGAGGAATTGGGTATACGGGATGGCATTTTTGCAAGAGGTAGGATGGAAGAGGTGTAATCCAGGTAGCTGTGGAAGTCGGTGGGTTTGTAAAACATGTCAGTGTCAAGTCGGTAGTCATTAATGGAGATGGAGAGGTCCAGGAAGGGGAGGAGGTGTCAGCGATGGTCCAGGTAAATTTAAGGTCAGGGTGGAATGTGTTGGTGAAGTTGATGAATTGCTCAACCTCCTCGCGGGAGCATGAGGTGGCGCCAATGCAGTCATCAATGTAGCGGAGGAAGAGGTGGGGGGTGGTGCCGGTGTAATTACGGAAGATCAACTGCTCTACGTAGCCAAAGAGACAGGCATAGCTGGTGCCCATACGTGTGCCCATGGCTAACCCTTTGGTTTGGAGGAAGTGGGAGGATTCGAAGGAGAAATTGTTAAGGGTGAGGACCAGCTCGGCCAAACGAATGAGAGTGTCGGTGGAAGGGTACTGTTGGGGACGTCTGGAGAGGAAAAAACGGAGGGCTTGGAGGCCCTGATCATGGCGGATGGAGGTGTAGAGGGATTAGATATCCATGGTGAAGATGAGGCGTTGGGGGCCGGGGAAACGGAAGTCTTGGAGGAGGTGGAGGGCGTGGGTGGTGTCTCGAACGTATGTGGGGCGTTCCTGGACTAGGGGGGAATAGGACAGTGTCGAGATAGGTAGAGATGTGTTCAGTGGGGCAGGAGCATGCTGAGACAATGGGTCGGCCAGGGTGATCAGGCTTGTGGATCTTGGGAAGGAGGTAGAACTGGGCAGTGCGGGGTTCCTGGACTATAAGGTTGGAAGCTGTGGGTGGGAGATCTCATGAGATGATGAGGTTCTGGTATGGTCTTGGAGATGATGGTTTGGTGATGGGGGGTGGGGTCACGGTCAAGGGGGCAGTAGGAAGAGGTGTCCTCGAGTTGGCGTTTGGCTTCAGCGGTGTATAGGTCAGTGCGCCAGACTACCACTGCGCCCCCTTTGTCCGCTGGCTTGATGGTGAGGTCAGGATTGGAGCAGAGGGAATGGAGGGCTGCGCGTTCAGAGGGTGAGAGGTTGGAGTGGGGGAGGGGGGTAGACAGGTTGAGGCAGTTAATGACCCGGCGGCAGTTGGAAATGAAGAGGTCGAGGGCAGGTAATAGGCCAGTGCGGGGTGTCCAGGTGGATGCAGTGTGTTGGAGGTGGGCGAAAGGGTCCTCAGAAGGCGGGCGGGAATCCTGATTGTGAAAGTAAGCTCAGAGGCGGAGGCGACGGAAGAATTGTTCAACGTCATGGCGTGTATTAAATTCATTGATGCGTGGACGGAGGGGGATGAAGGTGAGTCCTTTGCTGAGGACTGATCGTTCGTCCTCAGTGAGGGGGAGGTCTGGAGGGATGGTGAAAACTCGGCAGGGTTGGGAGCTGGGATCTGGTGTGGGTGTGGAGCTGGGAGTGGGGGCGGAACCTGTAACTGGAGTGGGTGTGATGGTGGGGGGAATGGGGGTGGAGTCATGAGCAGGGATAGTGTTCCCCTCGGGATTCTGGGGGGTGGGGATAGTGACAGTGGCGTCTGTGGTGGGTGTCTCAGCAGAATGCAGGTGAGTGGCGTTGGTGGGCACGGCGATGTTGGTGTGTCTGGCACAGATGGTGTAAAGGTGAATTGGCCCAGCAGCAAAAGATGGTGCCTGAGGATTGGTGACTTTGACATTAGATGGGTCTGGCGAGGCAGTAGTGGTTCTGAGCTGGCTTAGAACTCATACGCAAATGGACTTCTCTATAAAGGTATAGCTTTTCATTTTCTCTTATTCTTAAACTAGCAAAATGGTGTCAGGTTATGGTGACAAATAAAAGCTTTTCACCGCATTTTATTGTATTTCACTGTAAAATACGTGTGACTTTAGCTCAATCATTCATCAATAAAATTACCATTCTAGAGTAGAGGAGTAGCAACATTAAATTTCACAAATACAGGAATGGAAAGGTTTTGTTTCTGCTAAAGTAGACATAAAATCTCAACAGCTTGCCAGATTCTTAGCTTTAGAAACACTGTCTGTGAGCACAAGAACTGAAGTATCCAATTTGAAAATGATGGTTTCCCCATGTGATGCTGTTGTATTACAACCTGTCATTAATAATAATCAACTGCATTAAAAATAAAATCTACAAGCGGTTCTGCATAAAAACTAATGCAGAGCCCATGGATCGTCCCATGCTGTTTAGTTCCATTGTTCAAACATTGATTGATTGTGTATCAAATGGCAATCATCCTCCTAGCTCTGGCCTCCAAACACTACCAGATACAACAAAAGGCAATCCAGGCCTAAAAATAAGTCACTGAAGAGATATCAGCTTCCAGCTGGTAGGAATATATAACTTCATTATTTCAGTTCTACAAACCAAACAGAGAGATGGCAAAATAAAAACTACAAACCTCTGTAGACATTTCAATGTCAAAATATAAAATCTAGTGGGATCAAGCCAAGCTTGTCTAACCTTTCCACATTAGAAGACCCACTCAGGCCCAGTAAAACCTAGTAAAACTCCTCTGAAGTACTTGCAATTAATTTACATCCTTCCTTAAATAAGGAGATCAAAATGCACACAATATTTGAGGCAGTGTCACCAATGCTCCATACAACTGAAGCATAAAATCTTTACTTTTAATGTTTAAGCGCTCTTGTATCAAAGTTTTATGTCCCATTACCCTTGCTGTACCTGTACCAATCACACTAACCTTTTGCAACACACACTAACACACCTAAATTGCTCTGCACCTCAAATTCTGCATGTTTTCTCTGTTTATGTTACACCGTGCTGCTTCATCCCTCCTATCAAAATGAACAACTTCACGTTTTCCCACATTATATTACATCTACCATTTTTTTGCCAACTCACTCAACCTACAACTTCCTTATGTCTTCTCCACAATATACTTGGCTAACCTACCTTGGTGTTATCTGTGAAGTTAGGAACCATGCCTATCCTCCCCTCTTGAGGCTGCAACACAAGACCCTGCAGGTCATCCATTGATCACATCCTGGCTATTTAAAAAAGGGTCCATTTATGCATATTCTGCTTTGAGGCAGCCAGATAGTCAGCCAGCCTGCCAATCTTCTACTCATGATAACATCGTAACCCCACACACCACGATCAGCTTTTATTTTCTGCAATAAACTTTGATTTTTTTCCGTAAAACCACGTATAGTATGTCCACTTGCTCCCTTTTGTCTACAACACATGTCACAATGTCAAATTAAGTCCAATAAATTAGTAAAACATGATTTCCCTTTCAGAAAACCATGCTGCCTCTTCCCACTTACCCTGGGCTTTTTCAAGTGAACTGTTATAATTTCCCGATGGTCAATTCTAACATATTCTCACAACAGACCTCAAGCTACTAGGTTTATAGTTTCCTGCTTTCTGCCTCCCTCGTTTTTATTAATACAACGGTTACACTTGCTACTTTCTAGTTCAATGGGATCTTTCCAGGATCTAGGGAATTTTGTAAAATTAGCATCAATGTATCTCTAACCTCATTAGTAACTTCTTTTCAGACTCTGCAAAGAGGTTAATCTGAATTCGGAGACATGTCACCTGCAAGTCCAGCAGTTTGCTTAGTATCACTTCTCTCACAATTTTAATTTTGCCACTTTCTCTCCCTGCCACTTCTTAATTTTAGCTATTATTGGAAAGATTTTCTGCATCCTGTAATGTGGCATGAAGGCAAATTGTTTAGGGTGGCACAGTGACACAGTGAACAGCACTGTGGCCTCACAATGCCAGGTACCCAGGTTTGATTCCAGTCTTGGGTGACTGTGTAGAGTTTGCATGTTCTCCCAGTGTCTGTGTGGGTTTCCGCCAGGTGCTCCATACAGCATGGAAACAGACTCTCCAGTCCAACCAGTCCATGTCGACCATAATGCCAAATTAAACCAGCCTGCACTTGGCCTATATCCCTCCAAAGATTTCTTATTCAGCTATTTATCTAAATGTCTTTAAATGTCATAAACTGTACGCTCATCCATCACTTTCTCTGGAAATTCATTCCACATACAAACCACTGTATATAAAAAAAAATTGCCTCATGTCTTTTTAAAATCTTTTTCCTTCCACCTTAAGAATATGCCCCTCGTCTGGAAATCTCCCACCCTAGGGAAGTTAATGGCAGCTGTGTTCTGCATAGAGTGGGAAATTTCAAGACTGGGGGTATATTTTTAAGGTGAGAGGAGAAACATTTAAAAAAAAAGACATCGGGGCAACGTTTTTTTTTAAAACAGAGAGAGTGATTCATGTGTGGAATGGAATTCCAGAGGAAGTGGTGGATGTGAGTACAGTTACAATGTTTAACAGACATTTCGATAAGCCCGTGGATAAGAAATGTTTGGAGGAATATGAGCCAAGTGTGGGACAAGTTTAATTTGGGATTATGGTTGACATGGACTGGTTGGACTGCAGAGTCTGTTTCCATGCTGCATTCCTCTATTCATCCTATCTATACCCTTCATGATCTTAAACCTCTAGAAGGTCACCCTTCAACTTCCTACTCGCCATTGAAAAAAATCTCAGCCTTTCCAGCCTCTCCCCCCCCAAATTCCCATGAATCAAACCCTCCAGTCTCAGCAACATCCTGGTAAATCTTTTTTGAACCCTCTCCACCTTAATAATATTCTTCCTATAACAGCATGACCAGAACTGGGTATAGTACTCCAGAAGAGACCTCACCAATGTCCTGTACAAACTTAATGTAACGACCCAACTCCTATTCTCAAAGGTCTGAGCAAGCATGCTAAATGCCTTCTTAACCACTCTATCTATATGTGATGCAACTTCAAAGAATTATGTACCTGAATCCCTATGTCTCTGTGTTGTAAAACACTACCTAAGGTCCTACTTCTAATTGCTTGTTTTACCAAAATGCAACACCTCACATTTATCAAAATTAAACGCCATCTGCCACTCTTCAGCCCATTGACCCAATTGATCAAGATCTCTTTGTAAGCTTAGATAGCCTTGTTCACTATCCAGTATTCTACCAATCTTGGTGTCATCTGCAAACTTGCCAAGCATACCTTCCCATCTAAATCATTTACATAAATGACAAACAAAAGTGGACTCAGCACCAATCCCTGTGAAGCATCAATGGTCACAAGGTCTCCAGTCCGATAAAACAAGCCCTCCACCATCACTCTGTTTCTTGCGTTTAAGCCAATTTTGTATCCAATTGGCCAGCTCACCCTGAATCCCACCTGATGCAACTTTACTAAATAGTCTACTATGCAGAACCTTGCCAAAGGTTTCACTAAAATCCAAGTAAACAAAGTCTACTATCTCCAGTTTTCTTCCACAGCACAAAGATGTGCAGGTTAGATGGATTGACCATGCTAAATTGTCCGTAGTGTCCAGAGATGTGCAGACTAGGTAGAATAGCTATGTAGGAGGACTGAAAAGTAGAGCTGAAATGTAGGAAATGATGCAAGTAATTAGACAATTATTCCAATATTATTTTCAATTTACTTATGAGAAATAGAACCTTATGCTCTGTCCAGGACACTAAATGATAGAAGGGTTCTTGATGGAGCATTTAGTTCTAACCCTGTTGTTCCTGTCTACACTGATAACAGTAGGCAAGCTTTTACTCCAACTAGTAATTATCTGCCTATTTGTAAGACTGATCGAAACAAAATCTCCTGCTGCTAAAATCAGCATGAGAACTCTCTGCCACCAAGTAGGACAGTAATTTATTTTTTATGATGTCTTCTTGGGAATTATTCATTTCATTAGATTAATACTATAAAGTCAAGTAATTTCAAGCATTGCCATATTAATTCCAAACCCTATAATCAGGCTGTCAGGGAGAACTATGATTTCCTGTTGGCAATAAGGACAGAGCTAGAATCTACACACTGACCTATTCCCTGCAAAAACTGCTCAAGGGTGGGTGCGCTGCTCATTTCTCCACACCTTGCAATTTCCTCTTCAGCTGCTCATGGGAGCCTCCCATTTCAACCTCAATTTGTCTAATGTTACTATTCTCTTTCTCTCCCTTGGTCTATGTAACTGTAGCCTTCCTTCAGCAAATTCTCATGCCTTAGAATGTGATCAATCTGATCTGTTACCTTTTCCTGATAATATTCCCGAATGATTTTTCCTTGATCTACCACCATGCTGAGAATATCTTCATTGCCCTTGTGCTGTTCTTTCCAAATGACACACTGTCTTTTTTCAGAATCATATTTCACAACTTTCTGGAGAAAATTAGTTCCAAGTAAGATCAATGTCCGAATCTAATTCAGAATCACAGGAGGGAATGCCTCAGTGCCACTGAGGAATCCATATTAAATGAGCTTGAGGCAATCTCAATTGCTAATCGCTAGTGTGTTCAGCGCTAAACATTAATCCATCTGGTTTAACAATGATTGGGAATCTCTGTGATGGAGATTGAAAGGTTAGTTTTTATGTTGCAATAAGAAGTTTTCCATAAGTTTGGGATTCAGATACAAACTAGAGGGAGCTGTACTTTTGCTGATGTTAGCAACAGAGTTGAAACCATTTTTCTCTATGACAAATTAAATGTGGTACCAATCTCAGGAGAGGATGGTTCACAAGCTAGCTGGAAAAATTGCCCACTTTTCCAGTGCTAGGTTACTCAAGTGAAACTGGTATGTGTTGTTCATATGGTATTTGCAAAGGGAGTTGGTAATATATGTGAACAATACAACCTGGAAACTAATCTCAAAGCCACTCATCATCCTGAATTGGATAAATATTATTGTTCCTGCAGTGTTGCTAAGCCAAAATCCTGGAATCGATGGCAAAATCGTCTAACAGCTGACATCCAAGCATTTGCATTTTCTAGCTAAAGAGTTACTGGTCAGTAGTCAGGAGCAACAAACCTCGATTATCTCAGTCTTCCACAGTAGAGAAACCCAACCATTAACTATTGTGATGGTTTAAACTGTGACAAAAATAGGAATTGCTGGAAAAACTCAGCAAGTCTGGCAGCGTCTGTGGAGAGCGAAACAGAGTTTAAACTGTGATCACCTTCCTAATTTGTTGAAGCTCAGAGTCACTATTTACCCATTAAGCCAGAGAAATTCTCAAAACAGCAGAAATGGAAAAGTTAATGCATAATAATAATAAGAAATGCTGATTAACTTTACATGCTTAAAGCCGGTCCAAGCACTATAAAAAAAACACAGGAATGATAAAAAGAAACTATGCCACCACCAAACGGTGTCTTAAGTATCACTGTAAAAGATTATTTGTTGTCTTGAGGAAAAATAATTTATGATGCAAAAAAGCATAATCTTATCCAAAAACATCATGGATTAGATTCCTGTTTTGTATTCAGTTTATTGATTGTAAACTGTAGCAGTGCTGTACTTGGCCTTGGGAGAGAGATGCGGACGGAAGAGAAAGGGGAGAAAAAGAGAGTGTCCACTGGGATTCCTGTTACCCAATAACATAAGGAAAAAAAGACAGCTTGGGCAAGGTACCTGAAGGCAACATCATCTAGGAGTCAGCGCCTTCATATAAAAATAAAAGCACTTTTTAAAGCTCATCGCAAACTCACTATACATCAGCACAAAGCATTAGCCATTCTTTGTGAAGTAAAACAGAAAAGCAGTCTTTGACATTCCAAACTTCCAATAATTATGGATGATAGTGTCAAATAGCAGTTAGTTAAAGGCTAGAAAGCTTAGATCACAAATCACACATTGGACACTATACAATGTAATGCCAGATCAGACTGAAACTATTTGTTGTAAGGTCACATTCAAAAGTTGTTTCTTAGCTACGTGCTATTGTAGAACTCTGTATAGAGAGCTGCTAGAGAACCCAGCTACACAAAGGCTTACCAATCACTTCCAAGTTACCAGGCAACTGAAACATTATTGTCAGACTGCATCCCAACTACTGCCAAGCTTGATGGAGTCAGGCTAGAAGGCAGTTAGACATTTAAGTGGTTAGCTCTAGGATACATACATGCAGCTGCAGCTTGGACAAGCTGAAATTTGTGAAGGGCAGATGAAAGGTGGCCAGTGCTCACTGACAGCAGAGCAACAATCAAATCAGTGGATGAGAAAAGCAGGACTAAGAATGAATAGCAAAGGGGATGGGGAGACAGCAGAGGCAGGAAATGTTAGAAGTGGAAATAGGTGTTGGAGAAGAAATATAGTTTGAAATCCAGCTCACGTTCAAACGGAACAAACATTGCAGTGCCTTGCGTTACATTTAATAAAATGCTGGGCATAATTATGTCAATATCAAGAGAACATGTTTGCAATGTTTACCAAAAAAAAGTATCTTTTCCATATTAAACAGAAGGAAATTGGAACCCTTGCAAGACGATCTGATGAGGACATTCAGCCTGGCGTGCTGCTTATTCTATTCACATAAACACAAGTTGTTGTTCACAGCACCAAACTAAAAAGGTGTTAGAGAGGTACACAGCTGGCTAAATGTCTTCTGATGTTATCATTAAGCAGGAGGATAGAGTAAGAGGTTGTTGTGGTTAGATCCTTGTCTGCAGGATTAGTTATAACGTAGAACACAGTAGAAAAGCTAGAGTTGAGCTGAGGGCTTTTGAATAATTAGGAGCACAAAGCTTCCTACACTGATCCACCCATTTACCTCGCTTTCTTCCTACAAGACACTTAAAACCTATCTTTTTCATAAACTTTTGGTTATTGGACCCGTATTCTCCTCATGTGGTCCAGTGTCATACTTTGTTTCAGAATGTTCTTGCAGAGCACCTTCGGTGTTTCATGACATTAAAAGATGCTATACAAGTTGTTGCTGCTTCAGCAATGCCACAAAACTGTGCACTCAATAGTTAGCGAAAGAGAACAGTCAAAAAACTTCAAATGCTGCAGGAAAAAAAGTGCTCTAGGTAGATAACGAGAAGCTGGGAGGAGAGAGTCTGATGCAGAAGGCAGGATGGATGGAAGGTAGGACAGATTTGAACATGACATTTCTTAATAGATGGGTATGAAGCTGAAAGGTTCAAGACCTTGAAATCAAAAGGAAGGTTAGAGATGGTCCACACAATTAGAGGGGATGCATGGCTTATGGATGGAGTGACAACAGAGACTTTCAATTGGGGGAGGATAATCTGTTCTTATGGACAGGCAATGCTAACAAAATCATAATCATGGGAACCAAGTGTGGTGGTTAAATGATTAGGACAGGGAAGAAATCTAGGAAGCAGGAGGAAAAGGGAGTTTGACAATAGCAGCGAGAGTGAAATGTGTGCAGACTGTGCAGTGGTCCAAGCTGAAGGGGAAAGAGATACGATTAGCTGCAGGCATGGCTGCATGGATATTTCCAATCTTATAACATCTGGCATTGAGTCCAAGCTGAGGACAGCAAAATAATTGGGTCTAAGGAGGCAGTTAATTGTTAAGAGGAGGAGCCTATAGTTGCCAATGACTTCCAAAAGACTTCTGGAGCAAAGAGCAGGACATGCCAAAATCTTCACGCGTGAAATCATTTTGGTGATTGATGACAAAGTATAACAGTTACATTTAAGATTGCGTGATTCTGATTGAATAAAAACAGCTCAATGTAGTTTTTTGTGACAACAACAGGATCAAGACACAGCAATTTTTTAAAATCTGAGGTCAAGATCAAAGATGGGGTTGAGAGAACTGTCAACTAGATTAACACCAGATTACAGAGAATCTACAGCACAGAAACAGCCAATATCTATGACAATGTTTTTACGCTTCATGAGTATACACCCCTTTCTGCTTGTGTTCACATGATGCCTCCCTTGAATGCATCAATGCTGTCTGCTTCAGTCTAAACAAGTGGAATCCACACGAATGTTCTGCCAAACAAAGATTAAAAGTAGATATGAGCTAGAAAAGAGGAGGCAGTGAAAATCCCATGGGTGAATGATGGGGTAACCGGATGTACAAGATAGCAAAATGTGACTGATAAGAGATTAAAATGACAAGGTGGTCAGAAATGACTTTGTCAGAGATCAAAATGTGCACTGACCTCAGGAGAGGATAAGGTCAAATTGTCGTTATGGATAGAAAAAATGTGAATATAAAAAGAAAGAAAAAATAATCAAAAAAAAAAGACTTGGGGGTGTGGGGGGGGAAGAGGTTTAGATGGTGTTTGAAGACATAGAGGTCAAAGCATTGAGTATAGGAGTTGGGAGGTCATGTTGCGGCTCTGCAGGCCATTGGTTAGGCCACTTTCGGAATATTGCGTGCAATTCTGGTCTCCTTCCTATCGGAAGGTTGTTGTGAAACTTGAAAGGGTTCAGAAAAGATTTAAAAGGATGTTGCTAGGGTAGGACAATTTGAACTATAGGGTGAGGCTGAATAGCCTGGGCTGTTTCCCTGGAGTGTCAGAGGCTGGGGTGATCTTATTAGAGGTTTATAAAATCATGAGAGGCATGGATAGGATAAATAGCAAAAGTCTTTTCCCTGGTGTAGGGGAGTCCAGAACTAGAGGGCATAGGTTTAGCATGAGAGGGGAAAGATATAAAAGGAACCTATGGGGCCATTTTTTCAGAAGTGTCCAAAGGAAAATATTGCATTGTGGAAACCAGTGACAACCTAGAAACTTGATAAGCATAACAGACAATGAGTTGCAATAATTAAGAAAGTGTTTTAGGGTTGCAAGGCAATGTGGGTGATTTGGGGGAGATAAATGATGGCAATTAAGGCCATACACCATTCATTATGAAGTCACGAGTGGTGAGCTGATTATTTGCAAATCAGCAAATAGTTTGCAAAGTGATTCAGAATGGGAGGGAGTGGGGTGGGGTGACAATATCTAGGGCAGTGTCATTGGATGAGAAATCTGAGGGGTACGTGGAACAGGAAAAAAATTAATTAGACCATCTCATGCGTCGGGGAATAAAAAAGGAGTAGTCACCAAAAATGAAGACTAAAGCATTAAGCTACTGCGAAGAGAAAGGCAGCAGGAATTGCTGATAAACATGGCAAAAGATGTTAAGGCAAACCAGAGGCACATTTAACAGAGACTTCAATCAAGGAAGACTGATTTTGTTTCAGATCTCCAGCATTCGTGATTCTTTGTTTTAGTATATTGGAGAGAAGGCTGGCTAAGGAATAGTGACAGGTGAGCGGAACAGTCAAGGAAGTATAGTGTTGTATAGTAGAGGGTTTGGGGGTGGAGAAAAGGGCATGTGGTTAATTGGGAATTAAAGAAAGAGACAAGTAGTAAGAATAATTAACTGGCAGAAAGCCAGGTCAATGGGATAAGAATGGAGCTGGACCAATTAAATTGGAGTCAAATGTTGGCAGGGTAATTGAGTAATTGCTTACCTTTAAATAACAGATAGCTTGGGAGGAGTCAAAAGGTACATTTGTCAAAAGGGAAAAGTTGGCAAAACAAATTCTGAGCTGCCATGATGAGAAAAGAGGTGGTAATAAAAAAAAGATAAAAAATGATAAATGCAGGGTAAAAAAACCACATGAACTTGGTTCACCAGTTCAGAAGTGAGGTGAGAAAACAAGAGAAGCAATGAGAGAGAATGGAGAGAGATTGGCAGCCAAAGGAAATCCCAATATCTTCTATAGGCATGTAAATGGTAAAAAGATTGATAAAAGGATAATTGGGGAAAATAGGGATCAAAAAGGGTTTTATTCATGGAGGCAGATGGCATAGCTTAAGTATTAAATTAATACTTTGCATTTTTCTTTACCGGAGGAAGATTTAACCCAAGTGAAAGAGGGAGGTAATTCAGACACTAGAAAAGCTTAAGATTGATAAGGGAAATGTATTCCATAAAACTGCTTGTACTTAAAGTTGATAAAATACCAGGACTGATTAAATGCATCCAATATACTGAGGGAAGAGAGACAGTGGAAGTTTCTAAGGCATTGACAATGTATTAAGCCTCAGTAAGAAACAATGTCACAGAAGACTGGAGACTTGCAGATGTTACACCATTGCTCAAAAGAAGGATATAATATAAAGCTCAGCAACTACAAACCAGTCAGTTTAACTTTGGTAGTAGGGAAACTTCTAGAAATAATAATTCAGGACAAAACCAGCACAGTTGTCACTCATGGGCCACTCATGAAAAACAAGGCTAATTAAGAGAAAATAGTATTTGGCTAACTCTCTGGAGCTTTTTGTGATAACAATTGATGAGGGCAATGCTGTTTGATGTTCATGTGTTATATACAAATGTTAAAGAGAGATTTGATACATCACTGCACAACAAACTTGCTTAAAATGATAGCTCAGAATAAAAGGGACAGTAGTTACACAGTTGCAAAATTGGCTGAGTGACAGGAAACAGGTTAATGAATGTTTCTTGGGCTGCAGAAAGGTGTGCAGTGAAATTCACGGGGTTAGTATTGTGATCCTTGTTTTTCCTGATATAAATTTGTGACAGATTTTGATGTAACATGGCACAATTTTAAAGTTTGCAGATGATATTTGGCAATATTTTGAACAGTGAGGAGGATAGTGTAGAATCTCAAAGAAGAGACAAGATGATTAGATTAGATTAGATTCCCTACAGTGTGGAAACAGGCCCTTTGGCCCAACAAGTTCAAACCGACCCTCCGAAGAGTAACCCACCCAGACCCATTCCCCTAACTAGTGCACCTAACACTGGGCAATTTAGCATGGCCAATTCACCTGACCTGCACATCTTTGGACTGTGGGAGGAAACAAGAGCACCCGGAGGAAACCCATGCAGACACAGGGAGAATGTGCAAACTCCACACAGACAGTCGCCCAAGGTGGGAATTGAACTCGGGTTCCTGGCACTGTGAGGCAGCAGTGCTAACCACTGAGCCACCATAGTGAAACATGCAAATGAAGCTCCATGCAGAGAAATGCAGTGATTCAAGTGGAAAACATGGAGATACGAATAGACAGTACAATTCTTACAGGGGTGCAGGAGCAGAGGGACCTTAGTGCATATGTATAGAATTAAAGATGACAGGACAGGCTAAGAGAAGATTAATAAAGCATATGGTTCCCTACACTCCACTAATAGGGATGGAGTTGGACTAGGGTGGACAAAGTTACGAATCACACAGCACAGTTATGGTCCAATAGGCTTATTTGAAAGTACTACTGCGTCAATACGCTCAATCCACTTTGAGCCGGCAGTTGCTGGTGTCAGTAGCCTGTTGGATTATAATCTGGTGTTGTGTGATTGTTAACTTCATTAATGGAGGCAGAGAGTACAAGTTCGATGCTACTTCCTTGTTCTTGTAGAAGACACAAATTCAGTCTTGGCAGGTGTACTGTATCCAGTTTCTGTGTGCCACACTTTCGGAAGAATATGAAGACATTAGACAGGGTACAGAAAAAACAAATCACAAGAATGGGATTCACGAAAAGAAATGAGATACTTCAGCTATGAGGGTAGATTGGAGAAGTTGCTTTTATATTAATTAGAGAATAGAAGTTTGAGAGGAGATTTGATAAAGCAAATCCAAAATGAAGGAGGAGGTCTGGTGGAATGGAGACGGAGAAACTGCTCCCACTCATGAAGAACAAAGCAGCAGAGATTTAAAATAAATGGCAAAAGAACCAAAAGGATTAGAGATGAAACACTTTTGTGTAAGGTGAAAGGTTAAGATCTAGAATGCTTTGCCTGAGAGTGTGGTGGATGCAAGTTCAATTGAAGCATTAAGGAGGGCATTATACTTTTCAGAAAATGTACATGGTTATGGAGAGAAGACATCAAGTGAAATGCACTTTCAGATAGTCAGAGCAGACACAATGGGCCAAATGGCCTCCTTCTGTGATGATATTTGGCAATATTTTGAACTGTGATGCTGTGATAAAGGATTCTTGCCCAAAGCAACAGTCAAAAATGTACAGACTAGAGAATATAGAAGGAGACAGCATTGTAAACAGGTTCACCTGGTTTGGAAGCATTTCCCTCATAAATCCTGAACCACTGACAGGTAAGCTGGTGCCAGATCTTTCCTTGTGTTAAGACAAGAAGCTGTCTCTAATTTACTGGGAGGGACCTGCATCGTGGGAGAGTTCAAACTTGTCCACAATTAATATTGCCACACATTCAAATATTACACAGGTACAGGTGTTGTAATTCAGTGACGGAATTTTTGCTTAATTTACAGGCTTCTATTCTACCCACACATATTTCTGATTTATATCAATCACCTGATCACTGCAATCTCAGTATCTCATCTTTACCTACCTTCCTCTGTTGCATTGATTTGATTTATTACTGTCAGTTGTACTGAGGTATAGTGAAAAGTTTTGTTTTGCGTGCAGTACAGGCAGAACATACCATACAAAGCTCATTATGGTAACAGAATAGAGTGAAGAATACAATGTTACAGCTGCAGAGAAGGTGCGCAAAGAGCAAAATCAACATTAAGTTTAAAATTGGGGAGAGGTCCACTCAGAAATCTAATAACAGCGGGGTTCCTCTGAATGACAGCAGTCAGCACTGAATGCACCAATTCAAAGATGGCACTCATTCTACTTAATAATTCTAATTGAGAAGTGTGAAAGAATTCTTAACAAAATAATCGTTTCTGTTTAACATCAGACTTTTTAATCTTCAAGGCATTTGCACAATTTTATTTGTACGTAAAGGAAACAGTCATCTCCATAGGAACGGTTGCTTTCTATTACCAAACTGAAACGTTTATTCAAAGGTGTGTTTCAATTACACTTATTGATTGTCAGCTTTTATGATGTAACCCATGGGTGTGTTATATTTTTATACTCCCACTTACATTAAATAGCAAATCATTCAACTCACTCTCAGGAAAATGATTGTTTTAAGTCAAATTACCATTTTATACTTAATTTTTCAAGACTACCAAAAGTAATTGAACTTCAACATAATGTTTAGAGAAGAAAAAGTGACATTTCTGGTGTAAAAACACTGATCTTAGGCATGAATTTAACAAATCTATTTGTGACCTTCAGAAGAGTAAATAAGTTATCTACAGCAGATAATTATAAATTAATCTCTCTCTGTGTTGCATGACGTGGTTAGATCAAATTCACCAATAATGAATTGCACTCCAGTACATCCTGTTCAGTGTTAACATGTTTTTGACTGATTCCAGGGTCAGTTGTATCAGCAATACTCAAGCTACACTTTTCAGTCCTGCTTCTGGATCTATTCAACAGGCAGAATTTAACCAGAGATCAAAACTTAAAAATCACATTTCTCATGGGATGATTCCTGGCCAATCACAGCTCTGGAGCAGATGGTAGAGTTATTTCTGCCCTACATTCACATGTAAGTAAAATAAAAAAAAGGATCTTCAAATTGATAAAGCTCCTCAGATCATCCTCACAAAGCACCAAGAAAGAAAACAATATTCAAATGTATTCTGCAATAAGGCTACATTCTGGAGTGCGGGATTTCTGATTTTTATAGATCCATAGCTTGGTGTGCATTTATTGTCTTGCAATCTCCTGAACAGCCCATTTTACAAGAACATCCAAGTTGTTAGCTACATGTTACATTAACAGTTAAACAAATTCACTGCAAAAACAATCCCTCAAGGCTGATCAAAGAGGTTGGCACTGAAAATAGAAAATAAAAACAGGCAAGGCTGATGTTTGGTTCCTTATTTCACAGGATATGCTGCATATTTGTTCTTCATAGTAAACCTTCACAATTCAACAGTCAACATTATAACTCAATGTCACAGATTGGATAAAATATACCGAACCACATGTTGGCATGTTGGATGCTTGCCAACAGAACAGTGAAATATAATATGGAATAGATTACTTGCCGACTGAGAGGGTATTTTGTGGTCTAGCTCTTCCTAAAAAGAAATTCCTCTCTTTGAAGAGTTTGACTCAAAAGTTTCACAGGCATTTTAATGTTTATTTTTCTGCAGCCGCCATTGTTTTTCTGAGCTTTGACAGGAAGTATTAATGGACATTTCACTCTTGACTGCATAAGCAGCCTCATCCTGCCCTTACCCAACATACCATACAACCCACACAAAAGCTTGTTTAAGTGTAAACAGAGAAAGTAATTCCACTGATTTTGCCTCCCTCGCCTTCTATGATGATGCCAAAATTAGCATTCCTTGCCCACCTCCCAGCACAATCCCACCCCTACCACTTTGCATTAAAAAATGCTGAACCACCACAGAAGCAATGTTCAACCAAAGAAGCACTTCATATTTTAATGCTACTTGATTGTAGGAAACTGTGTCAAGAGTACTTTGCATGATATTGTAACTACTGTGACAGTATCTCAAAGCCAACAACCTTGGGATTCAGCCATACAAGACTTCAAATCCCGTCAGGTTGTATCAGAGGAAATAGGCCAAGCCAGGTTGGATAGATCAAGGGCCACCTGGACTATGAGGAGAGGAGAACACACAGGCCAAGAACTAGATGGTACATTACCACACCCAGTCAAACACTTAATCAAACAAACAGCAAGTTCTTTTACTGTTTTAATCACATGGTAGTTTAAACAAGTGCCCAATTATCAGACATTAGTAATTTTCAGGTAGCTAGATTTGAGCATGGTGCCTCTATTTAGAAGAGGACAATTGTTTAGACAAATCTCATTAGTTTCTGTGGTTCATCTCCAAATTCAGAGTCGAGAGTGTGGTGCTGGAAAAGCACAGCAGGTCAGGCAGTATCTGAGGAGCAGGAGAATAGCCGTTCTGGTATAAGCCCTTCATCAGAAATTCCTGATGAAGGGCTTATGCCCACAACATCGATTCTCCTCGATTCTGATCTCTAGCATCTGCAGCTCTCACTCTCTTGTCGTCTCTAAATTAAGTCAGTTAATCCTTGAAAGCCTAGTTGTCAAGAGAAACTTACAGTTCAAGCACAGACATTGAGGGGAAAAAAAAGTAATAGTTATGACTAATGGTGGAAAAGTAATGACAACAGAAGAATGATTTCAGGACAAGATTGATGTTGCATTCATTTTAGTCACGTGGCTTAACGAAAGAGAATTAATAGCTGCAATGTGAATTAGTAGCTGGATTATATTTGGACTTTCAAAAGGCATTCCATAACTTGCTGCACATGAGGTTGTGAGCCAGGATTAAGGAATCAGTGATTTGGAACCAGGTTGTGTTGATGGGATGGAGATATGATGTAGAAGCCCAGATAGAAATTAATCAGACAAATTATTTCAAAGTCAATTTAGATTCTCATGAATAAACTAAGTGCAATATATTCTTCTTTCCTGTTGAAAGAGAGCCAAGCTGGAAAGTAAGCCATAAGAGGTCAATATAACCTGGATATAGACTGGTTGAGTGATTGGGCAAGAAACAGGCAGGGGTATAACATGGGAAGTATGAAATCAGCACTTCTGTAGTTTGTACAGGAAGCTGACAAGTGAATAGATATTCAAATTCAGGAAAGTTTGGCACCCTTGTACAAATCATATAAAATTAATATACAGATTCAGGAAGCAATTAAGAATGCAAATGAAATGTATAGTGATCATAATGAGGTCAGCCAGATGGACTTTGTAGATTAACAGCACTGATCCAGGGAGCCCTGGCTGACCGATATAAACAGCAGTGTCAGACATCCTGACTCAGAGCTGGGTCTGAGGGAGCTGGATCAGTGTCAAGGACTTTCTAAGTGTAAAACAGGGTGACTTAGAAGCGGTGCAACAATGACTCCGATTGATTCCTGGAATGAGAAGGCTTCCTGTGAGGAGAGACTGAGGGAGTGGAATTAGCCTATATTCTTTGAAGTTCAGATAAAGGAGAGGACGTCTCATTAAATGTAGAACATTCACAGAGGCTTGACAGGAAAGATGCCGAGGGGCTATTTAACTTGGTTGGAAAATCTAGAACTCAGGGTTGTAGCCACAGAGTAAGCAGGCAGCCATTCAGGACATAGATAAGGAGGGTTCTGAATACTTGGAATTCTCTAACAAGAGGGACATAGATGCTAAGTTAATGAGTATGTTGTTCAATAGAGTGCGCAATTTATCATTATCAATGAAAATTGAGGAAAATGAGAAAACATTGGGAAAGTAGAACAAAGAGAAGGTTGCTGTGAAGAGAAACAAAGTTAACTTTTTGAGTCCACTGAGCCTTCTTCAGAATGCAAAAGCAGGGTTGATTTTGAAGTTCTGCCATACCTTATTGAATGCTAGAGCGGGCTGGAGGAGACATAAGGACTCCTCCAACTTCTCATATTCTAACACACAAGTGAGTTAGTTAATGTATACTGGAGAGATGGCAGAAAATCAGAAAGAGGGCAGTATTCAAAAAGGAAGTGTCAATTCCAGACCCCATTGGCCTTTCTCTAATTTAGTGTAAAATAATGCAATCAATAATCCTGAATAAATATAAGGTTCATCTATAAAGTTACAAAAAGCAGTCAAAATACATTAAAGGGAAAGATTCTGGCAAGCCAACCTTCTACAATTGGAAAAGTAGACTGTGACAAATCCTATGATAGAGAGATTTCAGTTCTCAAAGGGCTTTCAATTAAGTTCCAGATTATTGACTGTTATTAAACTCAAAGCTGTGGGAATTCAGGTTAGAGTTGTACCAGGAGCAGGGTATGGCTGGAAAGAATGAGTAAGCTGCCTCAGGCTTCAATTTATATCAACCAACTGGATTCATGAACTTAATGGTTAAACACCAAATGGGAACCGTAGTGAAATACAAAAATGATATGTGATCAAAATAAGTGAGTAGTGATAACATTGGCAGTTTAAATTTAATGCACATAAGTACAAATATACACAGATAAAAGAACCATGTATTATACTTCATGAAATATGTTGACTCATGCAAGATGGAATTGCACGAGACTTAGAGTCTTAGACTTCAGCAGCAAGCATGTTGATTCAAAAGGGCTACCTACCCTAATTAATAACATTGGTGACAGACAGATTATTCAGAAAGTAAATCATGAGAGAGTATAGATCATCATTCAGAAAAGAACAATCATAGAAACATAATATCAAAGAATCCCTACAGTGTGGAAGCAGGCCATTCAGTCCATCAGGTCCACACTGAGCCTCCAGAGAGCACCCAAACCAGACCCCATTCTATCCCTGTAACCCCTGCATGTTCCCACGGCTAATCCATCTAGCCTGCACATCCCTGGACACTATGGGCAATTTAACATGGCCAATCCACCTAACCTGCACATCTTTGGACTTTGGGAGGAAACCCCGAGCACCCAAATAAACCCATGCAGACACAGTCAGTGTGGATTGTTAATCAAATACATTGATTAAGAAATCTTGATACTAGATCAAGATTTCCTTTAAGAAAGTAACAAGGAGGGTCAGTGAGGGTATTGCATTTGATGTAGTTTACATGAATTTTGACAAAGCCAGAAAATGTAAAGCTTACGGAGTCCAAGGAAAAATTACAAGTTTGTTTCAAAACTGGCTGAAGGACTTTTGCCCGAAACGTCGATTTCGAAGCTCCTTGGATGCTGCCTGAACTGCTGTGCTCTTCCAGCACCACTAATCCAGAATCTGGTTTCCAGCATCTGCAGTCATTGTTTTTACCTCAATAACAGGAAGCCAAGAATTGACAGGTGGACCAGTCAAAGGGTGGCTTTTCATTGGGATTCTGCAGGATTCAGTAGTGAACAGCAATGAACCCAATGACTTTTACTTAAGTATTCACGGATTCCTGCAGGTGGCAGGACAGATGAAGGAAATGGACAAGGTGGTTTTGGAATACGGTGTAGAAAAAAAAATCACAACACCAGGTTATAGTCCAACAGGTTTAATTGGAAGCATACTAGCTTTCAGAGCGCCGCTCCTTCATCAGGTGCTGATGAAGGAGCGGTGCTCTGAAAGCTTGTGTGCTTCCAATTAAACCTGTTGGACTATAACCTGGTGTTGCATGATTTTTAACTTTGTACACCCCAGTCCATTAGCGGCATCGCCAAATCTTGGAATACAGCGTGTCACTTCATTAGCTGAAGCCTGGAGTAGAAAAACAGGAAGGTGTGCTGGAACTGTAATGTACGAACTAATTTCTCCTCTATGAACATACTTCTGACCCCCCTCTCTCTCTCTAATGATACAAAACTCATCTGCAAACATCTTAGAAATTATCTCCCAGGCAGCTTCTGGTCATTTAACTTCTTCTAAATGCCTTTTTGAACTCTAAGTGAATTTCTGATAGTTTGTGAAGAGGTCAGATCTTCACAGAACTGAAACTAAAATCTATTTTAACTCCACCTTAGAACACAAGTTCTTAAATGAAAATAACAAAATAATAATGAACTTTCCACTTCAAACACAGCACACTGAAAATGCTAGATTCAATAAGAAAGAAAAATCTCAAGCATTAAGAGTGGTAGACATGATCTCTGTGGACTTCAGTAAGGCATTTGACAAGATTCCTCATAGGAGACTGGTCAGCAAGGTTAGATCTCATGGAATGCAAGGAGAACTAGTCATTTTGATATAGAACCGGCTTGAAGGTAGAAGACAGAGGGCGGTGGAGGGTTGCCTTTCAAACTGGATGCCAGTGACCAGTGGTGTGCCAAAAAAATTGGTAGTGGGTTCACTGTTTTTTGTCATTTATATAAATGATTTGGATGTGAACATAGGAGGTTCATAGTTCCTTGAAAGTGGAGATGCAGGTAGATGTGATAATGAAGAAGGCGTTTTAAATGCATCCCTTTATTGGTCTGAGCATTGAGTATAGGAGTTGGGAGGTCATGTTGCGGCCATATAGGACATTGGGTACAATTCTGGTCTCCTTCCTATCGGGAGATGTTGTGAAACTTGAAAGGTTTCAGAAAAGATTTACAAGGGTGTTGCCAGGGTTTGAAGATTTGAGCTATAGGGAGAGGCTGAACAGGCTGGGCCTGTTTTCCCTGGAGCGTCGGAGGCTGAGGAGTGATCTTATAGAGATTTACAAAATTATGAGGGGCATGGATAGGATAAATAGACAAAGTCTTTTCCCTGGGGTGTGGGAGTCCAGAACCAGAGGGCATAGGTCTAGGGTGAGAGGGGAAAGATATCAAAGAGACCTACCGGGCAACTTTTTCACACAGAGGGTGGTATGTGTATGCAATGAGCTGCCAGAGGAAGTGGTGGAGGCTGGTACAATTGCAACATTTAAGAGGCATTTGGATGGGTATATGAATAGGAAGGGTTTGGAGGGATGTGGGCTGGGTGGTGGCAGGTGGGACTAGATTGGGTTGGGATATCTAGTCAGCATGGACAGATTGGGCTGAAGGGTCTGTTTCCATGCTGTACATCTCTATGACTATGACTAAAACTATCATAAAAATAAATTTATATAAAGAAACATCAAAGCAGCTAATTGTTTGTCAGTATCTTTAAACTGTCAACTTAAATATGAACTTACCCCATCCCCCAACTCCTATAGGAGTAGTTTTTGCAATTCAATCAAACATTATTTTAGCTGTAATAATAATCCTTAAAAGTCAACAAACAACTCAGAAGATAGACTGAGGTTGTTTTACTTAGAGCAGAGGAGACTGAGGGTCCACCTTATTGAGATGTATAAAATTATGAGGAGCATTGATATGGTAGACTGGAAGGAACTTTTCCCTCTGATGGAGGAATCAATAACCAGGGAGCATTGATTTAAGGTCAGGGATGGGAGGTTTGGAGGGGGTGTGAGGACTGGAGGGCGAGTGAGGATTTTGTTTTCACCCAGAGGTTGGTGGAAACCTGGAACATCCCGCCTATAAAGGCTGGTTGAGGCAGAAACTTTCATGACATTTTAGAAGTGCACTTAGAAGAGACAAACAAGGCTATGAGCCAAGTGCTGGAAATGGGATTAGAATAGTTAGATACTTGTTTTGATCAGCGCAAACCCAACGGGCCAAATGGTCTTTTTGTTTTCTGTGCTGCAGACCTGTATGACTCTGACTAACTCCATTGAAACTGCAGGAATAAATAGCAATGGTATTTTCTAACCTGCACCAAAAAGCCCGTCAAATCAAAGCAGTCCAGCAGAGTATATGTAAACCAAAGTAACTGCTTAAGGTGTTGGGAAAGGTAAGCAATTCAATTGAAATTGCTGGAGAACTTAAGTAGAATTTAGGCATCTTTGATCTTATAATTAGCGACCCAAATTCTGTTTCAGGCAGCCTCCAGGACACCTGCAAAAATACAAAGAGCCTCTGGACAATAAATGCCTATCCACCAGCAAAGCCCATGTCCCACAAATGAATAAAAAGGACCCAATTTAAGGCTGGACATTTTTCAGACATCCTCAAACATTGACTGATTTGTCAAGCTTGGGCCTTAGGTGTACCTATCTAACATCCATAAATAACATAATAATATCTATTACATGGCTTGTAAATGAGAGTCTGATGTTCACCAGTATCAATTGTAGCAAACATCAAGATTGTTGATGTAAATAGTGAACATTGGAAATAAACGCAATACAGTTTCCCTCCCCACTGGTGTCTACCCTTTTCCTTAGAGTTGGGCAGAAAACCTACTCCATTAACAGCTGCATGTATGGACCAATTGAGACAACACCAGAAACCTTCACTTGACATTTCTTACAGTAGCAAAACCAAAATCAAGAGTTCGGAAAACTGAAGGTGGTATGTGTTTGTAAATTTCACAACTCTTATCTCAACCTGAGTTTTTTTAACAGTCAAGTCACACACAATTTTACCATATTTGAATATGTACTTATCCAGTATGTAGTATTGTAGCATTCATCAAGGTTTGGCAAAATTTTGAACCAACACCTTTCCTGGTAGCTATCCTCCTCCAACAAAATTACTATTAAGCTCCAATGTGGTGATTAATTATGAAAACATTTACTTCAAATATTTGTGCAATAGTCACCCACCTCAGAGCAACAGGATAGAGAACATTACAGGTTGATGACTATATGGAATCAACTCTGACCAAATGACAATCCAGCATCTGAATTGTAAACACCATTTTTTACTTTATCATGAAGAAGCTGGGGTATTTTGATTTTCTCACATTAACAGAAATATTGAGTAATATTAAATGTCCGCCATTTTACTAATGAGCAGCCTGGTACGATTTCAAATTGTGAACAGGCATTTAGCCAACTGATAGATCTTGAGCTAAGGGTTAAAAATGGATACTGCACAACGCTAGTACACCAGGTATGCTTACTCAGTGCACAGAATGAAACAAAATTCAAATGGGTAGTGAATATTCCATGTGGCCAAATCAGTTGGAAAGTAAAATTAGCAGCAACTCAATTGCAAAGACATTGGCTTCACACTGACTGAATCAAAGATTCAGGGAAACTTGCCTGTGCTGATCCCAATATGCTCAGAGTTGAAACGAAGTTTAATTATACCACCTCCTCTCCAAACGTATAATTGAACTGAACTTTTCCAGTGTAACAAAATATAAAAAATTGTAACTAGCACCCTGAAATCTCAATCACATAACTGCCTTGCAGTTTAAGTGGTGCTAAAATAAAAATGGCTCCGTACCATCTGCAGAAATAAAGGTGAATGCCACTCTTGCCTTGAAGAGGATTTATGGCTGTCAAGTTGATACCATTTGCTTGTCACTGTGAGCCATATGGCCCACTTCAACAGCATTTCACAAAATAAGCACTTCAGCAGAATTAACTCTGTGTAGATTTTTTTTCTGGCATAGAGTACAACTAGCCCACTGCTGAGTGAAATGCCTCATTTTCAAAATTTACCTTTGGATGACAAACACTGGTAAATTTGGATTTGCTTAATTGAATAAGCACATCCCAACTTGCTGTTTCAGACAATAAAACCACATAATTCCCAAGGAGCTATTTCTTCTGAAGTAAGATATAAAGGTTTTACAGAAATAATTCTTTCCTGTGTTTGCTGCACATCGTCTTCCAGTTTGGTTTACCTCTCCTAACAAGAATGAGATTGCACCATTTATCCTAGCAGATTTCTTACATGAACCAAGTAGTTCAACCCTAGCGTGCTAACATACAGAAGGCATTAGGGATCTCATCAACACTACAGTTAATACACAGAATATTCTCTTTGCATTCAATGGATGATAACAAAAAGTAAACATTGTTAGGAAAAGATGATCATGCCCATGTTAGAGTCTATACTTTGGATAAAAAAAATTCCTGACAGGGCTTTTCTTTTTATTTGAACTCAATCACACTTATCAGTCTTCCCAGCATGTCTGTCAACACATTCCATCTTTATATATATGGTTTAAACATATTCATACAGTAGTACTTAATACTCCAAAGGTCACAAACCCATAGGAGAAATGAATGAAGACTCTTTTCCTGCCATCACTGGCACCAACGCAGCATTGGGACTGGTCACCATTGGGGAATGCAATATGCAAACTTTTGAGCAATACTTATTGTCTCCTGTGTGGTGGGAAGGCGGATTCTTTTAATCGTGCTCAGCACCTTATCGAGAGAGCTGACATTGGAAATGGGGATCTGCAGAATGTCACCTGCTCTGTCCGTGCTGCAAACCATCCTGAAAATGTCTGTAAGTTATTTCCAAATATAAAGTTTGCAATGAGTGGAAATATTTCAATGATTCTGCTTGCTTCAAAAGAGTAAAATCACAGATTTCAAATCAATTGTGCCTTTTGGATTTCAACAAATTGTCAATTTGTCAAATTCCTAGAAAAATGATTTCAGTCACTTCTCATCCCAAGCTACACTCGGAAGTTTGATATTGTTCAAGGCTCTGTCAAATTAGGATCATATCCCATGAGATCATCCATTTAAAAATGTCCTCATCTCTGACTTTAATGAAATGTGCTCAAACTAATTAAGAGATGTGCCATGCAATTAGTCCTCAGATTAATAGTCTATTGATTAAAAGACGGAATCTTTGAAATCTGAAATACCAATTATCTTGCACAGTCTGCAACTAAAGAGAAATTGGACTGGATTTTAACTCTGTCCAAATGAGTAGGTTTTTAAATGGATTAAAATTGGGTCCAGATTTCAAGCAAGTGCAAAAAGTTATTAATCATCAGACTTTACATTAGAAAGGCGACCATCTTCCTGGGTTCTTTAAGATTAAAAGGTTCAAATGATATCTGGATGGTGCTGAGTATAGCTCCGCAATTACACACAGAAATCATTTGCCCTTTATCATTAGTGACATGACAGCCCAGCTTTACTTTATAAAGTCATAACAACACAGATACATGGAAGTCCTAACAAAGACAAATAGAAAATAGTGGTAACATGCAGTAGATCTGCAGCATCTAGGGAGTGAGAAACAAAGTTAAAACCCAGGGTTTGAGGAGTGACAAGCGCCCCATCCGTCAGCCAAAGTTGAAGGTAATCCCACATTGGCTGGTTCTGGGAGCTCCAGGGGTGTGGCCACTGTTGGCACTGCAGACATACAGCGAGAGCAAGATGGAACTGCCCCTTCCAGTGGAAACTGACTCACTGGAGCCATTCAGCCAGACCCTGAGCAAGTGGGGAGGGCCAATGGATTGAGAGCGAGGACATGTCCACAAGGGGACAACTAAGACATCAGGAGTGCTCATGGGCCACAAACTGCATGGTCAATGAACCTCTTCCCCATCCCAAGCCCACAAGATGGCAGCCAGAATGTACCTTCCCAGTCTCACGCTGAGTAGGGCACCTCTGCCGCTAGTAGAGGCTCTTTATTAGCTACAAAGTATGTCTCCCACTGCCTTGCAACCCGATTTCCCACCACCTAACGTCCTTGCCACTTTGAGGCCCTGTACAATTCTGACCAGCATTTTCGGCCTGAGACATCTAAGCAAAACAGCCAAGCTAAAAGATCATACAGCTGAAGCATCACCTGTTTCACTCAACATATGGAGCACTCAGCAGGTTTCTGATTTTATTACAGACCTTATCTAGGTGCTCCACATTGCTTCAGATGCACACAGTCTCAAGCCTTTTTAAGGCACTAATTATATTATAAGCCCTTTAGCAATGATGTTACCATGTCTTCTCATCACAAGTAAATGGGAGATATCTCAGTGTGATTGTTCATATGATCATGTCAAGTCATTTCTGATAGTTGCAAAACTAAGGCAGAGGTCCTTTCCATATTCAAATTTGGTGACCAGTTCCTGTTTTTGACATAAACACCCTTGTAAAATGACTTGTGAAAGCTAAGCAAACA